>NC_089516.1:4048438-4350344 GCF_036850995.1 Saccopteryx leptura | reverse complement strand
TGGTACCATATGCCACTATCTAGTTAGACTAGTTTCTGCTATAACATATTAAAAAGTTGAAGTCTGAATCATTCACTCTTTATTAAGAACGATGGGTTTTGCTTATCTTTATAACTGAAATACTACAAATGTTACGGAGCCATAGCTCAGTGGGTGAAAAAGAAATTAAGAAGCTTAGAACATTGCAGAAAGAATTCTAACATTTTTTTGAGCAGCAAGAGAACATTTAGAATGACCAGGATATCCATCTGCTATAGAAACGTTTACCTGAAACCTGTGTTCTCTTATGGATCAATGTCACCCTGTTAAATTTAATTTTCTAAATAAAAATTGTAAAATGTGGTAGTTTATAAGTTTATAAGCAGAATGACTCTTGGCAGTGATGAATGACATACTTTCTGGTGAGGGAAGGCATTAGAGGATGCTGTGTAAGTTTGTGGCCTTTTGAGTCATCCCGGGTTTAAATTCTGAATCTGTTACTTATTAGTAATGTATCATTGGGCAAAAATAATAACAGTTCCTGAATGTTCCGTGCCAGGCCTTATGCACAGGATTTTATATATATTCTTTACTCCTCAAAATAACCCTCAGAGATAGAGACTGTCATTGTCCCTGTTTTATATAGATGAGAAAACAGGCTGAGTGGTCACGAGGAACTTACCCCCATAAAGAAAATCATTCTCCATGCTTGCCTTCCGCAAAGTGCACTTGAGGTTGTGGGCAATGGCAGCCATGGCGTCAGTTGAAAAACTCAACGGCCAAAAGGAAAAGTGTAGGGTGGTGCTGGTCATGTGACCACGGGCTTTCAAATCGTTCCACTTACTTAAAAGTAAATTTAAAGTTTAGTTTCTTATTCTTAGCAGCTACAGTTCAAGTGTCCAGTGGCTACTGACTACCATATTGAACAGAAAAGAACATTTAAGTCATTGCAGAAAGTTCTATTGAACAGTGCCGGTCTAGAAGATTCATTGTGTGGGTCTTCATAAGGGTAAAAAAAAAAAAAAAAAAAAGGCAGCAAACAGAGTTCAAGTTCTCTTGTACTGTTAGGGCTGAAACGGGTGTGGGTCAGTGCATTGGTCTCTTTCTGCCCACTGTGTGTTTGGGAGGGGAGATGAGGGACATGTGTCAGGCTCTTGCCAAGTTTTCACAGGGACAATGAACAGGGACAACAGAGGATCATGTCCTCGTGATCCAAGGACCACAGAAAGGATCTCACGTACATGTGCGACATGCTCATTGTCTTTGCTTTTATTTCTGCAGGTATGCTATTGGCCTTGCTTACAAATCAGCCCCAAAGCACGAGTGGATTGGGAAGAACGCCGCTTCCTGGGCGCTGTGCCGCTGCCACAACAACTGGGTGGTGCGACACAACAGCAAGGAAGTCCCCATCGAGCCAGCCCCCCACCTCCGGCGCGTCGGCATTCTGCTAGACTATGATAACGGCTCCGTCGCTTTCTACGATGCCTTGAACTCCATCCACCTCTACACCTTCGACGTCACGTTCTCGCAGCCAGTGTGTCCCACGTTCACTGTGTGGAATAAATGTCTGACCATTATAACGGGGCTTCCCATCCCAGACCATCTGGACTGCACAGAGCAGCTGCCATGAGGGCAGGGCCACGCGGGGGTGCTTTCTGGGGCATAGAAAGTCTGGCTCCTGGCCACCATTTAGGGGACAGAGAAAGTGCAGGCTTATAGATTGTGATTAAATCTCGCCAAAAAGTATCCAGAAATCCACTAAGATAGATTTCAAAACAGGCGATTCCCTGCCCCTCCTTTTTACTGTGTTTCGTGTTAAGTACGAAAGTCTTTAATAATTTCTTCAAAAATGTTTTGTATTTACAGGAAAAATTATAGTTTATTTATAAAAGAAGCAGAACCGGGATTACAGCCCTTTCAGGAATGATTTGGTTTTGCACATTAAGGCCCATACGTTGATCAGCTCTTCGTAACCTTTGTTTCATCATGGTCTCTAACAGTGCATGGCAGAGTTGCAGCTACTTTCAAAATAAAGCCTAGTTTTGAACCTAGTAGGGAAGTAAATAAGGTCTGTTACTCTGGTTTTTCTTGAGATGTTTTAACTGTGATGTCAGAAGCTTTAGATTAGATCAACTAAAATGGAGAGCAAGAGAGAGAATGGGCAGAATTGGCCACGGAGCTCAGAATCAGCCACGGCTGAGTCGCTAATTTCCCGGTGGCTGGAGGGATAATGCAGAAAAGAAGGGTTCGGAAACCTTCGTCCTGATTTTGCCCTGCTCTTCCCAGGATTAAGGGTTCTGGGAGAATGTTAAGAATGAGATTGCAATTGAAAATAGTCACTTTGAATCCTACTGATTATTCAGAAATTCAAGCTGGTTTGTGTTTTATCAGACGTAGGATTCTATTTCATGATATAAATCTATTTCATGCTTCCTTTTAAAAGTTTCTTTAAGCCTGTGAAATTTCTTCATTACGTTGAAGAGCTGTCCTATCCCCCACCCACAAAGACTTTTTTTTTTTTTTTTTGGTCACTGGAGCTGAGGAAATAACCATTATCTGTCACAAATGGCAGTGCCACTGTGCATTGATTTTGCTCTCCAGGACATCAGCACACGAAACTGACTTCCATTACCATGTCCAAGTAGAAGTTACTTCTAAAACACTTAATATTTATAAGTTGGTAATGACAAGGAACATTGCATAAAGTACTATTCACTAGTATACGTGCCTCAAAAGTTATTATAAACTGACCTTTATTAAACACATCTTGAAATGTAGAAGTCCCTCTGTATATTCTAGAGTAGTTTGCCATAGTGTTGTAACACACACACACACAAATTTGCTATTCCCACACTGGAATCTGCCAATAGACCCTGCTAATAGACTATCAGGTGGGATTCTTGGCATGCTGGTCTGACGTGTCGGTACGGTCTGTGATGTGAGGCTTTCTCAAGCAGTTCTTGGACCTGGAATCTGGCATTGGCTCTACTTTGATGAAGGGCATGACACCTATAAATCGTTTCATTTGCTAAAATATTTATCTGGTCTACTGGGTTAGCCATTTTGACTGTATGGACTGGTGTATTTAGGCATTGTTTTTAGTGATTTTATCAAATCAACCAATTGTGCCCCTACATTCCCTCCACAGACCCACTGTCTCAGCATCACAGTATGTGAATTCACGTCTGGACTTCACACGTGGCTTCCCAGAGCCTCTGTCTCCACAGGCAGACGCTCTCCCTTTTCTTACCAGATAGAGTCTATATATTTACTATATTATTTATACCCAGATGAATATTTTGATAGCTACTTAGGACAATTTCACACCTAAAAGATGCACACCTCAATGGAAAAAAAATGAATCATTCTTTGGAAACTTAATAGGACTTTTTACAAAATAAAAATAATGTGTATTTGCCTTCCCAGAATAAACTGAAAGTGTTGTCTTAGTAATTTTTACATACTGTTTTTGGTAGCTGGATAATGGATATTTTAATGCACTTTGTATATGAACAGGTTTGAAATAAATGGGTCTAAAACTCGTGGTCTCCAGGTACCACTAAATGCTACAGTTTGCCTTATGATGTTAATGTAAAGCATTTACCAGGAGGACAATGTTTCATGAATATAATGTTTTTCAATATAAAGCAACTACTACCCAAATCTTCACTGCAAGTTGTTTGGGTTCAGTTTTGACTATTTTTGTAAGGACAAGGGGTGATGTTATTATTTGTTGTGGAAGTCTCCCTCTTTGCTAACTTAAGAACACTGTGGATAATAGCAGTTACTTTGTGTTGTCATATTTACAAGAAAATATGTATATGGTGAAAGTCCACATTGTTTACCTTCATCACTGTAATGATGTAGAAAAGATTCCGTGTGGATTTGTTTTTGAAAGTCTAAAAAATATATACTATATACACTCGCTGCAGTACAAGTCTTTCAGTCAATTAGGGTCACAGAATTTTGTTTTTGAGCTCCGTGCTTGACAGAAAGCATTGTAATTCAGGGGAGAAAGAGATGGCAGTTTCAATTACTACAACAAAATTGATGCAGTGCTAGCCGAGGCCACCAGGTCTGACATCATGCTCACATGAACAATGCTGTTGCCATCTTGAGATTCTTAATACGTTTTGAACAGAAGGCCTGCATTTTCATTTTGTGCTGGGCCTCACAAGTTACACAGCCAGGCCTTGTAACAGAACTCAGAAACATGGCACCTCTGTCCTTGGTGGATACAAATGAAGAAACCTAGATCCAATGTCAAAGTGACTGGCCGTGTAATTCAAGTAGGAATCTAAATGGATTAAGGTGACAGTGGGCTTGGATGAAGATTTTCTTTCCAGCTTTAAAAGAAAATGACTTCAAGACTGACTGAAAATACTAAGATGTTTTCTGCTGGAGAAGAGTCAAGGGCAGATGATAGAGGCATTTGATTACGGTACTGCTATATTGACCCTAAACTTCCTGAGGAACCAACCCAGCGCCCTCCAGTGAACGTTGAATTCCATTCTGGCTCTGGGCACATATGCATCGCTTGCAGAGACACGCATATCTGCTCAATTACATGTGCTTTTGGTGTTGGGAAGTTGATGATCTATCTTATAAAATGTTAAAGAGAATACAAAGACAATAACGGGGGAGGGAGGTGGTTTTCAAAATAGTGCTTCTCAACAAGGGGAGATTTGTCAATGTCTGCAGTTATTTTTGGTTGTTCGAACTTGGGAGAAGGCGCTACGGGCATCTAATGAGTAGAGACCAGGAATGCTGCTCAATACCCTACAATGCACAGCACAGCGCCCTACGACAAGGAATTGTCCAGCTCAAAATATTAGTACTGCAGATGAAAAACTTGTTCTTTGGGGATGTCTTAAAGCAAAACTCTCACAAATATTTTCTACTTTTTCTGTAACTGATTCAATGCCTGATATATCAAAAAGAGAAGAATAGGAGACACAAAAATATTCACTGCAGTGGACTCCTTCACTTTCAAAAATATTTACAAAGTCATTACAAAATCCAAAATCTGCAAAGCAATCTAAGCCCGTGTAAACGGAAATCCACTGACTAGTGTCATGAAGGTCCGGTTGTAACTTGCTGGGTTTATAAAAGGGAAGTCAGTTCTCAGCGCTACTCCACCCGGACATACTCAGTCCCTGGTACTCGGTCACACTGCCAAGCCCTCCCTCAGCCCCGACTACTCTCCATTGCTGTTGCTTTCTGGATCAAAATAAAATCGTTTGTGTGGTTCCAAGACCCTCTGTCCCTGCCTATCTGTTGCCTTTTCATCATTTTGTGTTTTCTCATTCATGATTTCCACACAAATATTTATCCAACTCCTGCTGTTCTTTTTGGTCGACCTCGCAACATATAATCTGTTTTCCTTTATGCCTGAAATTTGCTCACGTCTACCGTCCTTCCTCTTTTCATTCAAAATAGTTATTTTGCAAGACTCAAAATAGTACCCAGGGATTTTAAAAACACAATAAAAGAGAACCTGTAGGGGGATGGAGACCTGCTAGGTGGAGTGGTGGAGGGGAGGACAAGGATGATTGGAGCAGAAGAGTGGGGGTCTTTATGGTGCTGCCTGGAACGATCTCAGCAGTTGGGCCATAAATCTATCCCCAACTTCCCAGCTCACGGGACTTGCTTCCTCTCACTGGCGATGCAGACCCTTTTGGTCTAAGCGCTGTGCACTGTGGTCATGGGTCTGCAGCATCAGCATCGCTGTGAGCTGGTGGGAAACGCCAGTCCTGCAGCTCTAGCCCAGACCTACTGGTCAGAATCTCAGGGGCAGGACCGGCAAGCAGAGTTCTAACAAGGCCTCCAAGGAATTCCTTGGAGAATCAAAACTTTTCAGAGCCCTGCTGTATCCAGTCTCATATCCCATATAAAAATGCACTTAGATCCTGAAATGTGTTTTCAAGGCAATGTGCTGTAGAAGCAGCATGATGTCATGTACTGATTCTGAACCAGGCTGAGCATTAAAACCGCCTTGTTCACTATCACTGATTCCTGGACCCCATCCTGAAAGATTGAGGCTGAAGTCGAGAGCGTGGCCCCGCACCCGGTACATTTCTGGAAGTGATTCTAAAGTGCAGCCAGGATTGGCAGCCAACACTATAGTCGCAGGCTCTGCACCTTTTCTGTAAGGGTCAGCTAGTAAGTATTTAGGGTTTGAAGGCCAGACCGTCTCTGGCAGCTACTCAGCTCCAGCTGGAGAGTGAAAGCTGCTCCAGAGGATAGAACTGAATGAGTGAGGCTGCGTTCCAACTGAGCTTTACAAACAGGCGTGGGGCTGCATCTGGCGCATGCACGGCTTTGCCGATCCCTGTTAGAGCAGACGCTGTACTGGGCTGGCAGAAAGACGGCCCTCGGAGTGTGCTCTGCGCGCTCACGCCCTGACAACTCCGTCATGTCCCCTCCTGGCTTGGGGCCTCTGAGCTCTCAACTCCTTTTCGACTTTGAATCACATCAATTCTGAAGTCACAGAACTTGTAGAGAATTTGAGTACCTAAGACAGGGCCGCTCAAGGGTTATTAGAAGATTCTCTCATTCAACAGAGTAGGGTGTGCCAGTCCTAATGATTAGCTTTGCCACCTCCCTAATTTTGATTTGAATCAGCCCTTCTCACAAGTGACAGGTGTGTCAAATATATTCTCTTTAATAAGAGTTTTGAAGTACGTTTAATTTGAACTTTGAAACTGAACAGACACTGCTGTAATTAATCACCTTTCAAAGTCACCTGGAGGGGCATGCCATACACTCCAGAGAGTAGCGTACCTTCTTTTTAAAATATAGAAGTAAAATATGTTGAAGTTGCTTATGATTATAGTTGGAGCATAAAAAGGGAGATGTGGAACTTGCCAAACCCTTTTCACAAGAGTGCCATTCTCACTGTACGATGCTCGATCAAGAATGTAAAATAAATGGGCCGAGGACTTGTAGTTGTCCTGCCCTAATATGGAAAGGCATTCGGGTCTCCTTCTGCATCCTTTTTAGCCATGTTCTAAGAGAATTATAAAAAGTGCGATTAAATAGGAAGCACAGCAACTAACAAGCAAATGTGTCATAGCCAAAAACCAATTACCAATTATGGAGAGACAAAAAATGATTTAATGAACACTAGTTCTTTTGCACAGTCTATTTATTCTCAAAGCTCGGGTTTTGATTATGTTCAAAGCTGTTGAGTTTCAGCACAGCATTTCAGATAATAAAGCTCGTCTCACGCCTTCCCTGACCTTGACTTGCCCTTCAGCGTCTGCCCTGTCGCCTCTTTTCTGTCAGGTGCCTCGAAGGCTGTTCAGAGGTTCTGCTTCTGTGTCCGCACCTCTCGTTGTCCCTCCCCACACTCCATCAGGCGTTTGGGGCTTCAGACTCGCCGATGCGGACAAGTGTCCACATCAGTACATGTTCCCATCAGTGTTTGGCCTTATTTTGACATACAGCAGTTTTTGAGATGTTGACCACTTCAGTTCCTTCCTAATCACTTCTTAGTGTCATCCATGCCATCTCCTCCCTCAGCACTTTGTGCAGCTGCCACCCCCCCCCCCAAATGAATTTGTACGCCTCTGCTGAGCTCGGCCCCAAACACTGACCTTTGGGATGCCTAGAGAGCACCTCAAATTTGACATGTCCAAAACTGCACTTGCAATCTCTCCCCAGAACCTTGCCTTATCCAGCCAGTTTTATGAATCAAAAAACAGAAGTTCACATTTGACGTCCTCTTCAGCCTCCATGTCCAGTTGAGCACCAACTCCTCTTGATTTTCCCTCTTAAATATCCTTTGACTGATTGACTCCTCTCCACACCTACACATGAGCTCCAAGTCCGAGCTTTCTCACCTCTGTCCCTTCTGCTGCCATAACCAACTAATCAGAGTTGCACTTAATGTGACTGTCCGTTCAGCCCACATCCCACACAATCCAGGGCAAATAAAATGGGCTTTAAGGTTCCACTGTCGACTTCGGTCTTGGAGAAGGCGCCCCCTGACCTTGATGTCCCACCACCTTGACAGTTCTACCCAGTTTGCCAGAAAGCAGATGCCCTATTCACGACATTATCACAGAGTCCCAGCCTCCGCTCTCATTCTGTCTCGGTAGCTGGGTTCTCTGTCCTTGAACTCCCTCTGATACCATCTCCAGCGCGTACTCTGAACGTCACAGGTGGCGGCAGCCCTCCCTTAGAATTTCACCCAATACTTATGCTGCTTTCTTGCACAACTTGGCCTTAAGTCACCAAGTGGGTGCTGCAGCCATGCTTCTGTGTGTGGGTGACTTAGCCGTTTCCTTCCTCACTTCAGTCTGTCCCCATGTCCCCAGATCTGCTGCCCTGCAGCCCCTTTAAACAAAGAAGTCGCCTGACCTGTGGTGGCGCAGTGGATAAAGCGTCGACCTGGAAATGCTGAGGTCGCCGGTTCGAAACCCTGGGCTTGCCTGGTCAAGGCACATATGGGAGTTGATGCTTCCAGCTCCTCCCCCCTGTCTCTCTCTCCTCTCTCTCCCCCTCTCTCTCCTCTCTAAAATGAATAAATAAAAAAATAAAATAAAATAAACAAAGAAGTCACAACTATGTCCCCAAAGATACAGTGACTCAAGAACAACCCCAAGCTCATCTATCCTAAACTATATTTAATCTACGAGAAACTCACTTTAAATAAGAAAGATATAGATGGATGAAAAGTAACAGGATGACAAAAGATACAGCATGCAATCACTAATCAAAAGAAACCTGGAGTGGTTGTATTAACAGCTGACAAAGTAGACACCCAGACAATGAACATATCCTGAGAGTCAGTTCACTTAATAAATAAAGTATAATTCCTCCCTATCCCCGTCTGCTTTCAGCCCCAAAGCATGAGAGCCAGAGCAGTGACAGGGTCAGCTGAGAAAACAGGCACTGGAGTTGGAAATCTTCAAGCGGGCCTATCTCAATGGAGTTGGCTATGCAGCCTTTCAGCTGGGCTACTGCATTTTGAAGTGTGTTGTTAGTACCCGATAAGTAAGTTATCACAGCCAGTGACAGAGATGAATAGCCTTGGTTTAAATTCCCATGTCAAGTCTTGGGGTGAGTCCTGCTTGGTGTGGCCAGGTTCAGAAACAGCAAAAGACACAGACAAACATGAACATCCAGCTGTCAGTGTGGAACAACGAGTCCAATCACGGCTTCTGACCTTTAGCCCCTGGAGAATTAGTCTGCACGGAGAAAGGAGGGGAGGTGTCCAAATCACAGCATCTGTTATCGGTTGCCTCTTGCTCCCTCCCCACATTCCAGACCTGGCATTCAGGACATCCTGAAATGGAGAAGGTTGCGATTTGGGGGATGTTTGAAACTTCAAATGATTGACTGGAAGCAGAAGTGTCAGGGCACGAACCCTCAACCCCAGAGTTCATGGGGGCCAACCAGCCTGCAGAGCCCAAGCCCTTGATCCCACCAGACAGGCAGTTCTCATTAAGCAATGCCTCTAGATTTGGTGCCCAAAACAGAAGGCTGCCTGCTTCCTCCTGAGCTCAGTTTCTAGGCCCTGAAATACATGTAGTTCTTAAATTTCTAAGTCAGACAATCTTTTCTTGGTGGAATTGTTCAAGCAATGCTATCACTTGTTGAGCAAGGGATGAAAGTACAATTGTCCTTACATATAGCCACACAGAAACTTCCCGGGTAAGCACAGAGAAGCTCCAAGACCCCCCCCCCCCCCCCGCTCCCTGCAGGGAACCAGGCTAGAGAGACTCTTCTGGGCCCACACAGGAGCACCACTCTGGGCTTCTGTTTGTATGACTTCAGAGATGGACTGCCCGTGCTGGGGCCGCCAGTTTTCAAAAGCAGCTCATTCTCCCTGAGGTTTTTGCCCTTAAAACCAGGAAGCCCTCAGGGACAGCTCTGATGGGAGGAAAATGAGCTCAGCTCATGATAGCATCCGAGACCCAAATGTGAACAATTTTCCCTGACGCTGTCAGGCACAGCCGTCAAAAACATCACCCAAGTGGAACGGCTCGCTCTGAGCTGCAGGAAAATTCCACTGCAGGGAGACTGAAATCATGACACCTTCACAGCTCTGGAAGGAAATGAGATGGCTGAGTGTGAAAATGCCCTGGTGAATTGGGTAAAAACAAGGAAGTTGTTCATTCTTGCTAATTACAGCCTGGGTGTCAAGTTTTCATTTTCAATTTAGTCAGGATATTATAAACATTGTTTGCTTATGTATTTTGAGCCTAATGAGATTACCAAGTATAATCTTCTACCCTCATAGACACACAGGACAGGAAAGCCAGTGTCTGTTGAATATATTTTCCATAAATACTTTGTTTTCCCTCACCTCACTTGTCCAGTGGACCAACTCCTTTGATGCCCTGTTTTCATTATTTGTCAGTCTTTCCCCAGCTTTCCCTGCTGTAGAGCACAAGTCCTCCACCTTAGCCCTGTGGACATTTGGGGCTGGGTCATTCCTTGTTGAGGGGGCTGTCCTGTGCACTATAAGATGTTTTGCATCATCCCTGGTTTCTACCCACTAGATATCACTAGCACCTCCCTCCCAACTGTGACAACCAAATGTGTCTCTGTACAGTGCCAAATGTCCCCTGGGGGGGGGGGCACAGTCACTCCTGTTTGAGAACTTCTAGCCTATACAAACACTTCAATCACAATACCAATGTTATATCATTATAATGTTATATCAATGTTCTATCGTTATAACATTCCTTCTGTCCACAGACTCCTCTCATGTCACCTTCCTGCCAATATCTCTCCCTTCCTCTTTGCTCCCAGGCCACAGAGGCACTCTTCGGGAGTCTGTTGACAATGCAGCCCTTGTCCAATGTCCCTGGCGTGCCCAGTGTGCTATCAGTGCCATTAAGAAAGAAGGAGGCGGGGGTGTGGAAGAGTAAACACATCCGGCTTCTCCCTGGATCTGGAAACTGCCAATAGGCAACTACCCAAGAGACCTGACTCTAGTATACCTGGGATTCAGCTGGAGGAATTCTGGTATACTCGCTGATAATACTACACAAATTGCTGTTTCTGCAAAAAAAGAGATTGACTTTATAGTATGTGTTTTTAAAAATACCTAAAAGGAATTTACTTTGCTTTCAAACTACTATACTTATTTTGCACAGCAAAATGGATTATTCCAGACTTCCTTGCAACACAGGAAATACCAGCACCCTCCCTTTCCAAATTAGACCTCAAGGTAAGACACTGCCTCTGGTCATAGCCACACTATTGCTCTGCTGCCGGGAAATTAAGCTTGTGTTCCCTAGGCTAACGAGAGAATAGTTTTTTGTTTGTTTTTCTGGTAACAGCTGGAAACATGTTTTATATAGAATATGGGGCCTGCCTTTTGAAAGAACAGGTAGCCCCGCAGTATAGCTATTATATCTTTTCTTCCCTCTTCCTTTACACAGCTCAGAAGAACCCACCCATTTCTGCCTCCACCGGAAGGCTTTAGCCCCATTAGAATGTAAGATTCAGCCTGACCTGTGGTGTGCATAGATAAAGTGCTGACCTGGAATGCTGAGGTCACTGGTTCGAAACCCTGGGCTTGCCTGGGCAAGGCACATGTGAGAACCAACTACTATAGTTGCTCCTCCCCCAGTTCTCTCTCTTTCTCTCCTTTCTCAAATCAATAAATAAATTTTTAAAATTCTTTTTAAAAAGTGGATCGATTGTTGACCTGGAATGCTGAGATCACCAGTTTGAAACCCTGGGCTTGCCGGTCAAGGCTATACATACGACAAGCAAGTAATGAACCACTAAAATGAAGCAACTATGAGTTGATACTTCTCGCTCTTCCCCCTCCTCTCTTTGTAAAATCAATAAGTAAAATCTTTTTTAAAATGTAAGCTTTCTAAAGGTAAGGATTGTGCTTATTACTTTTTAATATCTCTGGTGCCTAACACTGCTCCTAGTTTGTTGTATGCCTTCAGTAGATGGATGAAGGAAGGATAAAGGGAAGAAAGGAGGGAGGAAGAAGGGAAGAGAGTGAAGAAGAAATGGAGGAACAGAGAGAGTAAAAGGAGGGAAGAGAGGAGAGATGGAGGAAGAAAAGAAAATAGAAGGATAAAAAAGAAATGAAGGGAGAATATCAATGTTAGATTTATATGTTACTCAATTCAAATTTGTTCCAATATCTAAAAGATTTAGATAACTACCAGATTTCCCCATGTATAAGACACATCCTTTTTCAAAAACTTTGGGTCTAAGAACTGGGTGCGTCTTATACAGTTGTTGTGGCATTTCAAATGCCATAGATGGAACTGAGGACGAGGCAGCATATGAACACAGTGACTCGACACAGATGAGGACATGCCAAGACCAGCTCAGCCGTGGGCGTGCACAAAAGGAAGGCACTGCAGGACTTAAGAAAAATCACACAAGACACGGCATAGAGAAAAGATGGGTACAGGGGACTCCCAGCCTTTAGGACTGAGAGCCCAAATCTCTGCAGCCTCGTCATATTTATTGGTCTCTTTGCTCATCAAGCAAAATAGCAGAGCCTGGGTCAAACTAGTCTACAATGGACTCAGGTGCAGAGAAAGATAACTGACCAACGCTCCCCAGGCATGAGGGAAATGGCTACCAAGATCAGCCGCTCCCTATAAACAATCACGGTAGAGCTTGCTGGGGCAGTGTTCTGCCCCCGCAGGACTTGGCGTTCGGAAGTCCGCACCAGAGTCTTGTCTCAAGGCTGCAATTTAATCTCAGCCATTTTCCTACAAGGACAAGCTAATGGATG
Organism: Saccopteryx leptura; assembly: GCF_036850995.1. Taxonomy (NCBI): domain Eukaryota; kingdom Metazoa; phylum Chordata; class Mammalia; order Chiroptera; family Emballonuridae; genus Saccopteryx; species Saccopteryx leptura. The sequence continues at coordinate 4,337,635 of NC_089516.1, read as the reverse complement.
GGAGTTTTGACAGTGATGAGGAGTTGTATGAATTTTATGATAAATAAAACTTGAGTTCAATAACTTTATGTAATACGTTTCTTTTTTCAAATTTCAGGCCCCAAAATGAAGGTGCGTCTTCTCCATGGGAGCGTCTTATACACAGGAAAATACGGTAACTAAGCCTAACCCACCCTCATTTGCTGTCTTGTAACCCAGAGATTGATAGCACCTCCCACCCAGCAGCTCACCCCAATGAAGAGAAGCAGAAGCGATGTGCTCATTTAGATGGTCCAAGAGATGCAACTGAATGAAAACTAAGCCACCACAAGTCAATAGATGCTTTTCAAGTTACACTCGTTCTCATTAAATTAAGAGTAGAAAAGGAGACAAAGGCAGACTCTGCTTTGAAGCCATAAAAAAGAAACCAAATTAGAATAAAAGAACAAGCTTAAAAGTCCTCCAATCCATCCCTGACCTTCAAGCAAAGCCACACATTTTTCATTTTCCCTTTCTACAGACTGTTGAAGGCAGCTCTACTTCTTGAAAGGTCCTCTTTAAATCACATCAAGTTTTCAACTCTCAAATTTAGTCCGTTTTCTCCAGTCTAATAATATATATTTATCGAAGAAATGTTTGAAAAATATCAAAGAACACAAAGAAGAAAAGGAAAGCAAAATAAATGCCCTCGGTGTTCAGGAATCATTTAATCAATGAAATTTTTCATTTCTGAAAAACCCCATTTCTGCTACATATTATATATGAATCATTTTGCCTTTACATCCTGATTCAAGACCCAGTTCTTTATTCGCCATTAATGAGAAGTGTTGTATATTTTTGAAGTGTGTTTAAAAGTCTTATTTTAGGACATGGGCCAAAAGGCAAGGTTCTCCAACTCATTAACCTGCTCCATAAACTTTAAACCACTGTTTCCTACGGGAGAAAAACATACCTGGGAATAGAGTTACTATTTTAATTCTTTCCTTCTATTTCAAGACCAGTTTATCCCCATTTCATCTGAATGAAAATTACTTGAGAACGTTTCCTCCCTTGTGCAATGGGGACTTAACAATTTAATTCTGGTTAAGAAAGCCAATTGCTTCACTTGGTCAAAGAACCAGAAGCTAAACAAAAATTAAGAACCAAAGGAAATCTGTCGTGATGGCACGGAGAGCCTGGTGGAGGGCGCCGCCAATTAGAGGGACCCTTGGACGGGTTGAACCTTTGTCCTCGTTAGTGCCGAGCGGAGTTTCTTCGGGCTTCTGCCATAGAAGAAGTTTGTCCCCAGCTATCTCCCACCAGTTCCTTTCCAGAGAGGAAAGGGAATTGTTGGGTTCAGTTTGTATGAACTGCATTTGTTTTTCCACTTCAGGATTATGTTCTTTGGCTGGGAATTTGGAAGTTTTGCTTCTGCAGGTCTCAGCCTGAAAGCCGTCACTTCTCCAACTTACCCAGGTGGGAGCGGGCGTCCAGGCGGCTCCGGGAGCCCGCTGGGCTGCCAGGGGCCTGCAACCAGGGCTTCCTGCTCTGCTTGGGAAAGCCTGCTCGTGGGTCTGGAGGGGGCTGCTCTCCTGGGCCCCGCGCTGGGCCCATGCCTACTTTTTAATGACAGGCTGGAGCCAAGTACTTTTGCTGATTGGGAAAGCTCTAGGCTTGCTTTGGGGCTTTTTAGTCATAAAAAGCCTTTGCAGACTTTGTTCCCAGGCTGTTTCCACCTAGGCCTTGGGATTCTGAGCTAAATAATCTGCACATTGTTATCAATGGTCAAAATACTCTGCCAACATATTAGGGCTCTCCCGTGTGGTCTGGCCTCGCACAGGATCAATAAAAGACATAAACTCTGTCTCAGAGACCCTGTGCCCTGAAAGCCTGGTAAGCATATGTAGATATGAATGCCGACAATCAATCATTGACAAACATCTGAAATGTAGTAAAATCTTGTTAATCCACTGTTGCTGATCCCAAATAGCATGTAATTCAAAGCAACTGCCATTCCTGCCCTCCATTGTTCCTTAATGAATATATTAAATAACTCAAAACTGGCAGTGGGAGGTTCATTTTTTTCAGGTCCCTGGCATTTCAAATTTTAGGATGTTGCCCTAATTTTATTTTCATGATTAACTAACTGATATTATTTTTCTGTATCCACCATTCAATTTTCCCTAAGAACTTTTTTCATTGGAGCTACAACAGCATTAGTGTTCTCATCAGAAAGCTAAGTCTCACATTGTCCAAAGATTGTTAACAAAGGCTAGAAATCCAAGTGTGGATTAGAGACTTCATTTTTAAAGGCATTTTTATCTATTTTAAAAAATGATATATGTTTATTGCAGAAAGTTTTGAAGTTAAAGAATAGCACAAAGGAAAAACAAAAATAATATGTACAGAAAGCATTAGTTTATTTACCTTAAGGTCATGGAGATGTTTACCAAGAGATAAGAGAGAAAAAGAGTGAGAGAAAGAGAGGAGAGATAGAAAGAAAGAGGAGAGAGGGGGGGAGAGAAAGAGAGAGGAGAGGATAGAGAGAAAGAGGAGAAAGAGGAGGGAGAGAAAAAAGAGGACAGAAAGAGGAAAGAGGGAGAAAAAGAGGAGAGAGGGAGAGAAAGAGGAGAGAGGGAGAGGAAGAACAGAGAGAGAGAGAGGAGAGAGAGAGGGAGAGAAAAAGAGAAAGAGTCCTTTATTCCACTTATCAAAAAAAAATTGACACCTTCTTTATACTAACTTGAATCCAGAATAAAGAATTCAGTCACTGTTGTCAGCATCATAATGAACTCTATTTTCTACAAAGCAGAATTCATGATAAATTAGACACAGTTCCGATTATGATTCCTAAAGTAAAGAGAAACTCATTCCAAGATGGCCTCTCACATAGGAAGTGAAAATACAGGTCAAGTCCCAAGGACAATTTTATATGATCAGTGCTGCATTGAGGGAGATTGCGTTAAACCAGTGGTTCTCAACTGGTGGTGATTTTGTCCCCCAGGGGACATTAGCAGTGTCTAGAGACATTTTTGGCTGTTACACTTGGGGAGGGTGAGTTCTTCTGGGATCTACTGGGTAGAGACGAGGGATGCTCCTAAATATCTTACTGTGGATAGGATGGACGGCCTCTCCAACAAAGAGTGATACAGCCCCAGATGTTCACAGAGCTGCGGCTGAGGAAACCTGAGTTAAACTCACCCCTTCCTTATCCACAGAGAAGCACAATTTAAGAGGACACACACAGGTAGAGAGAGAAAGAGACCAAACTGTCTGCCCTCCTGATGACTAGGTGGGTGAACAAATATTCTGAAAATATAGCATAATGTTTAAAAGCACTGGTGTGAAGATAAAATGAATATAAACTAGTGTAGTGCTTGGCACATTGTCAAGTGGCTCATTAATGGTCACTGTTACCACTGTGGACTAAACCCAGTAATTTTTGACACCTGGCTTCCAAACTGAGATGCGCACTTGAGATGTCCTCTAGCCATGAATAAGTTGATAAAGGGCTCTTAGGAAAAAAAATGCAGTCATTTCTTTAGTTCATTTGTGTTCCAAACAAGAGCAATGTATCATGTGGATGGAAGTCTATTTTGGTTACCATTGTTCTATAATCATGGTATAATCAGGAGGTCTAAGAAATTCTTCAGGCTATAGATTGCTTCCCCAATGCTAAGCATCTTCTAATGACAAATGCTAAGTGAATTTGTGGTAAATGTTGTAACGATATTCTGTTGAACAATTTTCCAGCCAAGTAAATCTTTAGCTTTAGAATTCTAGACAGCTATCATCTGGCTGTCCTTCCCAGCATTAACTAATCACCAGTGAAAAATATAACTGTCATTCACAAATCATATCAAAGATGGGAACAGCTGGAATCAAATTCAAGAGACTGCATCATTTTATCATCTTGACATTAACCATTCTACATGGATAGTGCAGGCAATCTGGAGCAAAGAATAATTTATGTTGCAATATAAATGTTAACCGTTCAGGCCCGGGAGATTCTCATCCCACTCCCTCCTCCCACCCAGAACACCCCTGGAGACTCAAGTCCAAGGATTACATGAAAATGTTTTATGAAACATTATCTGTAAAGTCATCGTGAAAGCTTGCGAGAAAAATCCCCCATATAAACAAGGTTGAGTTGTCTTGATCATCTCGGTGAGGAGTCAACAAACTACACAGCTTGGGGGCCAAATCCTGCCTGCTGCCTGTTTTTCTATGGCTTGTGAGATTAGAATATTTTTTACACGTTTAAGTGGTTGGAGAAATATTGAAAGAATAAAATGTAGTGGCATATGAAATTCAAATTTCACTGTCCATAAAGAAAGCTTAACTGCACATAGCCACTCCCATTTGTTTATATGTTGTCTACAGCTATTTTCTATCTACAAGGGCAGAGGTGAGTAGTTTCAACAGAGACCACATGGCTCACAAGTTCAAAAATATATACCTGGCCTTTTACAGAAAAATGCTTGCCCACCCTGACCTAGGGGTCTAGTGAATCAACATTATTTTTTCTATGCAATAATTACAAACTTTACTAAATAGCTGTTGGGTTTTACCTGCCTCACCACTGCCCCCCCAATAGGATAGCACTCCAGTACCCTGATGGACAATTATATCAACCCTGTGGTGAGTATCTTGGTGAAAAAATAATCCCCAACTCACCCAGCCAATAAGTCTGCTACTTCCATTTTAGTGTCCTCAATCTGTCCCTATGACTTCAAGAGGACCTCCCTATGAATTCTTCATGTATTCATTTGACAAATACCTATGGGGCATTTCCTATTTGCAGGTACTGTGCTAGGCTCTGCACAAGGCAAATCAAGTCTCGGCACCCATGAGGTGTATATATCTAGAATAGATAAGCAACCAAACAAATACATAAACAAATAACTTCAGGTAATGCTAAGTGTTACAAAGACAATCAAAGTGGCTATTTGACAAGGAGTGGGAGAGGTTGGCTAGTGATAATTAGTAGTCAGGAATGGCACCAAGGAAGACATGCGAAGTGTGGATGGCCCATGGAGAGGGACCTGGAAATGCCGAGGGGACAGTTTTTAGCTCAAAGGAGACACTAAGGCTAAAGATAGGAAGTCAGAAGTCTATAAGGAAAATTTTAGATCCCTGACAATGTAAAGAGAGCGGATAAGGAGTGAGGGGAATGTGATCTCCAAGGAAACCAAAGGAAGAAATGGTTTAAGAAGGAGGCAATGACTCTGATGAGGAAAACGCCAAGGCCAGTGGATGGAGTAGTTTGAGATGGATTGCCGGGAGGACGGTCCCAAGTGCAGGCTGCCCTGAGGCTCAGTGCAAAAAACATCCCCTCAATGCACAGTCAGGGCGGACATCTCGTTTCCCCCTTTTCCTGGGATAAGAAGACAGAAGGCCTGAAATAGTCTCAATGCTCAACCACAGGTGGTGGCTGACGGTCTGGTGGATGGTTCTGGGGTGGGAAAAGCAGGCATGGAGGGGTTGGTGGGAAGCAATAGTCATTCCCGGAGGCACCTGGAACATTAACCCTTTCATGTCACATTCGAATGCTAACCTGGCCATACTATTGCAAAGTGTTCAATTTCCCAGAAGCAGTATGTCAGAAAGCATAAATGTCCACCAAAAATGTTTGTGCCCTCTCCTTAATATAGAATTTTTGCTAGGGAAATGGCCACTGAGCCAAAGGCTGCAATTCCTAGCCCTTCTCGGCTCCCTTTGCTTCAGTAGCTAATCTACCCTAATACAAACCAACCTGAACCCCAGAAGAGATGACACACACCAGACACCCCTATCTGGCTAGTCAGTTGCAGGTTACAGTCTCACAGAAGTGACTTCCCATCACCTTTGCCATATTTTATTGATTAGAAGCATGTCACTAGGGCAGGCCACACTCCAGAGGAAGAGATTATACCAGGGCATCAACACGAGGAAGCAAGAATCATTGGGGGCCACATTGGAGACAACCTGCCACACTGAGTAACATAAAGTAGCTGCAATAATAGAAGATGAATTCCTCTCTCCCTTTTTATGATACAGCGATTGCCTTGAGGTAGCGGAATCGGCAGAGAGCTACCTCAAGTGAGAGGGTTTGTTTTTCTGTGTGGGCCCCAATAAAAGGATAGGACTGCCAGAGTGCACATATTTCTTATTCACATAAACAAGATTTTCTTGAGTTAAGACTTGCAATTGGACATGACCTTCTCAACGCTTCCTCCTTTTCCCTTTCCCCAAATTGCCTCGTAAAGCAAACAAAATAGTGAGATTCAGGTGGAGCCAAGTCACGATCAACATGTGTTATTAACTTGGAATATATTAGTCTATTTATTGTCATAGTAACAATTAAATAATTTTGAATAACAATAAAAAGACTGTTCCAGTCCTGAGACTCTTTGACTTACGAATTAAAGGCAGGAAATGTGGGATATACAGCACCATTCCTTTGTCCATGACTCCAATAACAACTGACCTCTTTTGGTTTTTTTATTTTATTATTTTATTTAATTCTTGGTGCTAAAAAATCCCAAATTAAGGTAAACTATGTGTGGGAGATAGAGAAGTGAAATGAGCTTTCTCTAAATTATTTAAAGATGCCCAGAAGCCATTCTGGAAACCCTAGTATTTGTGAGGACTAAATGAGGTGAATGTAAACAGCAAGGTGCTATCCTAACTCAGAAGAGGTCTTCAAATGAAAACTTGCAAGGAAGTCTGATCCACAAGACAGAGCATCTAATTAAAGTTTGGGTGGGATGTGCAGAACTCCACCTGCCACATACCCTTTACTTCCCACAAGTAAGCACTAAAGATCCAGTCTGTAGAGTGGATTTGAAAGCCACTGGTGACCCACTGGAAGGTACTCTTTGTACATCTTTGTGCGCATTTAATCTCCAAGGGAAGTTTGGTCTGCTTGTTCATCTTGGAGATACAGGCAGGCCAGTGCTTGTTAGATAAGACATAGAAGTTGCATTTGGAGAGGGTATTTTGGAAGATATTGGATGTTTTAGAGCTAAGAGTTTACTCCCTTCTGTGACCCAAACAAAATGGGAGCAGGGGCTTCCTTAATCTCTAAGAGGGCTGAGCTTGAGGAAGGATGAAGTGTAGAAAAAAATGAATTAAGGAACATTCTGGAAAACTCCATGCAAAATCACTTCTGACACAGCCTTGGAAACAAGTATCTATCGTTCCTTGAGATCCACTTCCAAAATGTAAAAGAGCAAACTGCATTTAAAAAATTTAAAAGACTGGGAGGCTACTACCCTGTTAGAATTTTTACAAAGGTGTGTTTGCATAACCTCCACCAATTCAGATTCTTCCTTCTCTTGGAATTCACTGTTACTTTAAAATATATACATTTTTAAATTTCTTAAGATGTTATATATAATCATTGTATTTTGCTCATGAGCCTCAAACTTAAACTATTTGGACAACAAATTCTTGGAATCTTTACATACAGTGTTTCCTTATTTGTCATACATTTTTGCTGTATTAATGGTGATGACTATAAATTTTTGATAATGTCAAATTAAGCATTATTCAATACAAGAACTTTTCCAAAGAAAAGAACTTTCATGGCTGAGTTTAACTCAAACATTTGCCTGCTGTTTTTTTCCAGTTAATGATATTGACATTTTACTATATTAGTTCATTAGAGCATGAAACTTCCTGTCTTGTTTCTGAAAAGCTATTTTAGTACTTCATATAAAAGTAACTCTATACCACTGGGAAATAGTGAACGCAATGAAATGATCAACCACTCAGTGGGAAAAAAAGCACTACAAGCCACTAATCATTATTTTAAATGGAGCACATTTTAGACCTCTCACTCATAGAGGCAGTCCAAACTTTTACCACAATAGGTCCCTCACAATATCTCTAAACACTGATGTGGTGAAAAGTAGTTTTATGTTTTTTGTTTACTTGTTTTCTTATATTTGAAAAGCTTTCTCTCCCTCTCCATAGGTCTGGGTAGATATGTTAATTTTTTAAAAAGAATATCTACCTACCTGTGGCAAATTGATTTTTCTAAAGTTGGCCACAAGTATATTTCTTGTCCCACCTGTTCTTAAAATGTATCTTAGAGTATCCTCCTGTCAAAAGGTCTAGGTTCCTTGCCTTGAACTTTGTTGAATTCATGACTGCAGTGACTTCCAAGCCTGGCTATTTGGGGGATGTTCACTCTTGGAATCCAGACACCATGCTGTGAGGAAGCTCAAGCAGCCACGTAGGGAGGCCACATGCAGTATTCTAGTCCCTGCCAAACATGTGAGTGAGTCAGCCTCCAGATGATTCCAGTCGCAGTTGTGCAGTCACCCTCCCCCATGTTTGACTCTTCCCAGTTGAGGCTCTAGACCAGTGGTGGTCAACCTGGTCCCTACTGCCCACTAGTGGGCGTTCCAGCTTTCATGGTGGGTGGTAGCGGAGCAACCAAAGTATAAATAAAAAGATAGATTTAACTATAGTAAGTCATTTTATAAAGACTGAGTCTGCCAAACTTAGCAAAAATCCAACATAAAGTACTTGGTAAGTAATTATTATTATATGCTTTAACTTGCTGTCACTCTGCTTTATACATTTTATAAAGTAAAGTGACTTCCCTACTTTATAAATCACCATGACTGTGGAACCGGTGGGTGGTTAGAAAATTTGACTACTAACAGAGATACAAAAGTGGGCGGTAGGTATAAAAAGGTTGACTACCCCTGCTCTAGACAGTGCAGAGCAGTTACAAGCCATCACTCTCTGCTCTCTCCAAACTTTTGGCCCACAGAGTTGTGTCATGATGAAATGGTTGTTTTATGGAACTGAGTTTGGGGTGGTTGTTATACAGCACTCAGTTTAGTGACATGGTGTTGTTCTTTCAGTCCTCAAATATCTACTGAGCATTCCGAGTGTCCCAACCCCTGTGTGGGGACCAGAGATGTGAAAATACAGGAGAGGCAGCTCTGCATCCCAGGAGTTCACAGGTTAGCAGGGAGAGACTGCTTGTAAACCAGTTAGTGCAAGCACCAGCTTTAGGTAGTATGATGTATTTGCAGGACCCAGGCAAGAGTTCAAATAGAGGCCTGTCCAGAATACAGTCCCTCCTCTTCTTGCCTCTAGCTCCACTGAAAACCATGAAGGGCCTCAGGCACATGAGAATGGACAATCTAACTTGCACATCCAAGGGCCAACTGAACATTCTGCAAAAAGCAGCCTTTTGGCAAACTCTCAGGCCTGGAGGTGTGCACAGCAGCATGCTCTGCCCCCTGCTCTCGGAGACGTGAAGGACATTGGGAAGAACCCATACAGGCTTGGGCATGTGGGCCTGGAATCCCTAGGTCTCAGGTACAGGGGCATAGTCCAGGAGGGGGCTTCATAATGGGCCCGACTGGAATTGTAAACCAACCTGAGCCCTCGTCTGGGATCCCACTATCATCTGTATGTGCAACTTTATGAAGGCAATTAACCCTCTGAATCTGGAAAAAGAACTCAGGAGCCCGAACTAGATGTGCAAATCTATAAGCAGACAGACTTAGAATTCTTTCAAGGAAGGTATCATATACATGGACCAAAAAACCACCAATTTCTCATTGCTTGAAAAGAAATGAGCACCAGAATATAAAATAAAAATCTTAGACTTTATTAATGACTCTTCAGGTTAAGGTGTGATATCAGCAAACACTTTCTGCAAAGGCACAAGAAGAAGTACTTTTGGCTTTACCAGCCATATAGTCTCTGTCACAACTACTCAGTGCTGCCAGTTTAGTACAAAAATAGCCATAGATAACATGCCAGAAAGTGGGAAAACAGTCCATGTTCATGGATTGGAAGAATCAACATAGTTAAAATGGCCACATTACTCAAAGCAGTATACAAATTTAATGCAATCCTCATCAAAAGCCCAATGTCATTTTTTAAAGAAACAGAAAATAAAAAAAAAACACATTTGCATGGGTTTATAAAAGACCCCAAATAGCCAAAGCAATTTTCAGAAAAAAGAATAGAGCTGGAGGTATCACACTACCTGATTTCAAATTATACTACAGAGCCATGATAATCAAAACAGCATGGTACTGGCAGAAAAACAGATGAGTCGAACAGAACTGAGACCCCCAAAATAAAACCACATATATATGGACAAATAATCTTCAACAAAGGAGCCAAAAACACACAACAGAGAAAAGAAATCCTCTTCAAAAAAAAGGTGCTGGGAAAATTGGAAAGGTACATGCAAAAGAAGGAAACTTGACTACAGCTTGTCCCGCTGCACAATAATTCATTCAAAATGGGTCAAAAACCTAAAGATAAGATCTGAAACAATAAATTACATATAAGAAAACACAGGTACTCAACTTATGAACCTTGGCTGTAGAAAAATTTTATAAATTTGACCCCAAAGACAAGAGAAGTAAAGGCAAAGATAAATGAATGGGACTGTATTAAACTTAAAAGCTTCTGCACAGCCAAAGAAACCAACAACAAAACAAAAAGGTAGCCAACCAAATGGGAGATATTTACAAACAACAGCTCTGATAAGGCGCTACCGTCCAGACTATATAAAGAACTCACAAAGCTTAGCAACAAACAAGCAATCCACTTAAAAATTTGGAAGAGGACCTGAACAGATACTTCTCCCATGAAGACATACAAACAACAAACAGATATATGAAAAGATGTTCATCTTTGTTAGCTATTAGAGAAATGCAAATCAAAACTACAATGAGATATCACCCCACATCTATTAGATTGGCTGTTGTAACAAGACAGGTAATAACAAGTGTTGGAGAGGCTGTGGAGAAAAAGGAACTCTCATTCACTGCTCGTGGGAATGTAAACTGGTACAGCCAGTATGAAAGAAGGTAGTTCCTCAAAAGAAGCAGTTCCTCAAAAAATTAAGACTAGAAGCACCATATGACCCAGCAATCCCTCTACTGGGTATATACCCAAAAAACTCAAAAACATTGGTATGCAAAGACACATGCAACACCATGTTTGTCACAGCATTATTCACAGTGGCCAATGGCCAAGATATGGAAGCAATCAAAGTGTCCCTCAATAGAGGATTGGATAAAGAAGATGTGGTACATGTATACAATGGAATACTACTCAGCCATAAGAAATGATGTCATATTGCCATTTACAATAACATGGATGGACCTTGAGAACATTATACTAAGTGAAATAAGTAAATCAGAAAAAGCTAAGAACTATATGATTTCACATATAGGTGGGATACAAAAATGAAACTTATGGACATAAAACTGAAGTGATTACCAGGGCAAGGGGGTTTGGTGCGAGGAGAGTAAAGAGCAGCGAATACATGGTGATAGAAAGTGATGACTTTGGGTGATGGGCACACAACACGATCAACAGTTCAAATGCTGTAGAAATTATTTACCTGAAACCTATGTACTCTTATTGATCAGTGTCACCCCGTTAAATTCCATTTCTAAATAAGTAAATTAAAAAAAAGATTTTTAAAAATGTAAATAAATAAGCATAGTAGTGTTCCAACAAAGCTGTATTTACAAACAGAGGGCCAGATTTGGCTTAAAGGCTGTGTTTGCAACTCCTGCTTTTTGTTAAGAAATACTATCTGGGGTCATTCCATTAGGAAATGAAGTTTTTCAGTCATTATATTAAAAATAAAACTAAACAACATGACTCTAATCTTGGCTAGGACCTCCAGAATGTGCTAGAAGTAATCAGCAATATTAATGGACACCTTTGCTTCTTTTTGTGAGATAGTTTGTTTCTAAATGAAATAAAACTTCCATCATCATTAGACACAGCACCGATTATTGGGATTCTGTGCTGAGTTCATCATACAGAATGAATATAAAAGAGCAACATAAAAGAAAAATATTTTTTCTAAAAATAAAAGCTATTTTGCCTTGTCGCAGTGGATAGAGCGACGGACTGAAATGCGGAATGATCCAGTTTCGAGACCCCAAGGTCGCCAGCTTGAGCATGGGCTCATCTGGTCTGAGCAAAAAAAAGCTCACCGGCTTGGACCCAAGGTCGCTGACTCCAGCAAGGGGTTACTCGGTCTGCTGAAGGCCCACGGTCAAGGCACATATGAGAAAGCAATCAATGAACAACTAAGAAGTCGCAACACGCAACGAGAAACTAATGATTGATGGTTCTCATCTCTCTCCGTTCCTGTCTGTCTGTCCCTGTCTATCTCTGCCTCTGGGAAAAAAAAAAAAAAGCTATTTTTATTTCTCAGACTACTAACTTTTCTTTGGAATGTCATTTTTTCCTAAAATTATTCCCATCTCCAAAGTAAGAACTATAGAGACTGTGTTTTACATTTTTTTAATTAAAATATATGCAGGGCACATAGATAAAGTCATAGATCTCAAAAAGGTCACAATCACACAGGGAAGAGAAAATAAGACTGGAAACTACTTCACTACAAGCCAGAGCAAGACGAGCAAGGCCAGCCCTGCCCTAGGCTTGCATTGTTCTGTTACATCCCTAAAAAGAGTTCTCAGTTCTTTGCAGACATACCATGTCCCTGGGACCCTACTAGGTCAGGAAGATGCAGTTCGTGGCAGAGAAACCAGGCACTTGCCAGGCAAGCCTGCTGCACTAGGGGAGCTGGGACAGAGGAGGTGCGCTGTGCTCACGACCCAGCCCTAGCAATGCAGAACCTGGCACAAGGAAAGCAGAACCAGCCCCAAATCCCACCACAGGTGGGCTTGAGACTGGTGAGACACTCAGTCCTGGTCAGGGATGCCTCAGAAACTGCTCAGGAGTGAGCAGGGAGTGGCAGTCCCTGAGTTAGGCTGGGGAGGAAAGGCATGGTTGACAATGAGGTGACAATAACTTGTTATTCTTGACAGTATAGGCAGGGCCAACAAGGTTTGTTAATTCTTAAGACCCTTGTGAGGTTGCTTGGTACAGATAAACAGTTTGCATAGAGAAGGTTCCTATTTAGTGTGGCACTGAAAATATCTAAAATCTGAAACAAATTCCGAGTATAACGTAAGCTATGCAGAGACTAGAAAGCAATAACATTTCATATCACTTATGGTTTGTCAACCAATGGTTGTTGGCACCGATTCAATGCCAACAGGAACCCCCAATTTGGGGCGAAATGAAAAAGGAAACTTTATTCCTTGCAAACAGCTCAACAGTGATACAGAATGGCTGTGGAATAGCTCTGGGTACAGGCAGCTCTGGGGACGGGCCCCTCTCCAGCTAAACAGTTTTGCTCTGCTTCTTGGTGGTTTGCTCCAGTTTGCTCTGCCCTGCTGAGACATCTTCAGTGTTTCAGTTCAGCCAGGGAGATGCAGTCTTCAGTGGAAAGGGAAAGTGTACACTCTGAGCCAGAGGGGAGCTGGTTTATGTGGACAGATGGCCCATCCCTGGTCCCTGATTGGTCCATTCTCATGCAAATGAGGGATCCAAATCCCCACTGTTTGATTGGCCCAAAGGGCACTGTTCTGATTGGTCAGAATAGAGCCACTCTGATTGGCCAGAACTGCACAGCTCCAGGTGGATAGAGAAAGCCTCAGTTCTATTGGTTGAAATAGGACTCCGTGGACTTCTTTATAAGGGCTGACTCAGAGGCAGAAACACAGTGCATGCAAGCAGTGCAGAGGCAGGCAGTTCAGAACAGGCTTCTCTGTAATGTACAGTTTGCATGAGAGGCTTTTGTGCAAAGCCCACTTAAACTTGAGCCTACTTACTACCAGAAGCTCTTCTTAGCAGGTGCCTTCTCTCTAAGGGTTCACAGGTTAAAACGCGTTCTGCCAAGAGCATGTTCTACTCTCTCTAGTTTCATTTTCATAGTGCTGTGTTGACTTGCTGTGTGATTTTGAGCAGGTTATTTAATTTCTGTGTGCTTTAGTATTCTCCCCTTATCAAAATGGGGGGGGGGGAAGCAATGGCTACCTACTTCATAGGCTACCTACCTGTTGAGGCAATTAGTAAGGTCATGCCTATAATGTGCTGTTGTGGGTAGCTATAGTTTTGGCTGCCCAGGCTCCATCTATTGTATTAATTATGTTGTTATTTTCTGTGCTTTATGGTGCTTTGCCATTTGGACTCTTGCTGATCTTGGGGAGACTGCCCTTCCTAGAACTAGGTAATTCCTAGAGACAGCAAACCAATCAATCTACAGCCCATCCCTGCCAACTACCTCCTTGATCGAGCTCTCGCAATTTGAGCCACTATCCCAGTTATGGTCTGACCTGCGTCCTCCCAAAATTCATATATTAAAATCCTACCCCCCAATATGATGATATTAGGACATGGGGCCTGTGGGAGGTGATGAAGTTCTGAGGGTAGAGGCCATGATAGGATCAGTACCCATGAAAGGCACCCCAGAGAGTTCTCTCACCTTCTTTCCACCACATGAAGACCCAGCAAGAGTCTGCAGCCTAGAAGAGGGCTCTCACTAGAACCCAACCATGCTGGCGCTCTGATCTTGGACTTCTGGCCTCTAGGACTCTGGGAAAGAAGTTTCTGTTGCTTATAAACTACCAGGCCTATGGTACTCTGTTAGTGCAGCTTGAATAGACTAAGACAATACCCCTGCCCTAATGTCACCCCAGGGCCCAGCTACCAGGCAATGCGAGGCAGTCCCTATATCCTGAAGCCCACTGGAATTATTCAAACTAGTCGATTCTCAGTCTGTCTATTCTGCCTTATCTTTTCTTTGTTGTGAAAACCACAATAAGGGCTTTGTTCATGCTTTTTCTCTGTCCTATGCCTCCTGACTGACTCTGGTCCCTCCCGTGTGGCCTTGTGTGATGTGTTGTTACTCCTGTTTTTAGAGATCTGTGAGATGAACTTCTTCCTTCATGACAATTATTTTTATGTCTGTGCATCTTACTATACTTGATTAAAACAAATCCCAGGTCCATTTTAACACACTGTCCTTCTCCAGTGCCTATAGCCCAAATACCTTGGGGCCATTATATTGGTTGTCTATTGTTACATTACAAATTACCACAAACTTGGTAGCATAAAACAATAACATTTACTATGATACAGTTTCATGAGGTCAGGAGATCAAGCACAGCATAGCTGGGTCATCTGCTTCACAGTCTATCACAA
This sequence comes from Saccopteryx leptura, assembly GCF_036850995.1. Lineage (NCBI taxonomy): Eukaryota > Metazoa > Chordata > Mammalia > Chiroptera > Emballonuridae > Saccopteryx > Saccopteryx leptura. The sequence goes on along the minus strand of NC_089516.1, from coordinate 4,322,629 downwards.
GCCTGCAACTGAGTGGCTGGCCAAAGCTGGGCTATCATCTGAAAGCTTGACTGGAGAAGGATGTGCTTCTACTTTCCACAGTTGTAGACAGGATTCAGTTTCCAGAGGGTAGTTGGACCAAGGACCTCCATTCCTCAATGGCTATTGGCTGGGAGTTACCCTCAATTCTTCATCATGTGAGCGTCTCCAACATGGCAGCTTACTTCACCAAAATGTACAAGTTCAGAAAGCAACAGAGTCTAATAGCAAGACAGAAATCACTATCTTTTTTTGTGTGTGGCAGAGACAGAGAGAGTCAGAGAGAGGGACAGATAGGGATAGTCAGACAGAAAGGGAGAGAGATGAGCAACATCAATTCTTCATTGTGGTTCCTTAGTTATTGACTAATTGATTTCCCATATGTGCCTTGACTGGGGGGGAGGGTACTACAGCAGACCAAGTGACCCCTTGCTTGAGCCAGCAACCTTGGGCTCAAGCTGGTGAGCCTTGCTCAAACCAGATGAACCCGAGCTCAAGCTAGCGACCTCAGGGTCTCAAACCTGGGTCCTCCACATCTCAGTCCGATGCTCTATCCACTGTGCCACCACCTGGTCAGGCCAGAAATCACTACCTTATGGAACCTAATCACAGACATGACATTCCATCACCTTTGCTGGATTCTGCTGGTTAGAAGTGAGTGACTAGACCCAGCCCTACTCGAGGGGACAGGAATACACAAAGGCATAAATACCCGGCGGCAGGAGTTATTGGGAGCCATCTTAAGAACTGTCTGCTACAGGAACCATCCCTCTTTCACTGGCCCATAACTTTTATGTGGGGTTCTCTGGTTCAGGAGTGGGGCCATGTGATCAGACCTCGGCTAATCAGAACACCATATGCCCCAGGCTTTGAGATTATTGATTAGTTACAGGATTAGCCATTTAGCATCTGCAAGATTCTGAAAAGGCAACTCTCATTTGTTTCCATGGGTTTGAACCTAAATGAGTACAAAAACCTAGACCAGCTCCACCATCTTGCTACCAAGCAAAGTTTGAGGTGGAACCAATATAAAGTAGACGGAGCCAAGAAACGGAAGGTGAGAAAGGGAGGAGGCAAAAACATTGCTGGAAAGCTAAATAATTCAATATGGCTAGAAACATTCACTGTGTGTTGATGGGGCCAAAGGATGTATCTACAAAGATACACCTTTCTTTCTATCCTCAGCCCTTTTTAAAAAGTTGGGCTACACACAAAAGTACCCCCTTTTTTTATGAAAAAGGCACTGAGTCTCCTGTTTAACAAATAAAAGAGTAATGTGCATTACTTGGCAGAGTAGGCAGTGTAAGATATTTTAATTTCTAAAAATAAAGTTACATACAATCCTTTGAGGTGTTCACCAGTTAATATTTAGACCTGAGGATTTAAAAATAATCAGCATCCATGAAAAGCAATCTCTCCCCGTTTTTTCTTAATGCTTTTTTGACCAAAAGTGTTTCGTAGACTGAACTCTCTAATGAGGGAATATTTATATGACATACCAAAGCAGATGTGAGTCTCATTTTATGAAATCCAAACCCAGATGGTCTTTTCTTTCCATTGTCTTATGTAATTTATATGAAAGCAGAACATGAAAAAAAATTCAAATGTAATTTCTTTTCCACCATTTATGCTTAATGGCCCTGTAATCACTTTCATGGCCTCAGTTTCTCTGCCGAGTCTCCAGAGGGTCTGTGGATTACTTCATGTCACAGAGGTGCTTTCCAGCAATTGGAAATGCCCAGCAAGAGTGGAAATGTCTGTTATCATGAAACATGCATTTCCAATTTAGGTTATTCCACCATGTGTCCTCCGTAGAGAGTCCAAAATACTCTTCTAATTTGAATCAGCCCAGAGGATATAAACTAAAAGAAAGACCCGTAGATGGGGGGAAAATGAAATAGAATAAAAAACTGACCCTGAGCTCAACTTTAAATGAGTTTTCTTGGGGAACATTCTATTTCGTTTGGTCATCTATGGGGAATGGAAAAGAGGATTGAGGGATGAAAGAAAGAAGAATACAAAGGGGTTGTGAGAGGTGTCTAGAAAATTCTTTCTGCTGGAGAATTCCTGGAATATGATGGTGAGAGGGTTTAATTTTTCCACTTGGCTTAGTGACAGTTTCTGCCACCTTCCCAGACATTACCTTGACAACCAGTTCATGCTACGTTCTTGAGAATTCGTTAGCAGGCTCAGAACAGAATAATAACACCCATTTAGTTACCCTCTATTTAAAATTGTATTTGTAAATGTTGGCTTCAAACACTCCAAAGGGCATTTGGAGCTCCATGGATTGCATTAAATTGGACTGTGTAATGTAGTATATTTTCCAGCACCTCATAAATTGTACAGTATTCATATATTCACAGTGTAGAGATATCTCAGATTCTCTTTGAAATTAAAAATTATTTTCTTTTCGTTTCTTCTTGAATTCAATTCCCACACTCCCAAGCCTGTGAGTGATTGAGTGAGCCAAAAGAGGACTAATTCTTGTACCAGTGACCAGATACCTAGAGTTTGGAGGGGGAGGGCGTCAATGATTCGAGGTCCTAAATGACGATAGGTAGGCGCAGCCAGGGAGGTCTGAGCAGCCAAAAGAAAATTAATATCAGGGCCCTTGGCATCTGGGGTCTGGAAATTTCCACAAGCCAAAGAGAGCTGGTATTTGGTTGTTTTTCTGAGCACAAAGTTCTCTTCATTTAACTCAAAGCACTTAGTGCTTTGTGTTTTCCTCTTTGTGCTTCTAAAACTACATAAATTTTAAAAAAGCTTTTTCACATTTGTAGGCGACTAAGAAGCAACAAAAGAGTTAAAAAAAATTTACACACTATTAAACTCAGAGTCCCTAGTAACACTCTGAGCTTTTATGACAGATGCTGCAAACATGTGCCGCCCAAACAGTGCCGGGGACCGGGTCAGGTCTCTGTCAGTTCACCCTCTTTTAAGTTCATTTTTTCAGGAGATGGACCTTAAAACGTCTTGTATTTCCTGTTCACCAAGTCTGTCCTTCCTACAGCACCTTGACTCCCCTAACCACGTCCTGTCAGCAAACAGAGGTCAATAGAAGTCAGTTCTACCCAGCGGGTCCTGTGACTCCCTCCAATTCTGGGCACCAGCGGAGCTTGCGTTCACTTTCTCTGCCTCAGAGACATTCCTATTAGACTTGACTGTGAACACGGAGTCCGAAGGAAAACTTATGTGGCTGAGGATTACGAAATCACAACTGTTGAATACACCCAGTGTGTGATTGCTTTTCCTATGGCTCGCGGTGGAATGGGTCCAGGCGTCTTGAGAGAACCCCTGAAAGTAAATGAAAAGCACACGAAGCAGCAAAGGTCACTGGATGCACTCTTGTGCTTTGTAAACCTCGATGAATTAGAAGCAAAATCTTCATATCGTCGGTGAAGTGTCCACCCGCAGGTTAGAAGTCCCTGTGCAACTGCAATTTAACCATGCACGACTAATATCTCACTTTTCACATTTAATTAGCAGACACTGCATGCTGTGATTTTGATGAGGACGTCCTGATGTTGGCACAGCGACGTGATTCACCCACCCGCCCACCATTAAAAGGAAACCTACCTCTTCTAATTGAAGAAGAAACGAGGACATTTGGCGGTCGGATGATTTATATCTCCTAGGCAGCTTCACATATTTTTAGAGTTATATCAGTGACTAAAACCACACAATAAATACCTCCAGATTCAGAGAACTCTTAATTTTTTTAAAACACAAACCTTCACATCTACTAAATGTTTTGGTCATTTCCATAAAGCACAATTGATTTTAATAACTCGATTACCTTAAAGAGCCTGAATGAGGACCACCATTCCCCCTAAATGGAAATAGTTCTGAACTTTAGGATCTTATAAACATAAAAGTATATTATTTGATGATTTTTTTATGTAAATAGTGTCTTGTATATTTCAGCAGTCTGCCAGTCCCATAGCAAATGTGTTTTGGTAGTGAAACCATATTTTCCACATTAGAAATTTTGTTTTAACGAAGCTTCACCCATAAAAGAACAGATAAGCATCTAATTGGAGAACCCTGGGAGTTTCAAGTTAGAATTTTTGTCATGCAGCTGACTGCTGTCTTTGGCTGAAAATGTCTGGCTATCCGCACACAAAAGCACACTGGTCTCTGCTTGTCATGTTTTTTTAACTTTAATCTCTGCTATAAAAAATTGCATTGTTGGCCCTTGAAAAGCTTTCATTGTCAAAAGGAAATATAATAACCATTCCTGCACAGAGACCAGGTGTCCTGCAGGAACAAGTCTGGTGACAGAGCAGTGCCTCCTCTCTGATGACCATGCCATGCTGATCTGGCTGGGTTGCAGTCGAGATGCTAACAACCTGGGAACAGCTGGGCACACCACACTGTCCCACACAAAGGAGCTGTGCTAAGGGAGGAACTGCTGGGAGACTTGGGAAACACAATAAGCTTGATCTCTCATGTGGGAAAATCCATGGTGTTTAAGAGCTTCATAAAGTAGCATGCTTTTGTCTCTGTGTATAAAGTCCCCGGTAAATTCTTACATGACCATCATTGTAAAACGCAGCAACTGAAACGTTGAGCTGTGCTCTGTGATCCCCAGTGGCAAAGGTTAGGAAGAACCAAAATTCATAATGACTTCCAAGAAAATACTATTAGAGTGTAATTTAAGGAGGCTTTACAGCCATAATTTTTAGTGTGATGCAGAACGTGCTTTCGTGACATACACACCCCCACCAAAATGGTAACCCTTCACAAGGAAAACTGACAACAATAAAAAGAATGAAAGGCCAGTAGGGAAATGAAGAGGGTAATCATTTGCCACAATTGGCTCTGCTGCACAAGTCCAAGAAAGCAGACCGCATGTTGTTACCTAGGATTCTATGACTGCGGAAGGCTCCTCCCTCCAGGCCAAAAGGACACTGCTTTCTCCGTAACTGCAACTTCAGTGTGTCCCTCGAGCCTGTGATCTGAGGCTGAGTCAGGCACTTCTATTTAGTCATCATGGTTCTCACTCAGTGGATACTAGTCACTCAGACTTACACGAAAGTGGTAATCTGGACTTTCCCATGGACAGACCCAATTCATGAGCGTGTATCAATTTCTCTGTGTGGTGGGGACAGTCAATGAGGAAGGGAGCACAAACTCCCTCGTAAGGCTACCGGCAAGACAGAACTAAGAGCAAATCCTTTGCCACCCACTAATACGGGCAGTGGAGTGCTACAGTTAATTTAGGATTAGCCGAAATGCATCACTTTTCTGTGAAATAAAGGGCTATAACATATGTAATATGGAATCAAAAATTCAATAAACTACAAATTTAGAAAACGCATTTTACTTGATAGTTTAGAACAGGGATTGACAAACTTTGTCTGTAAAGGACCAAATAGTAAGTATTTGATTTCTGTTTTGACTACTCAGCTGTGCTGTTGTACAATACAGAAAAAAATGGAATGGCTGTGCTCCAATAAATCTTTATTTACACAATCAGGCAGCGAGCTAAATTTGGCCAGAAGGCCATGATCTGCAGACACCTAGTCTAGAATAGTCCTACCCAGCAGAAAGAAATACAATGGAAGCCACAGGAGTAGTGTTAAATTTTTAGTAGCCACCTTAAGAAACATTAAAAAAACAGGTAAAATTAATTTCAATAATATGTGTTATTTAACCCAATATATCAAAAATATTATCACAATATTATTTCTATATTGATTATAATCAATATAGAAATTATTAATGAAATATTTTACGATCTTGATTTATACTCTTTGGAATCCAGTGCACATTTTACAAACACAGCACATTTGCATGACTTGTGGTGGCGCAGTGGATAAAGTGTCAATCTGGAATGCTGAAGTCGCCAGTTTGAAACCTTGGGCTTGCCTGGTCAAGGCACATATGGGAGTTGATGCTTCCTGCTCCCCCCCCCCAATGCATAAATAAAGCTTTTTTAAAATAGTTTTTAAAAAATACAGCACATTTCAGTGCAAACTGGCCATATATCAAGGGCTCACTAGCTACAAAGGCAGGTGGCTACTGTTTTGACAGTGAAAATTTATAAGCTTTGCCACAATTGTAACCAGTTCCAACATCAAGATTTTTTTCCTCCACTATGTCAATTGATGATGTTAGAATTCTGGGTGCAAGCTGCTGCCCGAGGTCCTTCCCCATAACTAGCAGTTAGGACCCCTGCAGAGGAAAGTCACCAGGCGCCCATCCCCTAAGCTCAGAGGACTCCCATGCTGAAAGCCTCCTGTGCCCTTGGGGGACACCCTGAAAGCAGCCTTTCAGCAGAGTGGGCACAACAACCCCACCCCATATAATGTCAGAAGGGACCCTAGGAGGGATGCAGGTTTAAAGATAAGATGCTTTCTCCCTCCAGGAAGAGGCAGAGCTCCTAGACCAGACTCCTTCCCAAAACCAAGGGAGAGAGCTCCCTGAACCATCTCTCACAACTACCTGCGAGAGGGGCATCGAACACACCATTTCATGGTGGAATACTTTCTTAGCTACTAGACCTGCATCTTCCCTGGGACTCTGGGGGTGGTGAGAGGAGCCCTCGGGAGAGGCAGGACTTTCCAGTGAGCAGAGGGGCAGGGGCAGCTTCCCAGTGGGTTTGCAAGATGGGTCCCACCTGTGCCTGTGGAGCGTCAGGCTGGATTCAGAAGTGTTGGGTCTTCCAAGGAGCTGCCTGAAGAGATGCTCAGAGCCACAGCCCTAACCTTGGGCTGCGGGAAAGGAGAGGGGTGACAGGGCCTGGACAGTGCTGCCTCGAAATGCACAGGACTGCATCGTCTCGGCCAACACGAGACTGTGAAGTAACTGCAAGTGACTAAGCCAGTGGTTCTCAAACTGTTTGGAATCGGGGCACATTTAAAATCCTACAAATAATTGTAGGTGCACTATGTGCAAATTTCTGAGAAATATGTTATAATAATTAAGTCAAATATTACAGAAAAAATATAAAGTCCAAGCGTGCTTTCATGGTAACTAAACGAAATAAATATGACAAAATTAAATTTATTCTGACATTAAAAAACATTTGTATGTTACATTTTTTGAGTTATGCTTTTTAGAATTCATAAAAAAAGAGGGGTTTAAAAATTAAAAATGACAAAAAAGTGATCTTTTTATATATATATATAGATACATTCTTAGTAAGATTTAGTAAATTCGGCAGGTCCTGGCGTGAATGTGTTAAGTTTTTTTTATTTTTGTATTTATGAGAAACATGAGCCTGATGTGTCCTAGTGATTTCTTCAATGTTTGGGCATATATTTGAAAGGCAAACTCTCATTTCCTTGTCAATACATTGAAGAATTCCTCTCTTTTTACTTTTAATTGTGTTGAGTGCAGAAAACCCCCACCATACATATCGTCTTAACTTTACACCAAACAAAGGATAGAAGAAACTTGCCTCCAGTCTTTCTGGGGAACATGGGGGGTAGTGTAAACAATCCAGCACCACAGCTTAACAGCCTTTTGCAACCTAATCAGGCAAGTGAGGTGGGGGGTTGGGCAGACTGTCAGTTTACAGCCAATTCCCTACACCTCTGTCTCCCAAAAATCTAAACTCCAAAATCCCTGATGTTTTGGTCCCCAACAGGCACATATTTCTCTGGAATACCATAGGGTGCACCTGGAAATCTTCTAGAGTGCACCAGTGCACACTGGTGCATACTTTGAGAACCACTGGACTAAGTCATGAAATCAGACTGAACTGAATGTTTGGAGAACCTGCTGTTCAGGGCAGTATGCTGGTTAGCAGTTATTACAAAGAGGAAAATAATCGGATCTTTAGCCTATGGCTCGAGATGCTCCCAATAACATTGTCTCCATCCATAGAGTTTTCCCCTCAGTGGGTACAGGAAATTGGAGGTCAGTTATAATTACAAAGGCTTGAGAAACCTAAACTGTTATGGAACCTAAATTAAAATTTCCATATAAATGAAAGCTGTGGCCATACAGACCAGACAATTTCAGAGAGAATTACTGTTGAGAAAAAGAGAAGGCCCTGACATGTGGGAGCTGGCGGGCATTACCACCAGGCCTGGGTATTCTCCCTTTGAGCATGAACAGCTTCACAGAACATCCACATCAGACAAGGCCACCCTGTGACTGTGATGGGTCAAGACAAAAACAAGAGTCCTCCATAATAGTGTTTGAACACAGACAAAACATGAACATCGTCTAAGCCACAAAACACCAAACTTCCTCTGCTCCTGGCTAGTATCGATTGCTGCTTCTTTGTCAATCACAGCTTTGGGCTTCTTCTAGTCTTGTCTCCTCCTAGATGAGATATATTGTGATGCCCAGTCCCAGAATTACCCCACTTCCTGAGACCGTGTGAACCAGAGCAAAGTCCTGCTTCCTTACACCACCCCCAAAGTCATGTAACATTAGTTCAAATCTTATAAGTGTGTCCCGGGTCCCCAAGACCGCTCCCAAGTTTGGTGATTCATTAGGACTCAGGACTCAGCATAGTCATAGACATGGCTACGATTTGTTACAGTGAAAGGATGCAAAGTAAAATCATCAAAGGGTAAGAGTGAGGTCCAGAGGAAACCTGGCACAAGTTTCTGGAGTCCCTTCCCAATGAGTTACACAAGATATGCTTAATTCCTCCAGTACTGAGCTGTGACAACATGTGAAATGTCCCCCCGGAAAGCTCATTAGACACTCAGCACCCAGGGTTTTTATTGGGAGTTAGTTACACAGGCACCCCCTGCCTACCATGTATCCAAATCCCAGACTTCCAGAAGAAAAAGCAGGTGCTCAGCAACCACGGTGACTTCCTAGACAAGTTAAGCACAGTGAGCCACCCTTCCCAGTTAAGGAATGGTGAGCACATATCCCTGGAGTCCAGATCCCCAGAGGAAAGGCAAGCCAGCCTTGCAAATAGGCCTTTGAAATGATGGCAGTCTCAGGCCTGCTTCGTGAATAGTTTTCGGCGCAAGTCTTTCATAGCACCCCTTGCAGAGTTGCTCCATTGGTCCCTAAAGTGTGTGTTCTCCCCCTCTGCAATTAGGGAATCCAATTTGTGTTCCTACGGAGGTCACCGACACAGTCCAGAGTCCGTGTGAAAGGATCTGCACCAGGGAAATCCTGAAATCAGTCCTAATTGGTTCAGTGTTAGCCCTAGAGGCCCCTTTAGAAGTGGGACCACAAATCTGACCCGGCCACAGGCAGCACAATACTAAGGAGCTAAAGCAAGATGAGCCCATTCTGTGGCTGGGAATATGCGTCACAAGCAGCCACTCAATCTATAGGTATATATTGAGCACCTACCATGAACAGGACAGTCTACAGAGGTTGGGGTAAGATCAGGCTTTTTCCCTGCAATGAATGAAAAAACCAACAGTAGCTAAGGAGATAAATAAGAAAGGATCTAAATGATCGCCATATCCAAGACACACAAGCAATGATTCAGTTATTGCAAATTGAGTAAGGGGAATAGGAAGTTGGGCACCAGCACTGGCTGAACTGTACGCTTGGTGTGTATCATGTCTTGAGCCTGATGGCAGCTCCCTGAGGCAGAGATTGTATCTACTTCATCCTTGGTAGCTGGAGGTCAGGAAGGAGTGTTCGCTTGCCCAAGGTCCAATACTAGGTCGCAGAGCTAGAATTTGAACACAGGCTCAACAAGCTGGAAATCCTGAGCTCTGAGAGTTTCCATTGGCTCTTAGATTATGTTACTCCCATGGCCCCACATTTGGAGGAAGTAGGGTGATGGGAGCAAAGGCATAAAGTGATAAAAAAAAAGCCAGATATTCGTGAAAGAAGGGAGGGTGTCTGGTTTCAAGCAACTGAAACTCAACCCTGGGGCTCTTAAAGAGAAGAGTAATTAATTTGGAAGATGAAAGGGTAGCAGAGGGACTCAACGGAATGGGTGTAGAAATAGGGGACAAGAGGGGCCTGGTACCTGAGAGCAAAGCCTGGTAGTTACACCCTGTTCATTTGATTTTTTAGCCCTTTTCACAGGTTCATCCTCTTGTCAGGAAACACAGACCCGGGCTCTGAGGGCTCCCAGGGCAACAGAGTGCAGTCACTGCCCTGGAGGGCATCTCAGACTAACAGGGGAGCAATCATCACATGCAAGAACAACAGTAAAAGCGGTAGTCATGGACCAGCGCCCATAAAATGCTAACGGAGTAACAAAAAAGGAGCAATTATTCCCACAAGCCCTGCACGGGAGTGCTTTATAAAAGTGTCTATTTGCCTGAGAAATGTTCTATTTCCTCACCTTTTTGTGTCTCAATTCCCAAACCAGACTGGAAGCTATTCAAGCACGGGGAGTGTAATTTCTAATCACTTCTCGGAAAAGAACTCCTAGCATGGTGTGGGCACATGATGGAAAAAAATTAAAGTTTGCTGCATTTTATATATTTTACTTAATTCCAAGATTAATAAAGGCAAAATAGTTTTTTTTTCAAGTTAACTGTTTTCATTGACAATCATTATCTCCTTCAGTAATTTAGCTACATTTGGTAGAATTACTTTATCTACACCAAGAAACTAGAGACTTCAGAGTATAGCCTGTAAGATGATTTAATTAGTCTACTTTAATCACTTAAATCACAATGTCCCTATTTTAGGTTCTTTAAGTCTCCATGAAAAATTCCTTTTGGAAACCAGATACGATGTGCTGTTTCATAGAGTATTAACTTTTACTGTTCCAAAGTGGAAGCCCTGGCAATTACATTGGTGAGAAGTGAGATTCCTGACAGGAAGAGGTAGCTCTTCCCAAGTAGAAGTTGGGTCAGAGTCACTTGGGAGGTGCTTACCTGGTACATGTCTCCAGGAAATCCTAATTCTCCTGCTTCCAATGGAGTCCCTCACCAGAGTAAATTCCTGTTGCTTTGTGTGGGGGCTGGGGGGGGGGGGAGACAGTCTCCCAAAGAAAGGTGGGAACCTGGTTTAGGGAGAGCTTACAGTTCAGACTGTGTAGCCAGGTATGTGCACCTTGATGGTTTGTCCATAGCAAGGTCCACTTCTTGACCTGCCCTGAAGTGGGATGTCTAACAGATGGTGAGGACATCATCTCTGCCCAATAGCACTGATGACACCCAGACAAAATCTTTATACTTCTGATAGTCTCCATGTAGCCCATTCCTTCTCTGTCTGGCAACATCACCCTGGCTCAGCCACCATAGATAAAATCAGGTTGAATTTTCTTGATGAGAGTAGTAGGAACTGGTAGCATATCAGCAGCACGTTTACAAACTATCTTTTTGGCTGCTTGTTTCAAAGGGCCAGTTTTCTCCATTTTGATTTTTATTAGCTTTGTTTCCAGAGATTTATATTTCTTCATCTTTTCAATGTAGGATGGACCCATTCCTGTACAGGAGCCTTTTTGCTTCAGCTTTAATCGCTGACCCCTCAATAGCTGGTTCTCTTAGAGCAAATGAGATTGCTCGTCTGTGCATTTTCTATCTACCAGAAGTAACAATAGTTACCCCTTAAATGCAAAATATGTTCTTTCCTAATGTTTCAAATACATCAAAAACCATCTCATCAAGACTAATCCCATTCATAAGCATGAGGCCAGTGTTGAATTCTAAATTTGGGGGTTGTTTTGGTTTTTTAAATATCTTTTTTTTTTTAATCTGGGTGAGTGTGGCTGTCAGAGTCAATCAGGCCATCTTTCTTGGTCTAGTTCTAACTTTTTCTGAATGTACTTGGCTTACTTAGAGTTCCCTATATCTGGCCTTCTCTACCAAAGATAGGAAAAACTTAAATGATACTTTATAACTAAGCATACACTTAACAGAAGTGCAGAACACCCTTTTAAATCAATACTCCCTTATGTAATAAAATTCATATAGCATAGACTATTTCACATCCTTGTCATCTTTATATTTTTATTCTAAGTTCTTTTAGACACTTTATGTGTATTCATCATAAGCTCATAGCCTTTCATAGGCTCAACTTTCTAGTTAAAACAAACATTTCATACCTACCCACTTTGTCTTTCCCTCCAGCAAGATATAAAACCTGATCATCACAAAATGCTCTTTTAATGGAAAATAGAAATAGAAGCCCAAATCTGAACATTCAGAGTATATAGTAAGGACTTAGAACAATTGGCTTTCAGGTTATTTTTGTGACAGAGCTAGAACAATTTTCCTATTTAAGGTCATGACTTCATGGTTATTTCCATTATAATACTAATACTAATAAATCTTTTACAACTTTTGTTTGCATCTAAATTTTTAAGCCTTATTTTCTGTACAACATAACAACTTAAACTTGTAACTCCTTTCCCAATTTGTAATCACATACCTTCTCTCTAGAATTCTCTACATGTCTCTTTGACCACTATTTTGACCTGTTTGTGTCTATTGGGAATTATAATATCTACTTCATCGGGTTATTTTGAGGACTCAATGAGATTATATAAGTGAAACTTTTTTTTGGTAAATTGTCTTTTTTTAATTAACATACTGATGTATAAAATAATCAAATAGCTTTCACAAAAGTAAAACTTGGAAGAAGACATTCTAGTCGAAGTTAAATAGTTTTGAATCTACTCATAGCTAGTCCCATATACATAATCACTTTTCTCTATTCTTAGGTATGCATCAAGCCTTAAACACATAATGAGATATGAATCCTGGACTGTTTAAATAGATTTCAATAGCACATTTTTCTAAAAAGCAAGCTCTATGTTCTTGTGATGAGTAGACAAAATAAACTTCTGAAGTAATTTTCATTTTAACCATCTATGATTCTAGGATTGTAGATTTGCATCTTTCTCAAGAGGTAGATACTTCTACACTTGCAAAATATATTTTCATGAATATACAACAAAGAAAATGAGGAGTAAAAGATAGGAAACCAAGGGACTTCTTAAAAATAAGAGTGGAGAGGCCATGTTTACGTGCACAGATAGCAGTGAGATGACATCAATGCTTTCTTTAGTTTGGATTTTATTTAAAAATATTTTTACTCCTATATTTTAGAAAGCTATGAAATCAATGTAATGCACCACATTAAAATGAAAAAACTCACATGATCAGCTCTATTGATGTAAGAACAGCATCTGACAAAATCCAACACATTTTTTTTTTGTATTTTTCTGAAGCTGGAAACGGGGAGAGACAGTCAGACAGACTCCCGCATGCGCCTGACCAGGATCCGTCCGGCACGCCCACCCGGGGGCGACGCTCTGCCCATCAGGGGGCGATGCTCTGCCCCTCCGGGGCGTCGCTCTGCCGCGACCAGAGCCACTCTAGTGCCTGGGGCAGAGGCCAAGGATCCATCCCCAGCGCCCGGGCCATCTTTGCTCCAATGGAGCCTTGGCTGCGGGAGGGGAAGAGAGAGACAGAGAGGAAGGAGGGGGGGGGTGGAGAAGCAAATGGACGCTTCTCCTATGTGCCCTGGCCTGGAATCGAACCCGGGTCCCCCGCACGCCAGGCCTACGCTCTACCGCTGAGCCAACCGGCCAGGGCCCCAACACATTTTTATGATGAAAACACTAAGAAAACTACAATAGAGGAAAACAATTTCAACATAATAAAGGCCACATACTTTTTTAAAACACAGGTAACATCATACTCAATGATATAAACCTTACTAACATTTTTTGCAGGAATAGAAAAATCCATCCTAAAATTAATATGGAATCTCAAGGAACTCCAAAGAGCTGAAACAATCTTGAAAAAAAGAAAGAAATTTGGAAGTCTCACACTTTCTGTTTTCAAAACTTATTACAAAGATACAGTAATCAAAACACTGTTGTACTGGCATAAAGACAGATATATAGGTCAAAGTAATTAAATAGAGAGCCCAGAAATAAACTCTTGCATATATAATCAAATTAATTTTGAAGAGCACCAAGACCATTTGATGGGGGGAAAGACAGTCTTTTCAACAAATGGTATAGAGAAAACTGGATACTCATATGCAAAAGAACAAAGATAAACCTTTATCTTGTATCACATACAAAAATAGACTCAAGTGGGTCAGACTTATAAACATAAGAACTAAAACTATAAAGCTCTTGTAAGAAAGCATGGAAGGAACCTTTATGACAGTGGTAGTCAACTTGGTCCCTACCGCCCACTAGTGGGCATTCTAGCTTTCATGGTAGGTGGTAGCAGAGCAACCAAAGTATAAATAAAAAGATAGATTTAACTATAGTAAGTTGTTTTATAAAGATTGATTCTGCCAAACATAGCGAAAATCCGACATAAAGTATTTGGTAAGTAATTATTATTATATACTTTAACTTGCTGTAACTCTGCTTTATAAATTTTATAAAGTAAAGTTACTTCCCTACTTTATAAATCACCATTACTGTGGAACTGGTGGCCGGTTAGAAAATGTTACTACTAAGAGAGATACAAAAGTGGGCGGTAGGTATAAAAAGGTTGACTACCCCTGCTTTATGATATTAGGTTTGGCAATGACTTCTCAGATATGACACCAAAAAATAAAAAAGAAATTGGACTACATCAAAATTTAAAACTATTGTGCATCGGAGGGCACTATCAACAAACTGAAAAGCCAACCCACAAAATGGGAGAAAATATTTGCAAATCATCGATAAAGGGTTACTATCCAGAATATATAAAGAACTTCTACAACTCAACAACAAAAATCCCAATTAAAAATTGGCAAAGGGCCTGGCCAGGCAGTGGCACAGTGGATAGAGCGTCGGACTGGGATGTGGAGGACCCAGGTTCAAGACTCCGAGGTCGCCAGCTTGAGCGCGGGCTCATCTGGTTTGAGCAAAGCTCACCAGCTTGAACCCAAGGTCACTGGCTCGAGCAAGGAATTACTCAGTTTGCTGTAGCCCCATGGTCAAGGCACATATGAGAAAGCAATCAATGAACAACTAAAGTGTTGCAATGAAAAACTAATGACTGATGCTTCTCATCTCTCTCTGTTCCTGTCTGTCTGACCCTGTCTATCCCTCTCTCTGACTCTCTGTCTCAAAAAAAAAAATTGGCAAAGGACTTGCAAAAGCATTTCCCCAAAGATCTACAAATGGCCAATACACATATGGAAAGATGCTTAACATCACTAATTATTAAGGAAATGCAAATCAAAACCACAATGAGATGCCCATTAAGATAGTCCATGTATGTGTGTGTATGTATACACACACACAGACACACACAGAATATAAGAAGTGGAGAAATTGGAAGCCTTGTATTTAAAAATAGAATTACCATATTGAAATGAGCCAGTCACAAAAGGACAAATCCTGTATGTTTCCACTTATATGATATACCTGGAGTGATCGAATTCAGAGAGACAGAGAGTAGAATGGTGCATGTCAGAGGCTCAGAGAGAGGAAACGTGGAGTTAGTATTTAACGGGTACAGAGTTTCTATTTGGGAAGATGAGAAATTTCTTAAAATGGGTGTTAGTGGTGTTTGGACAACAATGTGAATATACAATGTAAATATGCCACTGAACCGTACACTTAAAATGGCGTATTTTATTATATGTATGCTCTATTACAATGGAAAGATCTGGAATTAAATAATTCTACCATTTGAGATGCCCTTGAAATATTAACCAATATGTGAAATTATTAAATATAGTATTTAATAGAGTATGTGTCCGAATACAGAAATATACATTTCAAGAGGCCAAATTCATTCTGAGTAACTTTGGAAATCTATTTGATGAGGATCGCATAATCTGGGATTAAGGCAGGCCTTTGAAATGCCTACAATTCAATGCACATGTTAAGTGTGTGGATGTGATTTTTCTTCTGGAGTCCATGGTTTAATTCAGATTCTCAAAGGACTAGAACACTGTGACATTTAAGGATGTCTGAAAGCACTGAGACCTTAAGCTTTGACTAAAATGTAGTCACGCAGCTGAGAGTAGAGCTGACACAGGCTGAGGAACCAGGAGAGAAGACAAAGCACACCCAGGAGGACAAGCTGACATGCGTCTCCCAGTCCCACACTGACCCCCGGGCCTGTTCTCCGAGTCCTGCAGATGGAAACACAAGCTCATAACCCTGTCTTCATACTGAGCCCATGTGGTATGATCCCAATACATCTGCTGGGAAAAGACCCTCATTGTGTTAGCTTTTATTTCATTGGCCTGATTATATTTTGTTTGATTTAGCTCAGCATTTAGTGGTTATGGGGTAGACTTTTCACATTGCTGCTGGATAAAAAGGAAGCATTAAACTCATTCTGAAAACTCCCTGCTATGTGGGGGTCTTCGGTAATGTGCTTCAAACTGTCTTCAGATGAGACTGTGGGCAGCTGTTTCAGGTGTGCCCAGGGAGAGGAGGAGAAGCCAAGCTGGGTCTCCAGACTTCCAACCAGCTTCAAACGAAGTACTTTTGTGTCTCTGTATCTGTCTTACACATACACACACTCCACTAGAAAATACTATGAACATTTCTGACTTACACAAACTCCAGCAAGTTTGGATCAGTCAGTGAGACTAGATTGTACTACAGTAACACGCAGCCTCCAAATCTCAGGGCTTCGCCAACCCAAACCCTCATTCTCATTCTCTCCCCTGTGTTTGACATGTTTGCACAGGTTTATGCTCATTGCGGGCACTCAGGGAACCAGGCTGATGCAAGCTCCATCTGGCGAGTCCTCTATAATAAACAGGGCAGACAAAAGGGCAATGCTAGATTACACACCGGCTCTGAAAGCATCTCCTCCCACGTTTCTCCTCAATGCAAGTCATCTGGCCTCACCTACTTCCAGGGCAGGCAGAGGAGTGACAGCTGCTGGCACATCCGGAAGGAGAGGAGGCTTAGAGTATTTGTGGCAGCACAAATAACCTCCAGAATGATTGTATTACTTAAGCCACAATCATGTGAGAAATGTTTTATACAAAGATTAATAGGTGTTTAGTTCAAGTTCTGTTTGGAATGATATAATCTCAGAAGATGAAAAAAGACTGTAAAGGAATTTCCCTATAAAATATATTTTTTCTATTTTTTGGAAGAAGAAAGGTTAAGAATCAAACTAATCATATTTAGGATTCAGGCAGTCAGTATGTTCAGGCATAAAGTGCATTCCACACCCGTGATAACTTTGTACCAGTCGGCATACGCTAGTCAGAAGACTGCTTTAATTGGCTAAACTTGTCTCCCTAAATTAGATAAAACAGTTGTGCCACTGTAAATAGACTCATCCCTCCAACCCTCGCACCCCGCCACTTCTCTGACTGGGCCCGAGCAGAAAGCAAACCAACGAGAGGACAAAATCTGAAGCTGGGAAGGGGAGAAGCCGGCAGAGACCCACTCCCGCCTCTCTGTAACAGGCAGGAATGGGGTTGGGCAGGGAAAGCTAGCAGAGGTCTGAAGCCAAGGCCACTGGCATTGAGATGTTACATCCACCATATTAACATGTTTCCTGACACCCAATTCTTCTCTGCTCTTCTCAGACAGGAAAGATTAGGACAGACCCTGATGACCCAACCATGGAACATGAGAGAGGATTAATACCACACCAGCAAAAGCCACATCTTAAAGGAAAGAGCAACTCTAACATTAAAGATACTATCATAGAGCCAGGGTGGAAAGCAACTAATAGGCTTCTTCTCCACACCCGCCTCCCTTTTAAGTGTTTTGGGTGTCGATAGCATAATTTGGTGAAAACCTAACATATTGGTTGGTCTTGGGAATACTTAAATAGTCTGAATATAACTCAAAGTAGTACACAAGTACGATGCAAAATAACCAACATTCAATCATCCATTTATTCAACATATATCCATTGCTGGACACTAGCACATAAACATGTGAGTTCAATGCCCATATTCATCGTTACTCCTTCCTACAATTCTCATATTAAGGCAGCTCCCTACCCGTGCTGTCCAAATATTATATTATAGATCACATTTCTACAACTTGAAAATGATTGACTAAGCTTCATATGAAAAACAGTGAACTAGCATACACTGTACCTCTTCCCCTCCCTAAAATCCCTTTCTTAACTCCCATGACTACACATACATTTACAAAACAAAAGGCAGAAATCCAGGACAACAAAGAGAAGAGAGGAGATAACAGAATTAAACTTTCAGCAGCTGGGGAGCAGATGGATATGATCATTCATTTAGCAGGCCCAAGACAGTGGAAACCTAAATCGGTAATGGAGAAAGCCAAGGGGCAAAGCAGTGTGATGGATCCCTCCACCCCGAAGCTCAGGAATTCATCGGCTCAGTTACTACAGCAAAAACAGTGTAAATGTGAAGATAATAATAGAAGGGTTAGTAGAATCATTATTTCACATAACTAGAGCAAATAATTCTAAAATTTGCATGGAACCCAAAAAAAGACCCCAAATAGCCAAAGCAATATTAAAAAACAACAAAGCTGGAGGTATCATACTTCCTGATATCAAACTATGTTACAAAGCCATAGTAATCAAAACAGTATGGCACTGGCACAAAAACAGACACAGAAATCAATGGAACAGAATAGTGGGTCTGAAATAAACAGTGAATAGAAATAAACCCATACATATACAGTCAATTAGCTAATGACAGGGAGGCAAGAAGACACAATGGGGAAAGAAGACTCCTCAATAAATGGCATTGGAAAAACTGGACAGTTATAGTAAGGTGACCAACTTTTTTACAATGAAAAGGAGGATAAAAATAAATTGAAGAAAACAATATCATAAATAAAAGAAACATTTTATTCATTGCAACAATAATACACTATAATGATAAATGCATAATAAAAACATTTGTAATATTTTATATTATATCTATGCTTACATGTCTATTAATTTTTAATAATTGTTAAGAAAAAAGTATTCATTTAGATACAAATATGTCACATCCCATGCAATGGATCTACTTTGCATCAATCAAATACAGACATTTACAGATTAGTCTTCCAATATGAAAAAGGAGGACATGCAGAGGACACTTTTCGAGGGAGGATGGAACTTACAAAAGAAGGACTGTCCTCCCTAAAGGAGGACAATTGGTCACCTTAGCTATAGGCAAAAAGTGAAACTGGACTACTGTCTTGCACCATGCACAAAAATAAGCTCAAAATGAATTAAAGATTTGGATGTAAGACCTGAAACCATAAAAACCCAAGAATAGGCAGTCAGTTTTTGACATCAGTTTTAGCAATATTTTTTTAGATATGTCTTCTTGGAAATAGGCAACAAATGTAAAAATAAACAAATGGGACTACATCAAACGAAAATGCTTTTGCACAGTAAAGGAAACCATCGACAAAATGCAAAGACAACCTACTGAATGAAAGGAGAGATTTGCAGCCCTGCTGGCTGGCTCAGTGGTACAGCGTCAGCCTGAAATGTGAATGTTCCAGGTTCAATTTCCAGTCAAGGCACACAGGAGAAGCGCCCATCTGCTTCTCCACCCCTCCCCCTCTCGTTTCTTCTCTCTTTCTTCCCCTCCTACAGCCATGGCTCAATTGGAGTGAGTTGGCCGTGGGCACTGAGAATGGCTCCATGGCCTTGGCCTCAGGTGCTAAGAAGAGCTTGGTTGCTGAGCAACAGGCAATGCCCCAGGTGGGCATAGCATTGGTCCCTAGTAGGCTTGCCTGGTGGATCCCAGTCAGGGCACATATGGGAATCCATCTCTCTGCCTCCCCTCCTCTCACTGAATAAAAAAAAAAGAAAGAAAAAGAAAGAGATTTGCAAATGATTTAATGTCCAAAATATAAAAAGAAAACATAGAACAAAATATTTTTTAAAAAACAAATTATCTAATTAAAAATGGGTACAGGACTTTAAGTACTAATAGAAAATTTGAGAAAATCTGCCACAAAATTCTCTTAAATGACAGGGATGGATGTCCCTGCCCCTCAATATTATGGGGTTCACCTATCTCAAGTTTATGCTCACCAAGTTGGATTGTCATCTAAAAGCATTCAGGCCTGACCAGGTGGTGGCACAGTGGATAGAGCGTTGGACTGGGACATGGAGGACTCAGGTTCGAAAGCCTGAGGTCACTGGCTTGAGCGCGGGTTCATCTGGTTTGAGCAAGGCTCACCAGCTTGAGCTCAAGGTTGCTGGCTTGAGCAAGGGGTTACTCAGTCTACTGTGGCCCCATATAAGAAAGCATTCAGTGAACAACTAAGGAGGCACATTAAGAAAGCAATCAGGCCTGCCCTGTGGTGGCGCAGTGGATAAAGCATCAACCTGGAATGCTGAAGTCGCTGGTTCGAAACCCTGGGTTTGCCTGGTCAAGGCACCTATGGGAGTTGATACTTCCTGCTCCTCCCCCCTTTCTCTTTCTCTCTCTCATTCTCTTCCCTCTATAAAGGAATAAAAAAAATTGTTTAAAAAAAAAAAAGCAATCAGTGAACAACTAAGGAGCTGCAGCAAAGAATTGATGCTCTTATCTCTCTCCCTTCCTGTCTGTCTGTCCCTATCTGTCCCTCTATGTGTCTCTGTCATAAAAATAAATAAATAAAAGCATTCAGTATGACAATTTGAACTGAGTTTGTAGGTTTTGGACTGAGTTCGTGGTTTTCAAACTGGCAATCAGGAAACCAAAAAATAAATGCTGCAGGAGAATCAACAAACTTCCCAGTTGCAACCTTGATCTCTGCAGATCAAAGGTGAAGGCAGGTCAAGCTGCTGGAGACTCTTTTCTATACACAAAAGATTCCAGTCCTCAGGCCCTGCCAATCACAGAATCAACACAAATACAAAACTCACCTAAACACCCTCTGGGCTTCATTCTCCCTGACCTGATATCTTTTGGTAAAGCATTTCTCCTGAAACCACGTGTTTCCCTGAACATGACATTTCACCAAATTCATGCTTCTCTTTGACATGACATAAGCTAGAGATCCCAGGGAAGAGAACTTGTCCAAATTCTAAAGGCTGGTTATTTCTCTCCTCTATGTCAATGCCGAAGTCACTGAGAATGGAAAACTGATAATAACAAAAGCAAAAAAACAAGCAAGCAGCCCTCCTTTCTACATTTTGTCAAAATAAATATGTGCCTTATTCCTTATTGTAAAAGTAACACAAGCATTGAAATAAACTTCCAATGCTAAGAGGAACAGAAAATAGGTAAACACAAAGAGCTCGTGTCCCATGTGATGTACTATTCCGGACACTTTTATACATGTGTTATATTTTTAAAGCAAAACGGAATCATTTAATATCATCTCTTTGGAGACCTGTTTTCTCACAGAGTAAACATTTTTTTTCTGTAAATTTATATATATATGGCAAAATTTTCTTAAGTGATAAAATTTTTGAAATTTCCCCTTATTTATCGGATTGATGAATCTTCCAATCCACAAAACATGGAGAGATGGTGTAACGGCAAGCTTCTTAGCATCAAGCGACTTCACTTGTACCTTTGGGCTTGTTTGCTTCCATGTAAAATGAAGGCTTGAAGAAAGTGTCTCTCAGATAAGCTTTGGGAGGGGAAGAAAGAGCCTTATCCCAGGGATCTCCTCTTCGGCTGGCCCCATCCCACACAGGAACCTTGTGCCAGTCACTTAGCTTCACAGAGTGCTGCTGTCCTCTCTGTATAAAGGGACTGAAAGGAAGTCACTTTAACAGGCTGTTTCATGGGAATTTCCCTGTCTGGAATTCTGGCTGGAAACCAAAGCTAAAGACAATAGATAATGCTAGACTACCCATGAAGGATTTGCTAGGTGGCTCAAAAGTGACCTTGTGACCCTTATTCACTGCTCACCACCCGCCTGCACACGATAGGGCCTAGGCTCTGAGACAAGGCCCTGGCACACAGAAATGGAGGAGAAGGCCACAAGTTAGCTCTCCTGCCCTTTGGGAAACAATCAAGGTGCTCCCTCTACTTCCTGCAAGAGTAGAAGACAGCCCCGGGGACCTCTGTTCTGCCCCTGTCTCAGCATTTGGGCCACAGAGACTTGCACCTGACTCTTTTCTAGCTGGACCAGTTTAGAGATAAGAAGTCAAAGAGTGAGGTTGGCCCAGCCTACACCTCCAGAGCTCCACGCACCGGAGTAACCTGCCTAGGGACATGTCTGCCAGAGAGTAACAACCCAATGCAAAGTGGCTGTGAGGGGCACATGGTAGGAGGTAAGCTAGAGAAAGAATGGCTGGAACTGGGAAGCTAGGAAGAGTCTGAGGGCCCATAGGAGCAAGGTAGCCCATATCCCACAAAAGCACTGCACATGAGAAAGCGCCAGTTTGGGATGGCTGAGCACACGGCCCCCACACCAGACTGGGAGGGAGCCTGCCTGTCTCTTATAAATATTCTCACTCCCTAGTTTCCATTCTAAGTTGGCCATTTAGGAAACAAAGGCTGCTTTACTGCTGTGTACAGATTTGGATGGGTCTCTTTTCACTGAGCTCAGTGCAACACACATCAGGCATTGGTGTTCATCGGCTCTCGTATCCAAAAAAGAGAGCTTCCTTGACCCAAAGAGCATAGCAGAGACCCTACAGAAGGTCCTGTTTTATCTTGTTTGGTTCAATCTTGATTGTTTTGAAACAAGATCCTGTTAAGGTCACAGATTCTTCACAACTCTATCTGCCACCAAACAGCTGCAGCTCAGGCCCAACACTGCCTTCAAGTTAACATCCTTTCAACAAGTATTTATGAAGCATTTGCTAGATGCTGGGCACCATCCTAGGTGCCGAGGTTCCTTCTATGAACAGAATGAGTGCCTGACCCTGCCTTCAGTGACCTCCCAGTCTCTGGGTCTATATAATAGTCTCAGGGGCCATGTGAGGCTTTAATGACTATCTCCTTAAGATTTTTAAATGGAAGCTCCTTTTACTTACTCTAGCTTCATATCAGTTGATCTATAAATTCACATATGATTTGGGGAGAAATATAAATTTGAGGATCTACAAAAGAATGTGCCAAACTTGGAATGAATTATAATGCTAACAAAGGTGATTTAGGCCTCACTAAGAGATGGGAGATAGAAATTCCAATACAAATACCAAAGAAAAACCAAGTATTTGTCAATAATTGCTTTGAAATGGCAATTCTCCCAAAATGGAAGGGGTCCCTCTCAATGAAATGTGACTAGTACTTTCTGCAGTTGACACTCTATCATTATTATGTCCAATAGCCATGACCTTTCTGCTCATTGAAAAATTCTTGTTGCTTAACTTCTTTTTTTTTTTTTTTTTTTTTTACAGAAACAGAGAGAGAGTCAGAGAGAGGGATAGATGGGGACAGACAGACAGGAACGGACAGAGATGAGAAGCATCAATCATTAGTTTTTCATTGTGACACCTTAGTTGTTCATTGATTGCTTTCTCATATGTGCCTTGACTGTGTGGCTACAGCAGACCAAGTAACCCCTTGCTCGAGCCAGCGACCTTAGGCTCAAGCTGGTGAGTTTTGCTCAAATCAGATGAGCCCGCACTCAAGCTGGCGACCTCAGGGTCTCGAATCTGGGTCCTCCACATCCCAGTCCGACGCTCTATCCGCTGCGCCACCGCCTGGTCAGGCGGTGGTCATTGCTTAACTTTTAAAGGGTGAATTTCAAAGATCAACTGAGGGTGTCACCCATAGGCTCCCCTGATTTTAAAGGCTGTCTTTGATCAAAGCCAGGTTGGTATGATTTCAGTTGGAGTTTTCTCAATGATACTACAGTGCCCATATAACTGGTAATGGTATATGTACTATATTCCATTACACACACACACACACACACACACACACACATGCCATTCTGAAGATAAGAAGGTGGTCCTGTCTAGTCTCTGAACATTCCAGCATCACTAAGCATCAGGCTGGAAGGTGTGCATGCCTCTAGGATATCTTCATGTTCCTTCCCTGACTGTTCTGATGCTAACGGTATTACCATGCATATCTTCTGGCCATTGTTTTTAACTATCCACATTTTCAGGTTCTCTGGTCACCCTCCTTTATTTTTCAGTGCCTGAAGATGCTCATAATTCTGTTTTATGGAAGTTGGAAATAAAAGAGCTCCAATGACCCGCTCTGAGGTATCAAAGTAGATACCCAATTAGAATGCAGGTCTCCGGGGTGTTTTGTTAAACTCTTCCCTTTATTAAATGTTACACATAATAAATTTCCAAGGCAGCACCATTCCTGGTATATACAGTGCACATTACCCAGGGCCCAATAGAGTTAACTTTGCCACAGGCACCTGAAGGCTCATTTCTGTGTTTGCCTCTCTGTTGGTGGGTTTTTAGAAGAAACATTAAGTTTTTACCCACATAGACAGAGAACATTATTTCCCAAAAATGGTCTTCAACTATATCTGCTCCTTTTCCAAGTTTACCATCTTAGAGATTATTCTTTTCCAAAGAGTTGGTCAGCCCACTGGAAACCGTAGAACCAATTATCCAAATACAGAGACCATTTATTTAAGTAAGTTAAAAGGTTATTTTCCTTCCAAAGCCTTTGGGTTTCTGTGGGCCATTTTAGTGAATAATAAAAACAGATGAAATTTATTTAGTGTGAATCCTTTGACAAGCAATGTGCTAGGTACTTGACATAAATCCATCTGTACCTCACAATCACCATTCAAGGATACTATTATTATTATCATACACATTTTATAAGTAAGAATCTAAAGTTTTGAAAGGGCAAGTAATTATCCACAGTGATGGGGCCAAGATTTGAACCTATAGAGTCAATACCAGGCTGTCTGGCAGCAGAGCTCTGGCTCCCAGCCACCTCTATCTCTTTTTTCTCTGGTTACCACTAAATCTGCCAGTTGAAGTTACTTCAGGAACAGCTCCAGTGATCTATTATTGCACAACAAACCATCCAACACCTACTGGCTTTTAAAACATATATTATTACCTCTATGGGAGGGGTCGGGAACCTATGGCTCGTGAGCCAGATGTGGCTCTTTTGATGGCCGTCTCTGGCTCACAGACAAATCTTTAATAAAAATATAATAACGTGAGATGACATCAGAGTAATGGCAGGGTAGGAAGCGATACCGATAAATCTCCCCCAAAACTCAACAAGATCTTCAACCAGAAACAGAAAAACCTATACTTGGAGCCTCCAGATGCTTCGCAATACACCCGAAGGTATGGTCGAGTGAAAAATTGGCTAAATATATAACCAAACCCCGAAGGAAATAGGGAGTAAGAAATGCTCCGCCTTCCTCACTAACCTAAACAGAGCGGCTTTCTCTGGTAACTATGAATATAGAAACGGAGGCGGGCAAAGGGGGTGAATAGATCCAGGCCGCGGCACAAACGGCCAAACCAGGCTGCGGCACGGAGATCCAAGCCGAGGAAAAACTGATCCTGTGGCAACCCGGGCAATACAAGCTAACACTCGCGCCAAACCCAAACAAAGAAAGGCAAGCGGGGCAGCCATTTTACCCAATCTCCTGGTCGGTGCGCAGTTAGTGGGCAAGAGATTTCTTCCTAAGCCCCGGGAGTGGGTGCCCGTGTTACCCCACAGAGAGGCAGAGTCAGAGGCCTTTCTGTGGGCCGAAAGCAGAATCTCTGGGCAGCCCCAGCGCCCTGGGAAAGCCGCGCATGGGAGGGAGCGAGAACTAATTCCAACGGTGGAAATTTTCCGTGCTGGTGGGGGTTTCACTCAGAGGGAAACGCGGCCGGCATCATATCCTGGTCTGCGTGCGCATATAGGGAGTGAGAGATTCCTCCGAGTGCCTCGGCAGTGCGCGCCCGTGTTATCGCACAGAGGGGCAGAGTCAGGGGCCTTTGTGTGGGCCAAAGTGGAATCTCGGGCCGCCCCAGCGCCTTGCAAAAGCCGCGCACGGGGACAGAGCAAGAGCCAATTCCAACGCTGCAACTTTTCCATGCGGTTGGGGGTTTCACTCAGAGCGTGAGACTGCTGGCTGGATATCCTGGTCTGCGCGCGCAGACAGTGAGTGAGAGTTTCCTCCAAGCGCCCCGGAAGTGGGCGCCCGCCTGTGTTACCGGACAGAGTGGCAGAGCCAGAAGTCTTTGAGTGGGTAGAAACCCCGCCTGATTATGCTAGCGGCTCTGACTGACTGAGCCTTACCCAGAGCCCTGTGCTGAGTGGAAATAGAGTGGGGAGTTGCCAGCTCTTTGAGCCTCTTACTATCCAGGCAGAGGCAGCAGCAACCCCATAGCTGGATTATCAGGCTACTAATTGAGGAAGGAAAGACTAGGAAAAAGGCTCCAGGAACACGGACTCTCTCACTGTCGGAGCCTATAAATGCTAATGAGCCTCGACTGCCAACGAGACTAAAGCACAATACATGACATTGCCATAGAGACTTATCAACTGCAAACCTCTACCTGAGCGTGCCAAAGGGGCAGAACCCGGGATACAGAGTCACCAACCAGGAAGAGGGAGAGAAAAGAAAAAACAAGAAGATAACCTCTCAAAATCAAGAATAATCTGCAGACTTTATAACCTATCCCATTTTATTATATTTGTTCGTTTGTTTCTCTTATCTTCATTCTTGATACTTTTTTTCCTCCTCCAATTTGGCCGATTAACTCTCTGCCGGTCTTACTCTCTCCTCTCCTTGAACTACACTACCCATAATTGTTACATCTCCCATTATCTTTTCTCTCCTCTTCCTTTCTCTCTATGAGGGTTGCACTCCAAAACCCTTAACTCTTTCTCTCTCTCTCTCTCTCTCTCTCTCCTTTCTTTTCTCTTCTTTTAGTGGTTCCCTCTTTTTTTCTCTCTCTCTCTTTCTTTTCTCCCTCTATATTAGTTTCTTCCTTTCTCCTTTACATCTCCTCTCATTCAAACCTCAATAACAAACAAATTATCTTATCTGGGACTCAAACTTATGTTTGTGGCATTTTGGGGGGTTTTTACTTCACCTTTTTAACTCACTAGCAGTGCTCCCATCCCTGGCTCTCCATTTTATCTAGTTCTTGTTCCACTAAATACAATAGTAATTTTTTAATTTGTCCCCCCATTTTTCTGCTTTCCTCTTATTCCTCTCATCATAACTCTTAGACAACCAACATCTAAAAGCAAATCATTTTATTCTTGACCCAAATTTTTTCCTTATTTGCTTTTTGTGGGCCCATACCCCCTTTTTTTTTCTTTTTTTTTCTTTTTTTTTCCCCTTCATTACTTTTCCCCAATTCAGGCCCTCCATCACAGGCATTGTTTGTTATAATTCACAGTCCACCACAAGATTTTCTCAAGAAAGAGGGGAGAGGAGAAGAGAGGAAAAAAGGAGGGGGGGAATAATTTCCTTTTTTAAAAATTTTTATTTTATTTTATTTTTCTTTATTTCATTATTAATTTTTTTAAAAAAAACAACTCTTTTTTATTTTTTATTTTTTTATTTTTTTTAACTTTTTATTCTTTATTAAATCTCATTAATACTATCAACAAAACCACCCTCAGATGCCATTAAGGAAGAGAAAATCAAATATCATGGATACAAAAGAAAGAGAGGAAACACAGCTAGATGAGGAAAAATCTATGGAGAAAAAATTTAATATATTGGAAACCTGGGAGCTAAATGACAGAGAATTCAAAATAGAAATCCTAAAAATCCTCCGAGATATACAAGAAAACACAGAAAGGCAATTTAGGGAGCTCAGGAAACAACTCAATGAACACAAAGAATATATGTCCAAGGAAATTGAAACTATAAAAACAAATCAAACAGAGATGAAAAACTCAATTCATGAGCTGAAAAATGAAGTAACAAGCTTAGCTAATAGAACAGGTCAGATAGAAGAGAGGATTAGTGAAATAGAAGACAAGCAACTTGAGGCACAACAGAGAGAAGAAGAAAGAGACTCAAAAATTAAAAAAAATGAGATAGCCCTACAAGAATTATCTGACTCCATCAAAAAGAACATAAGAATAATAGGTATATCAGAGGGAGAAGAGAGAGAAAATGGAATGGAGAACATACTCAAACAAATAATAGATGAGAACTTCCCAAGCCTGTGGAAAGAACTAAAGCCTCAAGTTCAAGAAGCAAACAGAACTCCAAGTTTTTTTAACCCCAACAAACCTACTCCAGGGCATATCATAATGAAATTGACACAAACCAACAGCAAAGAAAAAATTCTCAAGGCAGCCAGGGAAAAGAAGAATACAACATATAAAGGAAGGCCCATTAGGTTATCATCAGATTTCTCAGCAGAAACTCTACAAGCTAGAAGAGAGTGGACCCCAATATTTAAAGTCCTGAAAGAGAGGAACTTTCAGCCATGAATACTATACCCATCAAAGCTATCCTTCAAATATGAAGGAGAAATAAAAACATTCACAGATACAGAAAAGATAAGGGAATTTATCATCAGAAAACCCCCACTCCAGGAATTACTAAAGGGGGTTCTCCAATCAGATACAAAGAACAAAAAAAAAAAACAGAGCCACAAGTAAAAGCTCCAAGAAGAACACAATAAAACCAAATTTAAACTGTGACAACAACAAAAAGAAAGGGGGGGAGAAGATGGAGATTAACAGTAGCAAAGGACGATGGAGTGCAAAAGTACTCACAAAATAGTTCGCTACAATGAACAGGGTAGGGACCCTTTTCATTACTCAAAGGTAACCACCATTGAAAAAACCACCACAGAAGCACATGAGATAAAAGACCAACAGAGGAAAGATGTATGGAATACAACCAAATAAAAACAAAAGATAAAAAAATGAAAGAGAAGGATCAAACAAGACACAAAACTAACAGAAAGCAAGATATAAAATGACAATAGGGAACTCACAAATGTCAATAATTACACTAAATGTAAACGGATTAAACTCACCAATAAAAAGGCACAGAGTAGCAGAATGGATTAAAAAAGAAAATCCAACTGTATGCTGCCTACAGGAAACTCATCTAAGTAACAAGGATAAAAACAAATTCAAAGTGAAAGGCTGGAAAACAATACTCCAAGCAAATAACATCCAAAAAAAAGCAGGCGTAGCAATACTCATATCGGACAATGCTGACTACAAGACAGGAAAAGTACTCAAAGACAAAAATGGCCATTTCATAATGGCTAAGGGGACACTGAATCAAGAAGACATAACAATTCTTAATATATATCCACCAAACCAAGGAGCACCAAAATATATAAGACAGCTACTTATTCATCATAAACAAAAACTGACAAAAATACAATCATACTTGGAGACCTCAATACACCGCTGACGGCTCTAGATCGGTCATCCAAACAGAGAATCAACAAAGACATAGTGGCCTTAAACAAAACACTAGAGCACCTGGATATGATAGACATCTACAGGACATTTCATCCCAAAGTGACTGAGTATACATTTTTCTCCAGTGTACATGGATCATTCTCAAGAATTGACCATATGTTGGGCCACAAAAACAACATCAGCAAATTCAGAAAAATTTAAGTTGTACCAAGCATATTTTCTGATCATAAAGCCTTGAATCTAGAATTCAACTGCAAAAAAGAGGAAAAAAATCCCACAAAAGTGTGGAAACTAAACAACATACTTTTAAAAAATGAATGGGTCAAAGAAGAAATAAGTGCAGAGATCAAAAGATATATACAGACTAATGAAAATGACAATACAACATATCAGAATCTATGGGATGCAGCAAAAGCAGTGATAAGAGGGAAGTTCATATCACTTCAGGCATATATGAACAAACAAGAGAGAGCCCAAGTGAACCACTTAACTTCCCACCTTAAGGAACTAGAAAAAGAAGAACAAATAAAACCCAAAACCAGCCAAAGAAAGGAGATAATAAAAATCAGAGCAGAAATAAATGAATTAGAGAACAGAAAAACTATAGAAAAAATTAATAGAACAAGGAGCTGGTTCTTTGAAAAGATCAACAAAATTGACAAACCCTTGGCAAGACTTACCAAGGAAAAAAGAGAAAGAACTCATATAAACAAAATCCAAAATGAAAGAGGAGAAATCACCACGGACACCGTAGATATACAAAGAATTATTGTAGAATACTATGAAAAACTTTATGCCACTAAATTCAACAACCTAGAAGAAATGGATAAATTCCTAGAACAATACAACCTTCCTAGACTGAGTCAAGAAGAAGCAGAAAGCCTAAACAGACCTATCAGTAGAGAAGAAATAGAAAAAACCATTAAAAACCTCCCCAAAAATAAAAGTCCAGGCCCTGACGGCTATACCAGCGAATTTTATCAAACATTCAAAGAAGACTTGGTTCCTATTCTACTCAAAGTCTTCCAAAAAATTGAAGAAGAAGCAATACTTCCGAACACATTTTACGAAGCCAACATAACCCTCATACCAAAACCAGGCAAGAATGGCACAAAAAAAGAAAACTACAGACCAATATCTCTAATGAATACAGATGCTAAAATACTAAACAAAATACTAGCAAATCGAATACAACAACATATTAAAAAAATAATACATCATGATCAAGTGGGATTCATCCCAGAATCTCAAGGATGGTTCAACATACATAAAACGGTTAACGTAATACACCATATCAACAAAACAAAGAACAAAAACCACATGATCTTATCAATAGACGCAGAAAAGGCTTTTGATAAAATACAACACAATTTTATGTTTAAGACTCTCAACAAAATGGGTATAGAAGGAAAATATCTCAACATGATAAAGGCCATATATGATAAACCATCAGCTAACATCATATTAAATGGCACTAAACTGAAGGCTTTCCCCCTTAAATCAGGAACAAGACAGGGTTGTCCACTCTCTCCACTCTTATTTAATGTGGTACTAGAGGTTCTAGCCAGAGCAATCAGACAAGACAAAGAAATAAAAGGCGTCCATATCGGAAAAGAAGAAGTAAAGGTATCACTTTTTGCAGATGATATGATCCTATACATCGAAAACCCCAAAGAATCCACAAAAAGACTACTAGAAACAATAAGCCAATACAGTAAGGTCGCAGGATACAAAATTAACATACAGAAGTCAATAGCCTTTCTATATGCCAACAATGAAACAATTGAGAACGAACTCAAAAGAATAATCCCCTTCACGATTGCAAAAAAAATAAGAAAATACTTAGGAATAAACATAACAAAGAATGTAAAGGACTTATATAATGAAAACTATAAACCATTGTTAAGGGAAATCGAAAAAGATATAATGAGATGGAAGAATATACCTTGTTCTTGGCTAGGAAGAATAAATATAATCAAGATGGCTATATTACCCAAAGCAATATACAAATTTAATGCAATTCCCATCAAACTTTCAATGACGTTTTTTAAAGAAATAGAGCAAAAAATCATCAGATTTATATGGAACTATGAAAAACCCCAAATAGCCAAAGCAATCCTAAAGAAAAAGAATGAAGCTGGGGGCATTACAATACCTGACTTCAAACTATATTATAGGGCCACGACAATCAAAACAGCATGGTATTGGCAGAAAAATAGACATTCAGACCAATGGAACAGAATAGAAAGTCCAGAAATAAAACCACATATATATAGTCAAATAATTTTTGATAAAGGGGCCAACAACACACAATGGAGAAAAGAAAGCCTCTTCAATAAATGGTGCTGGGAAAACTGGAAAGCCACATGCAAAAGAATGAAACTGGACTACAGTCTCTCCCCCTGTACAAAAATTAACTCAAAATGGATCAAAGATCTAAACATAAGACCTGAAACAATTAAGTACATAGAAGAAGACATAGGTACTCAACTCATGGACCTGGGTTTTAAAGAGCATTTTATGAATTTGACTCCACAGGCAAGAGAAGTGAAGGCAAAAATTAATGAATGGGACTACATCAGACTAACAAGTTTTTGCTCAGCAAGAGAAACTGATAGCAAAATAAACAGAAAGCCAACTAAATGGGAAATGACATTTTCAAACAACAGCTCAGATAAGGGCCTAATATCCAAAATATACAAAGAACTCATAAAACTCAACAACAAACAAACAAACAATCCAATAAAAAAAATGGGAAGAGGATATGAACAGACACTTCTCCCAGGAAGAAATACAAATGGCCAACAGATATATGAAAAGATGCTCATCTTCTTTAGCTATTAGAGAAATGCAAATCAAAACGGCAATGAGATACCACCTCACACCTGTTCGATTAGCTATTATTAGCAAGACAGGTAATAGCAAATGTTGGAGAGGCTGTGGAGAAAAAGGAACCCTCATCCACTGTTGGTGGGAATGTAAAGTAGTACAACCATTATGGAAGAAAGTATGGTGGTTCCTCAAAAAACTGAAAATAGAACTACCTTATGACCCAGCAATCCCTCTACTGGGTATATACCCCAAAACCTCAGAAACATTGATACATAAAGACACATGCAGCCCCATGTTTATTGCAGCATTGTTCACAGTGGCCAGGACATGGAAACAACCAAAAAGCCCGTCAATAGATGACTGGATAAATAAGATGTGGCACATATACACTATGGAATACTACTCAGCCATAAGAAATGATGACATCGGAACATTTACAGCAAAATGGTGGGATCTTGATAACATGATACGAAGCAAAATAAGTAAATCAGAAAAAACCAGGAACTGCATTATTCCATACGTAGGTGGGACATAAAAGTGAAACTAAGAGACATTGATAAGAGTGTGGTGGTTACGGGTGGAAGAGGGGAATGGGAGAGGGAAAGGGGGAGGGGGAGGGGCACAAAGAAAACAAGATAGAAGGTGACAGAGGACAATCTGACTTTGGGTGATGGGTATGCAACATAATTGAACGACAAGATAACCTGGACTTGTTATCTTCGAATATATGTATCCTGATTTATTGATGTCACCCCATTAAAAAAATAAAATTAAAAAAAAAGAAAAAAAAAGAAAAAAAAAAGAGTCAAGGCAGGAAGACTTATTTCATCCAGTTTTTAAATTTCTTTAGAGCAAAGAGGAATATTTTCCTTCAACTTTTCATCTCTAACCTTGAAGTCAATTTCCTTTTCGCAAGATATTCAACAATTTTTCTATTTTGCTTCATAGCATGCTACATACTTACTGGACTCTGCCCTCAACATGTACTGCCAATTTATGTAAGAAAAAGCCTTTGGAAATATGCTTCCACATTTAATTGGAAATTCTGTCAAGAAAAATACCCATAATATTACGGAACTTAATGTTTTAAGGAACACCTAAGAAATGTATTTCAGAGCTAGGTCTAGAAAAAATTCTCTGAGAAATGGTTGTGCTTTGTCCCCAATGAATGCTAGAGCCTGTAACATGTCCTGTCTTGTTAACATCTCAGCTCAGGAACCCAGAGATGGGTTACACTAGATAACATGGTAACCAGGTTAACCTTCCTGTTTGACTGTCCTAGCTTTCTCTCCGGTTTTATATTGTTTACTTCCTCTTTGTAATCTTATTTCATTTATTTACATGTCTTTTGTTATAATTAGTCTCAAATTATTTTGGGGAGGAAGCAAAAATATAAATATAAATAAGGAAATAAACTAGAGTTGTCACTCTAAAAAAAAATATATATATATATATATATATATATGTAAAATAACGTTAAAAATATAAAACATTCTCACCTGACCAGGCGGTGGCGCAGTGAATAGAGTGTCGGACTGGGATGCGGAGGACCCAGGTTCGAGACCCTGAGGTCGCCAGTTTAAGTATGGGCTCATCTGGTTTGAGCAAAGCTCACCAGCTTGGACCCAAGGTCGCTGGCTCGAGCAAGGGGTTACTCTGTCTGCTGAAGGCCCACAGTCAAGGCACATATGAGAAAGCAATCAATGAACAACTAAGGTGTCGCAATGAAAAATTGATGATTGATGCTTCTCATCTCTCTCCGTTCCTGTCTGTCTGTCCCTATCTATCCCTCTCTCTGACTCTGTCTCTGTAAAAAAAAAAAAATATATATATATATATGTAAAAATATATATATAAATATATATATATAAAATGTTTATATATATATATATATATATATATATATATATATATATATATATATATATATAAAACATTCTCATGTTATTACAATCCATTCATTTCCTACCGCTCATGTTCATGGTTGCGGGTTGCTGGAGCCAATCACAGCTGTCCTCCAGGACAACACCAAATTTTTATTGGATAATGTATAATGTACATGAGTCGTTGTATGGCTCTCATGGAATTACATTTTAAAATATGTGGCATTCATGGCTCTCTCAGCCAAAAAGTTTCCCGACCCCTGCTCTATGGTTCTGTAGGTAGACTGAGCTTAGGTGATGGTTCTGGCTCAGAGTCTCAGCTCATCTTGGGCGGTGGCTGTCAGATGGAGGCTGGGGTCATCTGAAGGCTTTGTGCTCATACGTATGGTGCCTAGGATGGCTGGGATGGTTGGAGCTGGTCAGTCATCCCTCTGCTCATGCAGCATCTCCACATGGCTAACTTGGGCTTCCTCACTGTATGGTGGCAGGCTCCCCCCACAGCAAGAATGCCACAAGAAACTCATAAGGCTTCTTATGCCCTAGCTTTGGAAATTCCAGAATGCCAATCCTACCATAGTAAGTAGAAATGTTCTCTTTTGACTATTTTATTTTGAGAAAAAACAATTAATTGTTTTCCAATAACTTGATTCTTTCTTTTTTTCTGGAAATAAAATAGAACCCAACTCTGAAATGAGATTATTTTAAGTTTTTAAAGGTGACTGGCTTCATTTTTATTGCTTTGTTTGTATAGATTATCATTCCATCTCACTCCTTAAACTTCCTCGTCTATTCTTGAGCAAGTTGAAGACATTTATCGAAACAGAGCTCTGAATTTCATTCCATACCAGAAAAACTACCACCATCCCTGCTGCCAATAACGAAACAAGAAGTTCTCCATTGGGACTGCCACAAAAAAAGAATGCCACACTGGCATGCATTTTATCGTATATAGAACCATTTTTTACTGATTCCTCACCTCCACCATGGCCTCATAAAGTGGGTTTATTCATAAAGCAGGTTTCTTCTAAAAAAATCCATAGAGTAAGTCCAGGACAAAGATATTTTTAAATCAAAAACCTTGTCTCTGTGGAAACACCTGTGCGTAGAGACTCTGCCTAAAGCACGGCTGCACTGCGCGTCACTGTGTATGCAGAGTTCTTTTGTCTCTAGCCAACAATGGCAGGTGGGGGAACCATCTGGTCTGGAGAAAGCATTCATTGAATAAAATACATCTGAATGCTAAAATATCCTTTTTATAGAAACAAAACTTTCAGAGAGGTTCTGAATTTGACTAAAAGAGGGATTTTGTATGCTTGCTTGTTTTAATGAGACTTCAAAATGTTGTTGACCTATTTGGGAAATAAGACGTGGTTGGCCCAACAATAAAAGTTACTAATTTCAATGGAGGAGTTAGCCTTCCAATTGTGTGGGATTTAGTCCTCACTGATGTGATTATCTTCTCAAGAGTACAAGAGTGAACAGTCTCCTTGTGGTTTGTTGTCTTAATGTTGAATAAACAAGAGGGACATTGAGCAAAAAAACCAAACCAAAACAAAACAAAAAAAGCTTTCCTGGATCTCTGGAGGCCTGGAATAATGGCCAACCTGCTACAGTGCAAGGTCAGCTCCACCAGAATTATCTGGTCAAAATGTTGAGCGTCAAGGTTGCAAAAATCTGCCATAGGGTGTCCATCTGGTGCCCCAAACTCCCCAAACATGTCCCAGAGGAGCCACTTCCTGTCTTTGGTCTCTGACCCACGGAGATGATCTCAGCTCACCCCAGCCCTTTGCCTGGGTGGGGGTCAGGGCTCTGCACCCCCTACTAGAAAGTCATCCTTTGGATTGTAAAGAAGTGGCCTCCAGGCAGTGCAATCGACAAGGCCAAAACATTATTTCATTCCATGGTGCTTCTTGGTTCTTTACACAACTCATTCTTTAGCACAGGAGCAAAGGATAAGATCACATGTATATTGTATTTACCCCTCTGTTCTAGCTCACAACACCTAGGATAAATGGACCTTTGGGTGCCCTATTTCTAGACAAAAAGCCAGTCATAAACTCACATGAAGGATTTCAAAAACATTTCTTCACTTTTTTACTGAGTGGCTTTTTAGTTAGAGTGAGTGAGTGGCCAGGTAAAATACAGGGTCCCGGTTCAACTGGAATTTCACATAAACAATGTGAAGTATTCGAACGTAAACAATGAAGTATTTTAGTATAAGTAAGATGTTAGCAATGTCAGAAGGCCACATTTGAGACATATTTATCTAAAAAAATATTCTTTGTTTATCTGAAATTCAAATTTAACTGGGTATCCTGTTTCTTTGTTATTATCGTTTTTTTGGTGTGTGTGTGTGTGTGTGTGTGTGTGTGTGTGTGTGTGTGTGTTTAAATTGTTTCTTTGCCAAATACAGCAAATCTACTTTCTGTATATCCAGGGAAGTAATGAGTGTGAGCCTTGAGTCCCTTCTCCTTCCAGTAGCTTCTTCCCATTTTCCTCTCCCATTCTTCTGACTCCCCATCCCCCTTCCTAAGGTGGGTGCCACTTCCCCTTGCAGCCGTCTAGATGGCTCTCCTGAGTAATTCCCACCCACGTTTAATCCCCTTGCCCCCAAAGCAGGTAAAATTGAGGAGTGACTGTGGGGTAAGCATCATCAGAATCCTCACTCTACAAAGTCCTACATTTAGAAAAATTAAATGAATTTCAACCAAATGTAAACATATGACTATTTTCATCAAACCTAGCTTTTAAAAAGTTATTCTTTACAACAAATACAAATCATTAAATGATTGAATTCTTCATATAACTTCTTTATATAGAAAATTTCCTTGGACGTTCGATATCTGATTTAATTTACTAATTAAATGATATACTTTGTCAAAAAGATGGACTCCAAGAATGCCGGAGAAATAAGTATGGAAGAAAAGATGGGAAAAAGAAAGCTAGGACAAGTGAAGACTTTTGCAGCAGAAAAGAAAACGAGCAGTACTTGACAGAGGTCAGTCATAAGCTCTCACGCATTTAAAAGGAGAAAGAAAAATAAGTGGAGAAATTAAATTACAAGTCATGTGTGACCTCTATAATCAGATAATAAAGTCCTTACAAATGAAGAGTAGATTAGATACAAGCAATTATATGGACACCCTATTTTTAGTGTTTAGAATTCCAGTGGCTTCTCCCATTTGCCTGGACTTTATGTTTTGCCCAAAAAGGAAACACTCTGCTTCATATGCTGATCAACATCCCTATGATTCATGCAAGGGAAAGGTGAGTTTCAGGAATGATATCATAATGCTAAGGGTTCAGAAAATAGACTCGTGTAGGCAGGGACCTGAGCTGTCACATTCACCCCTTTCCCCCTAGTACCTAGAACAACACTTTGGCAAAAACACATACTTGTTGAATGATTATATAAGCACAATCATTATATCATGGAAATTTGCCTGTGGTTATACTCCCTATGAAGTGAATGATGACCAAGCATTCCTTGTGTAATAAACAGAGCAGGTAATGGTGTTGAAGGACATGTAGCTG
The DNA here is from genome assembly GCF_036850995.1 of Saccopteryx leptura. Classification (NCBI taxonomy): domain Eukaryota; kingdom Metazoa; phylum Chordata; class Mammalia; order Chiroptera; family Emballonuridae; genus Saccopteryx; species Saccopteryx leptura. The sequence goes on along the minus strand of NC_089516.1, from coordinate 4,285,346 downwards.
GTTCCCCCCACACCTCTAGTTATCACCAGCCACACCCCATCCCCACAGGATACCATGTCTGAAATTCTCACACTTGAATGCCTTCTCTTCAAGGAGGATGATGTCTACCAAGATATACTAAGTGTCCCTTCGCTCTGTGCTGGGCAGTGCAGTAAGTACTAAAAACAAAGCTGCTATCTTTAACAAAGAAGAGCGAGAGGTAAAATATTGGTTTCAACTCATAGAACCGAGTAAGCTGTGTACCCTTCTAGCAAACCAAGGTGCTCTAGAAGCCCATGGCAGGAAGATGCCATAGAGGAGATTGAGCTGACTCTTGAAGGCCAGATACAAGATTACTACAAAAGTCAACAGAGGCAAACTGCCGGGACAGCCCCACGTCTTCCTGGCCTAACACAATAGAATTTCTTGTACCGACACAAGAGCAGTGCAACGTCTCCTGTCATACAGCTATTTTGGGCATCCCTGTGTTGCCTGGCTCCTTCTGGTTGGGGCTTGCCCAGCCCCTATAGACTCAAAGCACTCCAGAGCCCAGAGCCACCCTGCTGAATCCTCTCTACCTATTTTCATCCTTCCACCTTCCATCCTTTCTACCTTCTACCTCCATCCTTGTCAATCCAGGAAGGCAGGATGGAGGTGGAATATTCTGCAGGACTTTCAGAGGCCAGGCCTAGAAGTACCAAACATCCACATTGCGCCCAACCCTTCGTGCATACATTATATCATGGGCCACTCAGTGCAAGAGCGTTCCTGTGAGCCCAGGGAAAATGAAAACAATTTCGTGGATTTTGCACTGAGGCCTCCACAAGCACCAGAAATGACAGAGGAAACGAGGCAGAGGAAAGTAGGGAGTCACGATCAAATGAAAACAGGGGAGACACCAAGAAGGCCGTTTAAAGTAAGAAGCAAAGTTTGAGAAGCCAAGGGCTCTGAAAGAAGGTGACAAGGAGCAGTGTGTGATAGAATCAGAAGGAAAATAACCGCTAAAAATAAGGCAGAGGGAAGGACTGTGTAATGGCCAGGGAGAGAAGAATGAGCCATGGATATTTTCCAGAAAAAGAGATGGAGAAGGCTACTACTCTTCCCCTAATTGCCTTCTACAGTACAGTTAGGCTCTTACTTATGAAATCTTCATAAGATTATACGAACACAGCCCTGATTTATACAAATCTAAGACTTCTTTATACTTCAGACTTTCTCCTTTCTGCAAGTTATAACAACAAGAAGCTTTGAAAGTGGTTAATAAATATACAGGAATGTGGTCCTTCTGGAAAAGCCACAGGGGAGGGACAGAGTGTACCTAATATTTATGTAAATTTTAACCACATAATGGGCAACTTAAGAAATAACGATGTGACTGCTGGGACCAGTCGCTTGAACTGCAAAAGTGTTTGATTCACAAGGAACAGCCTGCTGTTCTGTCAACAGTATAAGCTCTGCATTTAGATCAGTTTTGGTGGGAACTGAAAGTGGCCAACCTCAATATTAATGGACTTAGGGATGTTTGTAAGAAATGAGCAATTTAAAAATGGATGTATAGCGTGAAGAACTGTTAGTCACACTGAGTTCTAAAAGCGCCAATATAATAAGCATATGTTACTGGAACATAAAAGAGGTTGACCTCTAAAATACCAGATTTACATGTTTTCTTTTGTTTATTGTGTCCTTTTTGTTGCATCAAAGAGTTGGAGAAATGTGTATAAAAATATAGAATTCCTCTCCTTACTTGATAGTTCTTGATAGTTCTCTGAGAAATGAAAGGGTTTGTGAAACAATAAAATAAATGCTTTAACATGGTAAATACAAGGCTGGAAGGGAAGTGAGCCATGTTCATTTCTTTCCCTCCTTTTATTTTCCTACTTGTTTTTTCTTCTGTGTATATAGTGGTTTTGCATCTGTTATACTTATGTTCCTAGATTTCAATATTTAAATAGTGCCCCTCTCTTTTCCCCATTCTGTCCAGAACTAAGAATTTATTTGTATCATTATAATGTGCTCCTCAATTTTATTACCATTTTCAACTCTTTGCAAATGGCTTATAGATCTTCTCCTACCATAAGTTCCATTTAAATTTAAATTCTCATGAGAATCACTTGCATATTCCAAACCATTCCTCATTTATAATTTTATGTTTCCTCAAAGGAGGCATATGTATTATTTTAAGAGTAGAGACTGGTAGATACAAGAGTTCTCAGGAGCCCTGAGCTCCTGATTTGGGTTTGTGCCTTTGCCCCAGTCAGCTTGATTCCTACAAGAGTGAGTAACTGTAAATTGCAAGTCGGAAAGTACTCCTTGGTGTATCACTCTAGCAATTAGTTAGTCAGTCCCGCTTGATTCTAAAACAGCAATGTTTGTTTCTGCAAATAAATATGATCTAAGAGAAAGCCTAAAAAAACCTAATGTACTTTTTAATGGTACATTTATTACCACTCCACTGCCCTCATTACAGATATAAAAGGTCATTAAAATGTAGAAGACTTTTGTCAGATTATTTAGCTCTCAGGACAAAAATAAGCATTTAATAGTGGGTGGAAATTAACAACTTGATCCCTTACCAGGAAACACGTCAGTTCCTCTCTATAATTCCTCTTAAACATCATAACTAGTCAAAATAGATTTACACTTGAGAAGGTCACACACAGCCCCCTGGGAAACACTCTCCCTTTCAACTACATTTTGATGCATGACTTTACGAAGAACAGCACATTTCATAGCTCTTTCTGACTTCCCTTTCTCGGCCTGGGGACTGAAAGGCATGAACAACAATGGGAGATGTCATTTACAGCAAAGACAGTTGAATTTGGTTTCATTTAGAGTTAATTGTACATTTTGAGTGATTCAGTTTTGGCAAAATCCAAAGCATATTTTGCAAATCGCTTTTCCCATTAAATGCTAAAACTCTTTATTTTTAAAAGGAAATGTAATCCATATGTTTGGAATTTGTTTACACTAAAATTATAAAAATATAGATTTTATTCATGTTCCAGAAGCTTGCTGCACCATTTTGTACCTCTTTCAAAAATCAAGCAGTTGTATATTGCCAAAAACTAATGAGAGCAAACTCATAAATGTTAGAAATATTGATTTTATGATTCCTTCTGGTCTGACCTTAGAAAAACATGGTTTTGGTTTTCAGTCACCCGTTGTAGAGAAAAACGCCCTTTGGAGAAACCTGTACCCAACAGGCCTTTTAGGGGGCTGAGTTCTCGTTGTATAGGAAGGCTTTATTTTGCTTACACTTACCAAGCTGCTTCACCAAATTAAATTATAAAAATAATTAAATTCAGCAAAAGAAAAAAAACTCAAACCAGAAATTAAGAACTTTCAAAATGCTTATTCATTAAAAACCACATCCAAAATTATCAACTTGAACTCATGGGGTTCATTAAACATAAGAAGGTTTCACACAGTCAAAAATCTCCCACCTGAAAATAAGGAAGGCCAAGAGGAGAGAATGACAACAGCTGTTCCTTTCTAACAAGGTTGAATATGAAGATGAATTGATCTTTGCCCAGGATCATGAAATTGTCAAGACAGGGATTTGCCAACTGTTTGTGAAAAGGACCCAATACTAAATACTTTAGGCTTTGCAAATCCCATGGTTTCTGTCACAACTACTCCACTCTGCTTCTGTGGTGCAAAAGCAGTCACAAGCAATCCAGAAATGAATGGGTGTGGTTGTATACCAATAAAGCTTAATAACAAAAACAGGAGAAATTTGGCCCGTGGCCATAGTTTGCTAAGGGCCATGGCATAGAGCTACTTAACAAAATACACACCTCTACTTGGTATATATCTAAGGTCACATTTGAAATAATGGACTTTGGATGCTGAAAGACAAGAATAAGCTTTTCATCTCTTCTCCTCCTATTTGCATTCTTGGGACTCTCATTTTGAAACACAAAGAATTAAATTGTGGGCCCTGGCCAGTTGGCTCAGTGGTAGAGCATCAGCCTGGTGTGCAGGAGTCCCAGGTTCGATTCCCGGCCAGGGTACACAGGAGAAGTGCCCATCTGCTTCTCCACCCCTCCCCCTCTCCTTTCTCTCTGTCTCTCTCTTCCCCTCCTGCAGCCAAGGCTCCACTGGAGCAAAGTTTGCCCGGGCGCTGAGGATGGCTCTGTGGCCTCTGCCTCAGGCGCTAGAATGGCTCTGATTGTGGCAGAGCGACGCCCCAGATGGGCAGAGCATCGCCCCCTGGTGGGCATGCCGGGTGGATCCAGGTCGGGCGCATGCAGGAGTCTGACTGCCTCCCCATTTCCAACTTTGGAAAGATACAAAAAAATACCAAAAAAAAGAATTAACTTGTGAAGAGACTGAAACCGTGTCCTTCATGCACATAAACAGTAATCATATGCCTAAGGTTATCAATGCGGATTTAGCACTCTGAAGGTAGTGTGTTTGCAGCCTACTCTGCACTTACAGACCTGGTATCATGGGCAGTGTACTCTTAATGAATATGAACAACATTAAGATGTTTGAGAAGTGCTAGTTATTTACTAGTATGAGTTAGTGTTCTTATTACCATAATCCTGGTCTGGCTATCCCATCTCCAATGTGCTTTTACTAGTCTTTTTGCTTCATAAATACACTATGTTGACTTGTGGTCAATGGCTGCAAACCTGAACTTTGAACCAAAACCTTATGCTTGTAAAGCACAGTGGCTGAAAGCATTTGCTGCTGTGGAGGCTGGCCAGGCTGGACCAGATATCCAATTGGCTGCTGACTAGTTGTGTGACCTTGGAAAGATGTCAATGTCAATGTTGATACTTCTTTCTAATGGTAATAAATTCTCAGTATTTGTCGGGGTACATAGTTCTGAATAAACAACAGAATAAAAATCACGTTTTTAGCTTCTCCAGCAGGTAGTTGTAGCTATGTGACCGACATCTGGATAATGAGAACTAAGTTGATATGATGTATTAATTATTTTCTTGTTTTATAAGATGTGTTTATATGTGGATTCTCTTTTATCTTGCTTGGGAGTTGGTGAGCCTCTGCATATCGATGTTTTTCATCAATTCTGAAAGTTTCTCAGCTTTCATCAGTTCAAAATCACCTCTCTCCAATTCTCAATCCCTCTCTCTCTCTGTTTCCGAGACTCCAAGGAAACATATATTAAGCTTTATCACTATCTTCTCTCTCTCTTCTCTCCTGAGTTTCATCCTTTGTCTACATGTGCTTCATTTTGGACTATTTCTTTAAGGTTATTTTCAATCTACTGCTAATATTGTTTTTTTTCTGTTGTTTTATTTTTTCAGATCTAGAATTTTTATTTGACTCTTTTAACAAATTGCTATATCAATTTTTATATCTTCCAGTTCTCTGCCAAGTTTTTTACAATTTTGGTTTTATATTCTCCAACATAATAATCATCTTTGTTGTTTTCCAGCCTGGATCTGATAATTCCAATCATTATAGTCTGCAGGTCTTTTTCTGTTGTCTGTTGTTTTTGCTGGTTCTTGTCCATATGGTCTTTTCTCCGTGCATGTCTAGTTAACTTTGATTATGTGCTTAACATTATATTGAAATTATTATTTGTGGAAATATATAATTTGAAGACTAAAGCAGTATTTTTTTTAGTTATGTTTATTTCTGTTGTGACTGGGGCTAGTGCTTACAGTTTAGTATCACCTTGATCTAACTTTTAGATTTGAGATTTTCTAAGGGAAAAATAATATTTTTGCAAAGCTGGGTTTCAGATAAGCAAGGGTGAATTTATTTCCAGTTTGCCTTTATTTCTAGGATACAATCCTTTAGGGCTCACCCTAAAGGGGATTCAAATCTTTGTTCTCCCAGTCCCTTAGTCACCAACGGGACAAGTAAGCATTCCCTACAACAAAGGCAGCTCCAAGTGCTTTGCTCAATTTTTATGAGTTCTCAGCCTCTCTAGGTTGTCATACCAATAATTTCTCAGCATCTTATTAGTTTTTGGATGCTTCTTAGGTTTTTTGTTTTTTGTTTGTTTTTTTTTTTAATTTTTTTTTTATTTATTCATTTTAGAGAGGAGAGGGAGAGACAGAGATAGAGGAGAGACAGAAGGGGGGGAGGAGCTGGAAGCATCAACTCCCATATGTGCCTTGACCAGGCAAGCCCAGGGTTTCGAACCGGCGACCTCAGCATTTCCAGGTCGACGCTTTATCCACTGCGCCACCACAGGTCAGGCGGATGCTTCTTAGGTTTTAAAAGGAATCCAGGAGCTTTTTTAATTGAGGGAGGATTGGTTCATAGTACTAGAAGTGGAACTCCTGAGATTTCCACTCATATTGTTAAGGAAGGGCACACTTTTCTTCTCTCCCCAATAGCCATCTTTACTTTGAAACCTCATTGAAGTAATGACCTTTCTTCAAACATGCAGATCAGTACATCACTTGAGGGGAAGGCAGAGAAATCAGATCAAAAGAGCCCAGACACCTGGAGGTCTTGTTGAATACAACAAATATACAAGCCTAGGCTGCCTATCTTTGAACTAGTACTACATGGAGTAGTAACAATTCACTATTGTGTTGGACCTCATTATACACAGGCTAACAACCCATATATTAACTGAAAGAACAAGTCACTTAACGTTTGTGGTAGATGTTTGTAATGATGGTCCTAATTCTTCCCCAACTTCAACAAAGCAGGCTTAAAAAGCACTTGTGTATTTCTCATCCTATGGATTGCTCGCGCACCTCTGCCTCTACCATGGGAAAATGCATGAGCTACTACTCTGCAGGAGGCACGTAAGAGGCATGTAGAAAAGGGTCGACATGTAGTAGAATCCACCTGGCTGAGTACATTCTACATTTATTGCCCACTCTATCACTCTGCCACTCAGTGTGGATAAATGAGCATGCCCAGGCAAAACCAGAAGAACCACCAACTGACCCATACACTCAAAAATCATGATAAATGTTGTTACAAGCCACTGAATTTTGGGAAGGTTTGTTACAGCATTAAGTGTGGCAAGATGTAATGATTACATGGAGAGAATGAATTATAATACTTTCCTCAGTTTAATTCTTAGACTTAAATGAGTTGTTTCAAATATGCCCTTTAGAACAGTCACTAGTACATAGCGAGCATTCAAAAAGTATTATCTACTCATACTATGGCCACTGGGTATATAAACCAGGAAATTTAGTCCTTATCAGGTATAACTGACTCCAATGAATAAATCACCAAAATTTTCTAAGGTACTGTTATTCCCTGTGTTCTTCTCCCCTTTTCCCTTCTTATAAAATCTCACCTCTCCTTTTTAGTACCTCAAAGATCATTTTGCTGTTTCTTTTGAGCATTGCATATAGGTGAAGCATAAGAATCCTCGGGTGAGTTCTTTGGTGTTTATCTCAGATTTGGCATAAGGAAGAAATCGTCTGAGTGGAGTCATAGGCAGGGGGTGTTAGTCCTGCTTTCTTCAGTGGCTAGTTAGAGAAATTATCTAAGTTACCTCAGATCTTCGGGTTAACTTTCTTCACACAAGGACTGAGATCATTAATGGCAGATGGGGTCTTCCTGGTTGTTGCAGCCCTCAGGCTGGTTATACATTATGGATGCCCGATGAATGTTTGTTGATTTTGTTGAATGGAACTGAATCAAACTGACTGAATTGAATTAAGAAAATTGGCTAAACCTCAGAAAGTTTCTTTTAAGCTTAATCTTTCTATGATTTACTATATTGCTTCTTTTAAATCTCCTCTTTTAAACAACACCTCACCCTTACAAACAAACAAAATAAAATCAAGTTGGCTTCCAGTAGAAGTCACTTTCATCCTTCCTTCCCAATGGATGTTGTTCTTTGAGGCAAACAGTTTGGGGGGAAATGCAAATATTAGCCATTTTCTGTGTATCCATAGACTTTGTTTTCCTAAAGTGACAGGCTAATTTCCTCCCCTTATCTCTTCAAACTTGCACCAGTGACTATGCCGTGGGAACAAGATGGGCAGGGCTCCAGGATCAGGAGAAAGGATTTACTTTTCCTATTATTAATTTAATGCAATAATACATTTTAATTATGGGGAAGTCATGACATGTGAAAGTATGAGGGCCCTCAGTTTCCTACCTTGGAACTTCAAACCACAGGAAGTGAGCCTGCGATTTGAATCTTAAATTGGCCTCATTCGTGTTTTTCTTTAATCTGTTCACTTAAGCTTTTCAGTATGTTCCCTAGTCATTGTTTTGTCTGAATTTTAGAAAAAACAAAAATATTTTACTGTAAATATGTCTGTATGTATGTTACTTTTGCAAATAAAATAAAAATTTCTTACTGCAAGAACTAAGATACACTATCTTAAGGTTGTCAAGAAGGAGGGCATGAAGTTAATGAGAAGACCACATGGTATAACAGTTATTAAGATGGAAGATTGGCTTTGAGTGGGGAGGAATTCTGCTCGACTGTTTCATCTGTATTTTCCTGATACCAGCCTTGGGAAATGTCAGGTCTGAATTGTCTGAATTGGAAAAGTGTCAGGTGTGATTTTATTTGGAAAGTTTTTGACACTAACTTGATGAGGTTTTGAAAGTAACCATAAATATGGCCATGGACCCAAAATATTTACTATCTGTCCCTTCTCAGAAAAAGTTTGCTGAATCCTAAGATAGGAGAAACACTGCTCCCATTCTGAGACCTTGATATGGTGCATACCCTAAGCTAATTTTATCCCGGATGTTGGTAAAAGGAACTGGGATTTTGCTTTAATTTGTGACTTCCCTGACTTGATGTGGTAGGTTTTGAGTTAAATAAATATGTGTTAGTCACCAATTTTCTCATTCTCTCTGCCTATCCCTCTTCTTTCCCTCTTTATTTTCCTCCCTTTGAAAAATCCCAATTTTTGTTCAGTAAGCAAAGGCAGAAGGAACATTTTACACCTGTCAGGACAGGTGAGGGACCAGTGCTCTGCTCACTGCCAGGGCCAGAGGTGGCACCAAGGTCCTCTTGCTTAAAAGTCAGGAAAGGGTCCGCACAGCTGGTCTCAGTGGTAAATGGAAACCTGGTGCTGTCTTGTGCGACTTTCATCTGCACTTTAATGTGCAATCAAATCATCCAGAACCCAGTTAAAAAGCCGATTCTGATTCAGCAGCTCTGGGTGGAGCCTGAGACTCTGAATTTCTAATGAACTCCCAGGCAGTATTGCTGGGTCAAGCACCCTCTTTGAATAGTAAGGTGAGCACTGGTTTCCAAACATGGCTGTTCTTTGCAATTTCCTGGGGAGCTGTAAAAATGCTAATGCCGGAGTCCTGCCCCCAGAGATTCTGATGAACTTGGCCTGGGGTAAAACAGCAGGGCATCTGCATGTGCAGAGTTGCCCAGCAGATTCTAACATGAGCTGAAGTTTGAGAGAGACTGTTCTAGAGTTCAGGAAGTGAGAATTGGATTTGGATCAGTGGAAGGAGATTATCGGTAAATATGAATAAGTAACATTAATTCTAAAATCAAATTGACCATCTAGCCATCACCCCTCCAGTGATTTCTATAAACCGTCCTCCGTTATATAACTAATTTGGGCTATCAGGGGAATCCATGTAATTCAAAGCTGGATGCATTTTACAAATAAGTGATCTGATTTCATTACTCTTTTTCCTGGGAACTGTGCCTGGCCAAGCTGTGATCAGCTTCCTGCCTCTCATTGTATCAATAAATACATCAGCATCAGGCCACTGGGACCTCATCTACAGAGAGCAGAATGTGCAAGACAATCCAACAGTTAATGCTTTAGACTTGTCTCTTCCCATTTCCAAATTACATACTTATTGTATTCAGGCAAAATCAACATGAAGCCAAGTCTGCAGATGTTTGAAAACTTCCAGATGATTCCTTAAGTTGTTTTTTTTTTTCCTGATGTAAAGATGCCTACATTTATGGTATTTATTGTATATCTTTAAAGTGTTGCAATAAACCTAAGTGTTCCGATCCTACCTTCCATGTCTCCAGACTAGGATAGGAGACACATACATGTTTATTAACAAGATTAAAATGCTAGTTGATGTGCCCCCAATCTGGCCTCTTAGTGCCTAGTTTTCTGGGCTACTACTCATAGATTATAGTCTTCAGAACACTGTATTCTATTCCTTCAAGGATTGAAATCCATTTTTAAGACAAGTCCCCCTTATACCATCCCATCACCAATATTACTTGTATTCTCTTTGTTGTGTTCTCTTTTCTCTGGTTAACTGATCCAGTTCCCAGCTTATATCACATCCAAAAATAGCTACATCTGATATACTCAACCATTCTTATCTGTGCTGCACAACCTGTCAAACCTGGATAATCCAATTAGTAATCGGTGGTTTAGATCAGTGGTTCTCAAAGTGGGTCTTTGGACCAGCAGCACCAGTACACCAAGAAGCTTGACAGAAATGCAAATTTTGGAGCCCCAACCCCAACCAATGGACTCAGGCTTTCTGGGGCAGACCGAGGAATCTGTCTCACAGCCCTCAGGTGACTCCGATGTGGGCTCCAGTCTGAGAAGTGCTGGAGTATTAACTGCAGTTCTACTGGAGCTTCTGCGAGCCTGCTCTCACCAGGTGCATTAGATTAGCTATGAAATACACCACCGCCGAGTCTCAGTGGCATGCAGCTGCTCGCTCATGGACTGCTGCAGGCCGGCTGGGCAGCTCCTCTCCAGGTGGCGGGCTGGGCCAGGTGTGCTCCATACAGCTAATTCTGGGGCTCAGGCTGGAGGAGTAGCAACTACCTGGGCATATAATTCTTGTGGCAGAAGTCAGAAGCTCCCAGCGGACTGATCTTCTTAAGGCCTCACCTCAGAACTGAGACATCATCTCTTTTGCCTTTAACCCATTGGCCCAAGCTGCTCAGAGCCAAGCCCAGTAAGACAGAATATAAACTTCCATGCTGGTGACTGGGGAGAAGGAGGCGGGTGACAGGACTAGGGGAGTGGACATTTGCAGGACAAAAATCCGAATAGACCACAATGGGACAATGTGTAAATAAACCAAGTGTAAATCTTGCCAGCTACAAAAATGCAATTAAATTCTATTAGGCTAACAATGGTAATCAAGTGAGAACAGCAGATATTTCGTGAGAGAGAGAGAGCGTAGCAGTCAGCCTATAGAGTTTTTGACATTCTTTCATATTCATGTGATAAACCCTAGACAAAGAATTTCCGCCCACATTTCCTTTCTGGTTCTACTTCTAAAGAACATGTGCAGTATGAACTTTAAAAAAACCAAGGGAAATACCTGCTGTAGCACTTTCCCCCACGGTTATTTCCACTTTGAAAAGCTGACCAAATATTTTTCTCTCCTACTGTGCTTGTTAAGGAAAACTCTCTTAAATTCTCATCGTTGACTGTCTAACCACATTCAACTGGCAAAAGTAAAAAAGAAACATATCTTCCCTGAAGATGTAGTGAAGTCTGCCACTCCTAACAGAATTAATCGTGTGCCAGTCACAGAATCCTCACAGGACTGGGGACAACACCGTCATACCCTGGAGGTTGAGAAGGCAACTTAAAAGTCTCCGATGGCAAGACAGACAGCCTTCGTTTCCTGAGCTCAGTGGTTGGGACATGGGGCCCAATAAATGTTTGTTGAAGTGAAAAGGCATGGATTCTGCTCAGATGTGAAGTAATGGGCAAGCTCTAAGCTCAACGTCCTTTTCAAAGGAGAGCAAAAGGAAGCCCACCTGCCATGAGCCAGACGCTGAAAGGCGAATGGGTCACCATGTAATGACCATGTGGAATGAACCACCATGAGGGCAGTGAAATTGCCCAGATACTTCGTGGCTGAGGTGGGGTTAGTTGAAGAATTTCTGTCAAGCTGAGATAGTCTAACACCTCTAGAGGGAATTCCCTCTGCAGGCTGTGTGCACAGTCCCGGGGGTCACCTTAGGGCATATTCACCACAAATAGTAAAAAATAGGACAAGATTTTAGACACGGCATTACTGTTGTCATTTGAGCGCTTCTGCTTCATCCCACATGGTAGCTCATTTACCTTCAAGTGCCTGGCTCATAGCAGGTGTGTAAGGACTGAGGGACAGTGATCCTTCTGGAACGGGCTCCCATTTACTCCCCTTTCTGCGAGGTGACACTGGACTCAAACAGGAAGGGAATTAAAGGGAAGATGCTGCCCCTGCCGCCTCCCATATGAAACCCTGAAAAATGATATCTAGAAATTAAAACTTCAAAACCATAAGAAAAATGCCAATTCTGCTGCTCCCATCACCTCAGTGATCGTGGGAATCATTCTATTAGTGTCAGAAGAGTTTTTGTTTTTGTTTTAAAGATTGGGTGTAATTTTTTAAATTACACTGTTGTTAAAATCCAAATGCCCTGTTTATTTATGAGAAACTGCTCTCAAAGTACTGATAGTATGATATATGATATTTCAAGGTCCAACATTTTATTACGATTTTGGTGTCATGGAAAATTAAGAGCAGTTCTGTGATTACATGACATGTTAGCAATAAGGAAGCTGGGCAAAGGATGTGTGGGAATCTGTACTATCTTTGCAACTTTTCTGTAAATTAAAATTTTTTCCAAAATAAAAAGCTTATTTTAAAAATATATATATAATCTAGCTTGCGATTTGTGTAAACTGTTCAAATAATCTTATTTAAAGCTCTAAATATATAAAAAGTGGGAAATATTAAAGCAATGGAAATAAACACACTTCTTTACATAAACACCACATTTTTCAGCCTGCGTTATAGCAGCATATAGTATTTGCTTAGCAAACCCAATGGGGCGCAGGGCATGGAAAAACAAAAAGGAACAAAAGAAGAATGAAAAATCATAACGACAGTGCCAGAAATTTGATTAATATATGTTAGGAATATAAAATTATGGCAGAATCTTCTTTTAGCAGTTCTCACCCCTTCCTGCATGACATTTACAAAAACAAATTTTAGTAGAAAAAGACAGTGAGAGAAGTATATACTTAAAGGAGCTATATCCATCATCCCATATATAAAGTGTTCAAATTTTATTTTATTGGTCAGGATTCTGACTGGAAAACAATAGAATCCATTCTCTGGTGAGTTTAAGCAGGAGAAGGGTTTATTGAAAGATACTCAATAGTTCCAGAATCACTAGGAGAGCCAGAGAAACAAATCCAAGGCATAGCTTCCAGGAAAAATGCCAAAACCATGCTGCAGATTAGCCTAATTTGTGGGGAGACGCCACTGCTGCTTAGCTGCTGCCACCAAGGCCCTAGTGCCAGGACTTCATCTGATTCCAAATGATAGGGCCTCCAGCCTCTGGCTCTTCTGCATCAGGAACTCAAACTTGCAGGCACGGCTCTCACCCCCGAAAGGCAGGGCTGCCAGCCGGAGCTATATCCCTGCCAGCAAAGGGAAGCTCACTGCAAGCCTGTTTTCTCTCTCACTCAGCTCTGACTCCGCATCTTGGATGGGGTTTTCACTGCGGTATAGCCTCGGTTACGTGCCACATCCTAGCCCTCCAAGAGCCTGGGAATGTGAGCTCTGATTCTACATCTAGGAGATAAGACCTAGGGTAACCAACTAATCCCCACTTGGCCAGTATTCTCCTGGTTTTAGCAACTCAAACCCCACACCTCGGGAAACCCCTCAGCCCCAGGCAAACCAGGACAATTTGTCACTTTATTGAGACTTCATAACCTGTGCATATCCCCACAACTACGATGCATATCACCTACAAGAATCAATACACATTTGATGGAAAGAAAAATTTGAGGCAATGCATCTCTTGTCAAATGGTCCCTACACTAACTGACCCATATTTGTGATAACTTGACTCATCTTCCTTTCTAGTCTCCTCACTCTTCCCCAACTCAAGTGTTCTAGTTTGTTTCTGTTTACACATACTTATTTGTATAAAGTGCAAATAATTTTCCTGGCCACTTTGCATTTCTAATGTAGGCTATTTGTGCCTAACAGTTACTGAACTGGATTTAAAGAGGTTTTTTATATTTTAAACATCCCCCAACACCATCATTGCATACACACATCTGGCTAGTATTCAGGGTAGGCACTGGAAACTGTCTATCCAACACTCGCTTCATTTGACTTCTAGCATGACTTTCTGTAACAAAGATACTGGAATGATGAAAACCTTGCCAGACTCCTTTGCAGCTATGCTTTTGCACGAGATCTCGAGTCCTGTGAGTGGCTATCAGTCACTGAATACTACAGCCGCTGGTATTTCTCTGCATCGTCGTAACCACTCTTGACCTTGTTTGTTCTGCTCCAGCCATACACCTTGTTTTTTCTTGAACACCCCCGAGAAGTTAGGGCTTTAGACCTTTCCACTGGCTGTTCCTTCTGCCTGGAATGCTCTTTCCAAATATCCAAATGACTTGCTCCCTCAATCCTTCAGGTCTTACTCAAATGTATCTACACACTGAAGCCACCTCTAAACACTTTTCTTGAAATTACAATCCAGTTCCCCATACTCCAGTGTTATTTCAGCTTTAATTTTTCCTTAGCACCTACTACCATCTAACATACTATATATTTTATTTCAGGGTGTTTTTTTTTTTTTACTTTTTAAAATATTTTGTTTATTGATTTTAAAAGAGAGAGAGAGAGAGAGAAAGGGGTTGGGGAGGAGCAGGAAGCATCAACTCGTATTAGTTGCTTGTCATATGTGCCTAGACCAGGCAAGCTCAGGGTTTCAAATCAGTGACCTCAGCATTCCAGGTCGACACTTTATCCACTGTGCTACCACAGGTCAGGCAGTTCTTTTTGTTGTTGTTCTTTATTGTCTATTTCTCCACCTAAAATTTAATATCTTCTAGGACAGTATATTTTGTTTTGTCATTATCCTATTCTTGCACCCGGAACACTGCAAACACATAATAGGTGCACAATAGACAACTGTTGAATAGGTAACTAAAGATGCCAAGTCGCCCTGGATTAAGCCCAAAATATTAGAGTGCCTCATTAAAATGCCAGTATTTTTAATAGAAGAGCCAAAGTTGATATGGAAAACTAAATAGAAAAAATAGTTAAAACACTTCTCAAAAAAATAGAATAAAGGGAGACTAGCCTTATGACATATTGAACACATTATTAAACCACACACCTTCAACAGGCTTCAGCATGGAACTACAAAAAAGGTTAAGTTAGAATTGAAAATCCAGAAATGCATCGAAGAATTTCAGTAGCTGATAAAACTGACATCTCAAATTAATGAAAAACAAGATATATTAGTTAATAAGTTGGGCATGGCATCACATTAAAAATCTGGGGGAAAAGAAAAATCCAAAGAGTTTCATAACTCACCCAACATACAATAATATTGAATAAATGAAACAAAGTATTAAAAGTATCAATATCTTAACTCTTTCCCAGCAAATTCAAAGACCTTAGAACATAAATTCAAATATTTCTTCCCACCTGACACACTACTTCTCTGAGGTATTTCAGATAATATTTTAATGTTGTTAATTTACAAAGGTAATGCTCATTTATATTTCCATATGCTTTTATAAATGTATATGATCACCATTTGTTTTTGCAGCTCAAACATTTATTCTGAATTTATTTTTCTTCATCCTAAATAAATCCCTTAGAAGCTCCTATAATAGACTCTTGTCCCTGAAGTATAGTTTTGCTGAGAATATAATGCTAGATTGAGGGTTATTTTCTGTCAACATTTAAAAGATAGTCCCCATTATCTGGATGGTTCCTTTGAGGATGAAAATGTCTTTTCTCAATGACTACAGTTCTGTAACTATATATCTAGGAGATTTCTCTTTATTTACCATTTTGGTATACATGGTGTTTCTTTCATCTTAAATTCATGATTTTTATCAGTTCAGGCAAATCTTAGCCATTACTGCTTCAAATATTTCCTCTTCCTCATTCTGTCTGTACTTCCTTATGTAACTCCAATTAGATGTACAGTATGCATTGCATAATGATATTTTGGTTAACAACAGACCACATATACAACAGTGGTCCCATAAGATTATAATGGAGCTGAAATATTCCTATTGCCTCTAGATGTTGTAGCTGTCATAATGTCATAGCACAGTGCATTACTCACATCTGTGGTGATGATGGTGTACTATATTTATAAAGTCTACAGTAGTATATGGCAATATCCTAGGCCTCACACATCCTAATCCTCACTCACCAACTCACCCAAAGCAACTGCCAATCCTGTAAGCTCCATTCAGGGTAAGTAGCCTGTACAGGTGTACTATTTTCTAAATCTTTTATACTGTATTTTTACTGTACCTTTTCTATGTTTAGATATGCTTAGTTTCAGAAATACTTAGCATTGTGTTACAAGTGCTTACAGCATTCAGTACAGTAACATGCTGTTCAGGCTTGTAGCGAGGAGCAATATAGGCTAGAGACTACACAGCCTGGGTGTGCAGTAGGCTGTACTATCTAGGCCAGGGGTCCCCAAACTACAGCCCGTGGGCCGCATGCTGCCCCCTGAGGCCATTTATCCGGCCCCCGCCGCACTTCCAGAAGGAGCACCTCTTTCACTGGTGGTCAGTGAGAGGAGCACGTTGACCATCTCATTAGCCAAAAGCAGGCTCATAGTTTCCATTGAAATACTGGTCAGTTTGTTGATTTAAATTTACTTGTTCTTTATTTTAAATATTGTATTTGTTCCCATTTTGTTTTTTTTACTTTAAAATAAGATATGTGCAGTGTGCATAGGGATTTGTTCATAGTTTTTTTTTATAGTCCGGCTCTCCAACAGTCTGAGGGACAGTGAACTGGCCCCCTGTGTAAAAAGTTTGGGGACCCCTGATCTAGGCTTATGTAAATGCACTCTATGATGTTCACATAATGACAAAATCACCTAATGATGTAAATTTTGAGGGAACGCAAACATTCAGTCTAAAGCATTATGTAAAACATAAAATTCAGCAAGAACTTGTATGTCTATTAACTATTCTGGTAAATTATAGTCAATGGGTGAAAAACGCAAAGGTATTAATTGGTTGTTGCAGAATGTCATGGGGATGTACAGCACAGAAAATATCGTCAATAATAATGTAATAACTATGTATGATGTCACATGGGCACGAAACTTGTCTGGATGATCACTGAGTGAGTTATATAATGTCTAATCAGCCAGGTGTATACCTGAAACTAATATAATATTGTATGTCAACTGTAATTGAAAGATTAAAAATAATTTTAAAAAGCAATCAAAATGCAAAATACAGACTATTATGCATTATTTTTACAAGAAACAACATTTTTATATATTTGCATATGGTGCAGTATTCAAGGTACATCTTCAGTAGAAAGTGTAAATTGTGACACTGTGTGCATTTTATGTTGTGTTTTTAAAAACATATTCACATACTTCTTTGGATAGTCCTACAACATTATTGGAATGGTGCATAGAATATTCTGGCAGTGTCTTCTGCCTCCAGGTTAGGAAAGTGAGCACCTGAAGGAGAAAAATAAGACAGAGGCTGGAGATTCATCTTGTAAACCCTTGGGTACTTTTTGCATCTGAAACCATGTGAATGTATCATCTATTTGAAAATAGGGTTTGTCAGCTTGTGGTTGGCCTTCCATGGACATGCCAACAAAGACAAACTCTGCTTTCTTCTCCATTTGGCCTAAAGGCTATTCCCACCCCAGGCAGAGATGGAGTGTGGAGCAATCTAGAAGCCAATTGTCCAAGAAAGATTGGGCTGGCTAGCACTGATTCACCGTCCATGCAATCGGCTTCCTGACCTCCTCCTCAGTGGCTTGGAATGAATCCCTCAGCTCTCTGTTTCTTTGCCTTTTCCCCAGAAATTTGAAGTATTGAAGATGGTTGTCTTCTAACAGGGTTTAATGCATACACAAATGCAGCAATTTTCTCTCTGTCTCTCTTGCTTAGGTCCTGTGTTTTATGTTTGCCTCTCCTGATCAAACATCTCTCCAGAAGAGTTTTATTTCTTGGTCCAAAAGCTTGGGGAGGGAAGGAGATAAGCAGGTTTCTGGAGTCAGTGTAATCACACAGCGTGCACAACTTTGAAAATCAAAATGAGAGCTAGAAAATTCAGCGTTCAAATTGAGCAGTTCCACATTCAAACTGAAACTCCACCAGAGGGGTCCGCGTCCTACCGCGTGATCACACAGCTCCATTTCCAAAATAAAAGGGCAAAAACATGGATGTCACAAGAAAACATCTTTTGTTTTGTTTTGTTTTCACTTTTTTCCTAAGGATGAAACGTCTCAGGTATATAGAAAAGTGGAGAATATTGAAAAGAACATCCATGTACCTACGAAAAAAAAAAACTTTGTAAAATCTTAATCTTTTGCCATATTTGCTTCAGATAATTGTTCTAAATGAATGAATGAATGAATGAATGAATGAATGATGTTGGCTATGATTTGAGGCTCCTGTGTGTGTTCATAAACAATCTGGAATACTGTTTTCCATGTTCTATGCATTATATACATGATTGCCTAGATTCACCCCACCATTCATCACTTCTTTTTTGCGTTCAACTTTTTCTGTTGAAGGATATCAAGTTATTGTCATTTTCCCCTTTACCAAAAATGTTGTGATAGAAATGTTGTACTCGCATCTGCGCATACGTGTGAGGCACTTTCTGCAAACTAGGAGACAGCTGGTGTTTGGATATGCCTCCCCTTGCATTAGATAACAAATTACCTTCAAATACGGTCAGACCACTTGAATGAAAGTTTTTTAGGTGTACTTCCTAGCTCTAGGGAGCAGCAGGAGAAAATACATTTTGAATCCAACTACTCATTTGGCAAATAAATCTGCAGCAGACGCTGTGGGCACCACACCCACATTCGCTCACTCTCAGCACTTCAGTGCCTATGGGCCAGCTCTCAGCTGCCAACACCTGCACTGTTTCCCACCTGAGGACCTTCCCTGGCTGCAACAGCATTGCTGGTGGGGCAGCAGTTAACGGTCTGAACCACTGGGGAATTTGCATCCCCTGGGAGCTGTCGTAACCGATGGCCGATGGCAGTTGGCATACCTCAGCACCCTGGTTCTTTAAGCAGGATAACTCTGAGGTATATGTTTTATCCAGATTTTTGGAGTGCCCAGCAAGATTAAGCTACAGTTGCCCACAGTAATAATCTGCTTGATGGCAAACCCTGTATTCAGCAATTCTACTCTCTCCCACCAGTGTTCTGGGACTACCTAGCAAACAAGCTACTTGTACTCAAACCCTTGGCTTGAAGTTTGTTTCTAGAGGAATCCAACTAGCTCACAGGCACGTGCATTCAGATGCTGATAATGGCCATGGGTTTGGGGGAGAATTTAGCAATTGGAGTTTGCTCATAGCCACACCACAAATAAAGAAGTGTTTCCATGTTATCCAGAGACAGCATATGATAAACTGTGTTGTTTGGTTCTTGGAGAAGATTAGACAACAATTCCATAAATAAAGTCTTAATAGCTGCTATATCAAGAAGCTTTCCTTTGAAAGCTACACCTTATTCTCCATTCCATATTCCCTTACGTGTAAAAAGGGCAGCAATTTACATATAAAAATCACTTCATTTGCCTGAATTTGAAGAAAACATCTTTTTTAAAACTTAGGTTTTAGCATAGCTTTTTGTGACCTTTTCCTTTTTGTTGTCCTGGCTTATTATCTTCCAACATTGCATGAACAGCAGCCGCTCTGTGTGTGAATATCGGGCAGCACACAATGCAGCTTGATCTTTGTTTTGTGGAGTATCAAAACTGATAATTTTTCTAAACATTTTTAGCAAATTTTTAAAGAACATTAGTTGCAATGGATTCCTTAGAGATCATGTATAACATTTTTTAGTTACAAATTGTGATGTGAGGTAAATCATTCAGTCATGTCACATCAAAAGGCCAATGCCACTGCTGTATGCTGAATGTTTGTGTCCCCTCAAAATTAATATATTGAAATTTCAAGTGAACCATTTTACAAGCTACATTATCACTAAAAGCATCATGAAAAGTGCCCCACATCATTAAACTGTCTTGATAACGTGGTTTGTTTATATGACCGATTGGTATTAAATCTAAGGAAAGTGTATAATTTACTTGACCAATTTCGTTAGTTTCCTAGGCCTTTGGATTTGTCCCTTTCCAATTTTTTATGTCAACGCCATTCTTTGATGATACACATTTAGGTATGTACATCTCTGTTTCCTTCCCCTGCATTCCTAGACTGGCAATCATTCAAATGATAAGAACACTTTAAAGCTTCTGATACCTGTGCCAAATTGTCCTCCCTAAAATTGGTTCCTATCTGCGCTGATTCATGGTGTAAGGGTGTGTTTGAAGACACAAAGTATTTCACCATCTGACAAGAGTCACTACAGAGGTGGTGAGAGAAAGGAAGCCTCCATACCCACACACCCAGTCAAGTTTGGCTTAAATTCGCACCTCAACACACTTAGGAATTCTAACATTTCTTGGTTCTCTGAAAGCTAATGAACAAAATGAGAATGCTATGTCATGAATATCAAGCTTGCCTCTGCTATTATCATTTAAAATGGAATGATTGTTAGCCTCTAGCGGGCACAGGCAATTCTGATTGTCTCTTTGTTATAAAGTCCCCCATCTGGTATGGTTTGTGTCTGGGCTTCACTGAAAGAATCCCCTGCAACACTCCCCAGCTGTACTGCTCTCAGTTTGGCTGTGAGAGGGGATCTAAGGGGCAAATTAATTCCCATAAGGTGTTAATGGACACTGATGCACTTTCTTTCATTGTACTGCTAGGAACGAAGGTGCCCACTGGGGCATCTCTGCTAAGAATGAAGGTGCCGCCTGACCAGGCAGTGGCGCAGTGGATAGAGCATCGGACTGGGATGCCGAGGACCCAGGTTCGAGACCCCAAGGTCGCCAGCTTGAGTGCGGACTCATCTGGTTTGAGCAAAAGCTCACCAGCTTGGACCCAAGGTCGCTGGCTCGAACAAGGAGTTACTCGGTCTGCTGAAGGCCCACAGTCAAGGCACATATGAGAAAGCAATCAATGAACAACTAAGGTGTTGCAATGCGCAACGAAAAACTAATGATTGATGCTTCTCATCTCTCCGTTTCTGTCTGTCTGTCCCTGTCTATCCCTCTCTCTGACTCTCTCTGTCTCTGTAAAAGGAAAAACAAAAAAACAAAACAAAACAAAAAAAAAGAATGAAGGTGCCCACTGGAGCACTATGTGTGCCCCAGGTCTCTGCTTAGAACTAAGGTGTCAAGTCCAGGGGCCTTCACAAAGAAGATGACATTTAAATTGCTTGAAAATGAGGGAATGTTGAACTCAAAAGTCTTCATAGCACAAAGGAAGAAATACAAATGGCAAAAAGGGGATCCAAAAGGCTGAGCATTCCTGAAAGTGATGGCGTGCTAATCAGCTGCACCCAGTCGCCTGTGCTCGCAGCTCTCCTAGCTCACGTCCTTCCACTCAAGCTTGCACAGTGGTGAGAGCACCAACCCCAACCCCCTCCCCACCCCTACCCCCCACCCGAACCCTCTAGGCCTCTCCTACTCCTCCACATCTTCTTTCACAAACTCCCCAAAGCACTCCTTTCCAATACTCAAAGAGCCACCTTGGTTTCAGCTGTTCCAGTTTTTCCGTCTCACAGTAACTGACAAGATAGTATGCCTGCAGTTGCCTGGGGGGGGGGGGGAAGCCCATCAGTTTCCTGCAAGGTGATGGACGCCTCCCTGTCTTCTCCTTGCTGCTGCCAGCTTCACTGCCCCCCCCAATTATGTCATCTCCTGTCGCTTACTTCCCCTGGTGGTCTCCCTGAGGAGACTTCCGACAAATCCCCCTCTTTCCTCTGCACACTCCATCTACAACATCCCTGTGTTGAAGCACAGTTTTCTCTTCTTCTAACCCACTAATATACCTACAGAAAGATCCATGGAGAAGCTGACTTGCTGTATTTAAGAAAGACCTTAAATAAAGAGTATAATTGTTGCACATGGAAATCATACAGGAGCTTCAAAAAAACACAGACACGCTATCCTACACAATGTTCTTATTTTTCAACTAAGGTGCATTGATGTGAAAATGCTTTTCATTGATTTTGAGGCTACCCTTGCTTGTGGCCATTTTTAGCTCCAGAGAAGTTAAAAGTCATGAGTCCAAGGCTGTTGGCTGTGTTCTCTCCTCATTCTTCCAGAAACAGCCGGTTGGAGCAACTGACTAATTTCCCTGGGGGGAGGGGATGTGTCAGGTTCATGATTTAATAATTCTTTTGTCTTCTACAAATTATAAAATGCTTCTCTACTCCTTTCTGTATTTCTCTTCTCTGTGACTAACCGATCCTAAGTGGACTCAGGTTTTACCACAAATAATGCAGCAGAGGATTTCTCCTATAAATCAAACAACTTTTATGTTTTCTCATAAGACTAATATTCCCTTTATATGTGTAGATTTAAAACCCTAAAGGGCGAAGGCAGTTACAACTTTTCTTAGAACACAAACAGGCGTGGCCATTGTTCAGCTTGGTAAACATAAAACTACCCACAGCCATTCCTCTCATGAATTCTAGAACCTTTTGAGTCGTGCAGCCCAAAGTACATGTCAACCCATGGCACCAAATTCTGAATCTCATTCGCCATATACTGAAAAATATATAGAAGGACTCTGTATGGACTCGGTGCTCCATTCAGCCTGAAAACAACCCTTACCTGTTCCAGTTCCAACAATTCTCCGCCTCTCTCCCGCCCTAACCTGGGTTCACTGAATCAACTCTGACATGCTTGAGCTGAAATCAAATATAAATTGGCTGATTGGGCTCCTTGCTTACATTCACTAAACACAGCCAAAACTGTCCCACCTTTTCAAAGGTCAGAGAGTGCCTGACCATGAGGCAGAGAATCAGCATAAATTCACTAGCTGACAATTTTATAGAGAAACGCATGTTTCTAGGTTCCTTTAAGCACAATTTAAATATTAAAGGGATAAAAGGAAGCAAGAAAGGGGGAAGAGGGAGCAATATATCACTTGTGTAAAAAAAAAAAAACCTCAGCTCTTAGAAATCCCAGAAGAAATGCTCAAAATAGCCAAAAAAGACAGAATTCTTTTTTTTTTTTTTTTAATTCTGTGAGAGGAGGGAAGGCAGAGACAGACTCCTGCATGTGCCCCAACCAGGATCCACCCAGCAAATCCACTAGGGGGTAATGCTCTGCCAATCTGGGGTGTTGCTCCGTTGCTCAGCAACAGAGCTCTTAGCGCCTGAGGTGGAGGCCAAGAAGCCATCCTCAGTGACTCGGGGGGCCAATTTGCTCCAACCAAGCCATGGCTGCAGGAGAGGAAGAGAGGGGAAGAGAGAGAGGAAGAGAGACAGAGAGAGGGAGAAGGGTGGAGAAGCAGATGGGCTCTTCTCCCGTGTGCCCTGACTGGGAATTGAACGTGGGACATGCACATGCCAGGCCAACGCTCTACCACTGAGCCAGCTGGCCAGGGCTGAGAATTCTTTTTATTTATATTTGCATATATCATTTTTAAAATAGTATTTGATGATGTGTCTCCTTGCTGTTCTCTCTCAGATCAAAACATGATGGCTTACATAATTATGTTTTTATTCTTAGATTCATTCCAGGGACTTTGTGAATTGGCTGGATTTAAGTATTAGTGGCAAAGGAGAGGAGTTTTTCTCATTTTTCTTTTCTGGAGCAAGTCACAAGGAAAAGAGACTCCTATAGTTGTTTCTAGACATTTCATAATTCCAAGCATGTTGGAGATATAAAGAAGAAAGGAAAAGCTCAAGTGTTACTAAGCTTCGAGGAACTGTCATTAAATGAAATTTAAACTGATATGAAAATGCAGGTTAGCAGGATTGGCATTAATCTTTACCTTTCTTGGACTTAAATTACATGCTAATTAGATCAATTTTATCAGAGGTAGGGTGCCCTTCTGTCATTAAATAATAAGAGGTCTGTTTCTACCCACAAAATACATTTGTATATGAATGTACATAGAAATTTCTATCATCAAAGGCTTAACTAGACATGCAGGACTCATAAAGGGAGAAAATATGTATCATAAATACTAGAGTTATAAAACTTGAAACAAATTTGAATTATGAATTTCCAGCTCTGGGGCAGGAACATGAGAGATGGGGTGTCCGAGTGATTTTCCTGCACGACACGAAAAACATTGTTTTGCGTCATTGTAACCCAGCACCGGGGGAGCGAGCAGTCAAAACTGAGGTGTTGTGTTTCTGCAAAGCAATTTAATCATAAGAGACATTGTATGCTAAACACATCATCCTTCAAGCTCTCCTAATATAATACATCAGACAAACTACATCAATTAAAATAATGTAACAAAACACGGAGGAAAGTAGGAAAGAGAAAATTGCTTGTGGTACTTCAAAGGTACCACATGTCCCCAGAATTCCTGGGAGGATTTCCTGTGCGGTAACAATGCGACCTGAGCGAGCATGCTTTCCATCTGCAGAGCCTGAACACAGAGATGACGAAGAGGGCTCAGGTTCTAGCTCTCCAAATACAACTCCAGGTGTTTTCCTCAAGGATTGCCTGGAAGAGACAAGGACAACTGGACACCTAGCAAGGAGACTAAAGGAGCTTAAACATGAGGCATCCATCCAGAATTGACTTGCAGTCCCTGCACAGGGGATGCAAGGTTGCAGTGATGTCCAGCTCGGCAGGAGGAAGGCTCCTCCTGGATGCTGGCCCCCATCCACACCAAGGGAAGACCCCCTCTCACCCCACCCCGCCCCTCCTGGATGCTGGCCCCCGTCCACACCAAGGGAAGACCCCCTCTCACCCCACCCCGCCCCTCCTGGATGCTGGCCCCCGTCCACACCAAGGGAAGACCCCCTCTCACCCCACCCCGCCCCTCCTGGATGCTGGCCCCCGTCCACACTAAGGGAAGACCCCTCTCACCCCACCCCACCCCTCCTGGATGCTGGCCCCCGTCCACACTAAGGGAAGACCCCCTCTCACCCCACCCCGCCCCTCCTGGATGCTGGCCCCTGTCCACACCAAGGGAAGACCCCTCTCACCCCACCCTGCCCCTCCTGGATGCTGGCCCCCGTCCACACCAAGGGAAGACCTCTCTCACCCCACCCTGCCCCTCCTGGATGCTGGCCCCCGTCCACACCAAGGGAAGACCCCTCTCACCCCACCCCACCCCTCCTGGATGCTGGCCCCCGTCCACACTAAGGGAAGACCCCCTCTCACCCCACCCTGCCCCTCCTGGATGCTGGCCCCTGTCCACACCAAGGGAAGACCCCTCTCACCCCACCCCACCCCTCCTGGATGCTGGCCCCCGTCCACACCAAGGGAAGACCTCTCTCACCCCACCCCGCCCCTCCTGGATGCTGGCCCCCGTCCACACCAAGGGAAGACCTCTCTCACCCCACCCCGCCCCTCCAGAATGAGCTTCCCTGCCTACTGCAGAACAAAAGGGAACTCGGCCACATTTGATGGCACTGAACTTCTCTTCCACACGAGAGACTTTTCTCAGTGTGCTATTCATTTAAGGGCTTCCGGCCAAACTGTTTAGGAAGGTGCAACCGGCAAAGCAAAAAAACAAAGAAAAGGGTTTCACTTTTTTTTTAACTTTTCTATTAAGGAAATAGTTTCTATTTGCTTGCAAAGTTGGAGAGTAGAGTCTTTAAATACACAATCCTGCCTGTTTTTTTAATGCATCAAAAAAAAATGTGCTAAAGAGCATAAGAGTGTTTGGCCTGATTAAACCTGTGGGGGTAACAACATTGTGGAAATGAGAACTGTGAAAACTGGGACTTCCCACATGCTGGCCGCCACTGCGGAGCTAATTTCATCACGTAATGACAGGCTACGGAGAGACAACGCGAACAGCAAGGAGGACATGGGTGGGGGGGTGCTCAATTTTATGAGTGGGATCATTAATTTAGGTGTGGAATCACTGCCAAGTCAGGCTAATAGTTGGTGTGGAAATGAACCTTTGTTATTTTCAAGCACATGAGTTGACTGAGTCATTGTGAACCCAGTGGTTGTATTAGAGACTAATATTCTCATAAATTCACACTTGAGGCTACTGATGTATTCCAAAGGAAAAAAACGGGCTTTCCTTTTGATCAGTGAAGATGGTCAGGATCATAATTCATATAATTTAATGTTCAGTGAGGGATATGACTTTCAGAGAGAGCTAGAACAATCATTTGGTTCAATTCTCAAATGTCTACGAGTTTTCAACATCTTTCTTTCTTCCTTCTGTCTTCTTGTCTCTTTGATGGGTCCTTGGACCTCATTTTCCAAACTTTAGATTATTATTTTGGTAGTTTCTTTACATTTGGTGTTTTTGGTCCACTCAAGCCTGATTTTGAAGAACATGCTTGTGATATTTAAACAGACATCGCTTGAGCTCTCGTGCCCTGGTCCCTGCCCTTGAGCAGCCTGTTGTCCTAAAGGGCATTTCTGTCCTGACGCCCCTGATAATAAAGCACTAAAAGACAGGGCAGTGTTGTCCTCATTTCTGACTCAGGGCTAGATGGGATGCTTGCCTTCTGTCAAAACCTCAACAAAGATTTTCCAACCATTCTTCAAATAAAAAGTTTCAAAGAATTTTTGCAGAAACAAATAAAGGATGCACCAACATATAATTCAATGTGAAGTGGAACACTTTGGAAACTAATATGTTCACAATTTAGTTTCTCTTTGTCAAAAATTCTAAAATTGTTTTTCAGTAGAATAAACCGAGGTGCTATTAGCCGTTGTTAAGGCACAGCAGCACGTGTCAAAGTGACAAATGCAGTAAAGCCCATGGCCTGGGCAGAGGCAGGGGAAGCCCTTGCTGGGAACGACTTGAAAATATGTAAACGAAGTTTCCCAACCAAACATCTTTTTCACAGGTGACTACTGAAGATGTGCAAAAAAAGGAAGCAAAATGTTTGAAACACAGGAGTGAGGAAATCCAGACTGTGCCTCCAAAGGGAACTGGCCATACAGAAGAGTGAGGGCACGGAGCACCTGTGCATGAGGACAGGTGGGCAGGTGGCCATCAAAGGCAAATGTGGCTTCCCATCCATGCTGCCCGCATGCCCCTTGCCTCACGATGCTTACTGCTCCAGAAATTCTAAGGCTTGGGAGAGCTGTGAGCCAGGAACTTTGGGTGGAAACCAAATATATATGAGAAATATATTTTAGTCATCTAAATCAGTGGTCCCCAACCCCCAGGCCGCGGACCGGTACCGGTCCATGGGCCATTTGGTACCGGTCTGCAGAGAAAGAATAAATAACTTACATTATTTCTGTTTTATTTATATTTAAGTCTGAACAATGTTTTATTTTTAAAAAATGACCAGATTCCCTCTGTTACATCCATCTAAGACTCACTCTCGACGTTTGTCTCGGTCACGTGATACATTTATTCGTCCCACCCTAAAGGCCAGTCTGTGAAAATATTTTCTGAAATTAAACCGGTCCATGGCCCAAAAAAGGTTGGGGACCACTGATCTAAATGACCAAATATGGATTCCTTAAAAATGACAATATTGCAAATGCATAGACCAGCTCTCACCACAAGGAATTATCTGGCCCCAAATGTCAATAGTGCTGAGGTTGCAAACTCTTGGTCTAAAGCAGGAGTCCCCAAACTACAGCTCGTGGGCTGCATGCGGCCCCCCAAGGCTGTTTATTCAGCCTCCCCCACACTTCCAGAAGGGGCACCTCTTTCATTGGTGGTCAGTGAGAGGAGCACGTTGACCATCTCATTAGCCAAAAGCAGGTCCATAGTTCCCATTGAAATACTGGCCAGTTTGTTGATTTAAATTTACTTGTTCTTTATTTTAAATATTGTATTTGTTCCCATTTTGGTTTTTTTACTTTAAAATAAGATATGTGCAGTGTGCATTGGGATATGTTCATAGTTTTTTTTATAGTCTGGCCCTCCAACGGTCTGAGGGACAGTGAACTGGCCCCCTGTGTAAAAAGTTTGGGGACCCCTGGTCTAAGGAAGAAGTTAGAACTCATACATGGGGGAAATCTAAATATGGTTTTAGAGTGATATGTAAAGTTAAGTGATTAATTATTAAGCAAGTATTAGTTGGGGTTCAGGAAGGTACCAGAGCAGGCTGACGGAAACCTTGAAGTTGGAGATTTGAATCAGGACGATGCTGTCAGTGACCTGCCTACACCCCCTGGGATTCCTGCACCATCTCTTGTGCAAAGCAGCTCCCCAAGTCTTCTTACTCACAGTAGCACCTACCCCTCTCTGTCCAAAGCTTCCCTGTGAGTACTGGGAGCTGCCTGGCCTACAGAAAGGGGAACGGGGAGCAAGGGGACTCAGTCACCGTGGGCAGCCTTCACCAGCTCCCAGACACAGGGACAGATGGCCCCTGCTCCCTTGCCCTGCATGTGCGGTGACTCTTCTGAGGAGTGGGGGCTCCAGAGCCAGCTGCAGAGCTCCCCTGCAGCGGGCTGGGCTGGCTCCCACACCCCTGCTGCTCCCACACCCCCACCCCAGCTCAGGCCCATGTCCCCTGTGCCCTAGAATGGGTTTTTCCTCAAAGTCACCCTCACATGGCTCCAGGTCTGGAGGATCTAACAGGGATGACTTACAAGGGTTGACTGGGTCTAGAGAAGCCACTAAGGCCAGTACAATGGCCCCAAGGTCCCCCCTAGCCAACCCCTTCCCATTCCTGCCACAGAGCTTTGGAAAAGAGTGCACTCTGCGGGGGGGCTCTCTAGCTTCAGAGAAGCGAATCAGCACCAAGCCTGAGCAGCCCAGACTCAGGTGGCAGACAGGTGGTGCTGCGACCCTTGGGAGCCCTCAGGAGACCACACACTGAAGGCCAAGCGCCCCAGCTAACCCAGCAGCCCCAGGTGGGTGGAGGGAAGCACCGAACTTGGGCTCAGCCCCTGCGGCTGCGCGCCAAGAAAAAGAGACACACACAGGACAGCAGGACTGAACCGTGGAAGAAACCAGCACCACACACTCGTCTGGGTGTTCCCCAGGGCAGAGACTGAGGCTTTTTCCTTGGCATGCTCCAGCACCCAGCACAGGGTCGAGCTACGGTAAATGCCCGCTGGATGTATGTTGAGCAAACTAATTATCAGGGACCAACCCAGAAGTAGGTAGGATAGCAGACATCCTCTAGGTGGCTCCCATGATCCCCACCTTAGTGTTCATGCTCTGTGTAGCCTCTCTGCTTTCATGTGTACACAACCTGTGACTTGCACCTAAGAAAAAGGTGAGATTTACTATGGCAAAGGTGACAAGACGTATGTGAGCCTGTGCACATAATTACGTAGTTGGGGGGCACATCTTGTTGGAGTCTCCCTGTCTCTTCTTGCTGGCTTTGGAAAGCAAGCGGCCATGTTGCGTGCAGCTCCGTGGAAAGGGTCAGTTGGCTGGGTGTCCAACTGCCAGGGAGAAACTGGGGCCTCGGTCTGACACCCTGCCAGGGACCAAATGCCATCAATGACCTGGGGAAGCTGGGAGGGACACCCTGGCCAACACCCTGACTCCAGCCATGCAGAGGATCCCGTGAAGCGGTGCCACGAAATAATAAATGCATGTTGTTTGGGCTGCTAAGTTTCTGGTAGTATTGTTGCATGAGAGTAGGCAACTAATGCAATTGAGCAATGCGGAAGTTCAGCTGTGGCTGTTTGACATACACCACAGACACCCACGGACTGGTTTTGCCACACTGTGCCCAGCACAGAGTACATGCTCAGTCTTATCTTACCCCAAGAAGCCTAGGAAAGACGATCCTATTCACCCACCATTTTCTATGTGCACTGACTGGTTTTTAAATACAAAAAAGGGGCTGACTCTCCCATCGCTTCTCATCTCCCAGTACCATTGACTCACGCCAAAATGTGCCAAAACTCACATCAGTCATTTCACACAGACTGGGCTAACTCAGTGCAATGTATAGGCGGTAAGCTTTATAGACACAATTTTACAGTTTCTTATGAACGTTAAAGTACAAGAGAAGTAGGAGAAAGAATATTCTGGCAGCTGAAACTGTCAGAATCATAGAGTGCTAGAAATGGAAGGGATCCCAGAGATTATGGGCCTAAAACTCTCATCTCACAAAGTAGGAAACTAGATCAAGAGAGAACAAGAGAAGGATTCAGGGTCACACAGGTAGGTGACAGGTGGGACACCAGCTTTTCCCAACTCTTTCCTGCCATCACATTCTTGTCCTTCAAATTCAGGGTAAAGCCCTCTTTGATTTCTCTCATTCTATGGCCCAAGAATTTTCCCAAGTAGCATGCCTACCTCTGAAAGAATTCCTTTCCTCTTTTTAATTTTTTATTATTTGCCCCATGTGGTGATTTTTATATTTTTATTTATTAAAGTATAGCCAATATACAAAATCATATTAGTTTCAGGAGTACAACCTAATTTGATAATTATATTCCTTCCGGTGTGATCACCACCACAAGTCTAGTAACCACCTCTCATCACACACGCTTATTATGAAAATCTTGACTGTTTTTTTTCTCTGCTATACATTCCATCCCCGTGACTGTTTTTATTACTACAGGTTTGTCCCTCTTATTCCTCGTCACCTATTTCACACATCCTCCCACCCCCACCCGCTCATCAGTTCGTTCTCTGCACTTATGACTCCATTTCTGTTTTGTTTTATGGGTTTGTTTCTTTGTTTGTAAAGATTTTATTTATTCATTTTAGAGAGGAGAGGAGAGAGAGAAAAAAGAGAGGAGCAGGAAACATCAACTCTTATATGAGCCTTGACCAGGCAAGCCTGAAGTTTCAAACCAGCGACCTCAGCATTCCAGGTCAGGGCTTTATCCACTGCATCATCACAGGGCAGACCTGTTTGTTTTGTTTTATTAGATTCCACATATAAGTGAAATCATATGGTATTTGTTTTTCTTACTCACCGTAATACCCTCTAGGTCCATCCATGTTAGTGCAAATAGCAATATTTCCTTCTTTTTATAGATGAATAATATTTCATAGTGCAAATAGCAATATTTCCTTCTTTTTATAGATGAATAATATTTCATCATATATATGTGACATAATATATGTATATATTACACCTTCTCTATCCATTCATTTATCAATGGACACCTAGGTTGTTCCATATCTTGCCTATTATAAATAATGCTGCAATGAACATAGTGTATATATCTCTTTGAATTAGTGTTTTTATTTTCTTGTATAAATACCCAAAAGTGGAATTGCTGGGTCATATGGTAGTCCTATTTTTAATTTTTTGTGGAACCTCCATACCATTTTCCATAGTGGCTGCACCAATTTACATTCCCACTAACAGTGCATGATGGGGCCCCTTCCTTCCATATCTTCACCAACACTTGTCATTTGTTGACTTTTAGATAATGACCATTCTGACAGGTGTGAGGTAATATCCCTGTGGTTTTGATTTGCATTTCCCTGATGATTAGTGATGTTGGATTAGAAGAATAATATAGTTAAAATATTCATATTACCCAAAGTAACCTACAGATTCAATGCAATCCCTATAAAAATACCAATTACATTTTTCATAGAACTAGAACAAATAATCCTAAAATTTATATAGAACCACAAAAGACCTCAAATAGCCAAAGCAATCTTGAGAAAGAACAAAGCTGGAAGTGTCACATTACCTGATATCAAACTATACTACAAAGCTATAGTAATCAAAACAGCATAGTACTGGCATAAAAACAGACATGTAAATAATGGAACAAAATTAAAAGCCCAGAAACTAACCCATGCTTATATGGTCAATTAATCTACCACAGAGGAGGCAGGACTATATGATGGGGGAAAAGACAGTCTCTTCAATAAACAGTGTTAGAAAAACTAGACGGATATACACACAAAAAAATGAAGCCGGACCATTGTCTTATACTATAAACAAGAAACTCAAAATGCATTAAAGACTTAAATGTAACACCTGAAAGCATGAAACTCCTAAAAGAAAACAGGCAGTAAACTCTTTGACATCACTCTTAGCAATATTTTTCTGGATATGTCCCCTCTGGCAAGGACAATAAAAGCAAAAACAAACAAATGAGACTATATCAAACTAAAAGGTTTTTAAACATTGAAAGAAACCATCAATAAAACAAAAAGGCAACCCAATAAATGGGAGAAGATATTTGCTAATGATATATCTGATAAGGGCTTAATATCAAAATATATAAATAACTCATACAACTTAACATCAAAATATCCAATTAAAAATGGGCAGAGGACCTGAAACACATTTTTCCAAAGAAGGCATACAGAAATGGCCAACAGACATATGAAAAGATGCTCAACATTTTTAATCTTTTATATATTTAGCTTTCTCAAATGCTGCTGAAATCCTGGAAAAGAGTTATATGAGATGAAAGTTATGGCTGTCACCTTTACCAGAATTATTCAGTTAAGGGTCCCATTTTAAAATATGCTTAAAATGACAGAAGTTTCCAATGGGACCAATGCTCAGAAAGCCCCATCATTTGTTGAGCTGTTTGGGGCTCTACCTTTGACTCACATGTCATTCTTCTGTGCCCAAAGCTAGCATTGGGAAGTTAAAAAAGTGGGTTCTCTAAGATTGGACGGCGTTTCCAATTTCCTTAATGGAGGTCATTACACACTTTTAAGACTTGAATAGCCCACTGCCTTCTCGCTGGCTGTTTAAAAACACTAAGTGTTGGCAGAGTTTAGGCGAATTGCTCACATTTGGGGTTTTTATGTATAATTTTTAAATATATGAAAGACAAAATAAGGTGCAAAACCCCTTTCATAAAAGGCCCCATCTGTTGCAAGAAAAATATTGTTATCATGTGTGAAAATTCAACTACACTATTAAGAGGGAAAATCAGAGCGTAATCTAAAAGTAAAAAAGATCACGTTTCCTTAAATTCCATGTCTTACTCTGTCTCCTCCAGTTCATTCTGGTATAAGATACACACAGCAGACCTTCAGCTCTGTGCAACCGTGGCACCAAATACAGCTTTTGTTTTTAATCACAGAAGACTTGATTTTCATTCATTTAACACCCAAGGTAACCACGAACTTATGTGAGAGTTCAGAGTGAGGCGAGAGATGTTCTAGGCCCACCTCTTGGAGAATATGATTGGTCTGAGCTTTGGGCTCTGCAGGAATTGCTTTCACCTGCCTGGTGTCAGCTGGTTGAGGCTGACTCATGCTGCCAGCGAGCTCTGGGAGGGCAATGAAGCCAGTTAATGGGACGCCTGCGCTGTGACATCTTGGAGGCCTCTGCTCACTCGATGTTTCCAGTGCTAAAAGGTCTTTGTCTCACTGCTGGATTTACTCCCTTGATCCTCCCTGGGAGGAGGTGAAACAATGACTTATGGCCAGCAGAATTTGAAAAGACAAACACTGACTTACAAATCACCAACTTAAGAGATTTGTTGGAGTTTGCAAATGCAGTCTGAATTTAAGGTCATCTTCAAAATATTATTAATGTTGAAGAGGAGCTATTTTCCATCTCAGTGAAATGCTAAGAGTCTAGAGTGATGTTCTGGACAGGTTTTTATCTCAGGAAAAAGAAAGAAATGTAGCATTCAATGATACCATCACTTTCCTAATTGTTCAGAACAAGTAATCATCCCCAGCCATGCCGGCCCAGTGAGTCCAAAGTTCTGTTGATTCACAAGCAATTTTTTATTGTGTTTATTAAGAACTGAGCAAACACAAAAGAATAGGTGTATGTTTTTTAAATCATTATAAAATACATTCCTGTGCTTGCATTACTGAATTCATTCAACAGAATGAACACTATTGTTCTTTCGTTCTCTTCGTACCCCCACCCCAAACTCACTGCTTTTCTGGAGGGTTCTCAACATCAACACTACTCCTGTTTGGGACTGGAGGACGGTTTGCTGAGGGAGGCTGTCCTGTGCGGCATAGGATGGCCATCAGCCCAGCCTGGCTTCTTCGCCCTAGAATGCCAATAGCAGCCCCCAGACAAGAAAACCCAAGCTGTCTCCAGACGGTACCAACGGTCCCATGGGAGCTCAAATCACCCTTGGTTGAGGACCATTGCTCTAGCAGGGGTCCTCAAACTTTTTACACAGAGGACCAGTTCACTGTCCCTCAGACCGTTGGAGGGCCACCACATACAGTGCTCCTCTCACTGACCACCAATAAAAGAGGTGCCCCTTCCGGAAGTGCGGCGGGGGGGGGGGGTGGATAAATGGCCTCAGGGGGCCTCATGCGGCCCGCAGGCCGGGCCGTAGTTTGGGGATGCCTGCGAAATCTTATCCTGAATTTTGTGTTTATCATTTCTTTTTTTTTTTAACTAATTTTCCCTCACTTCCTGTGGGTCTTGTACACCTCTCTCAGGTCCCTCCCCCAGGTCTTTTTTTTTTTTTTAAGAAATTTAACGGAGTGACATTGGTCAATAAGAGTACATAGGCTTCAGGTAACCATCGCTGTAGCATTTGAACTGTTGATTGCATTGTGTATCCATCACCCAAAGTCAAATCATTTTCTATCACTTCATATTTGTCCCTCTTTATTCTCCTCATTTCTTTCTTATAATTTTATCACATATATTTGCGATATTATTTTGGCTTTCCTAAATACTTTTTAAATTTTACTAAATATTTAAGAATTTAGAAATTCTTATAAATCTAATTAAGAAAAATACAAAACTTAAAATAAGGCAAAAGGATGCATTGAATCTATTCATCAATTGGTTAACAACTGAAAACTTTATAATATTGAGTTTTGTGGCAGTTTAAAATATGTCCAAAAACTCCTTGACTTTTCCTTCAAATGATGGAAGCCATTTCTCCTCTTCTTGAGTGTGGCTTGACTTGTGACTTGTTTCCAATAAAGAGAAACAAGCAGAAGTGACAGCATGACTTCAGAGATTGTTTTGGACGCCTCACTGGTGGGAGAGAGTGTGGTCAGCCAGCTTTCAGGTGGCCTGTGGAAAAGACCCATGCAGTGAGAGACTGACGCATCCAACCAACAGCAAGTGAGGGTCTGCTGCCTGCTGCCATGTAAGTGAGCTTGGAAGTGGCCCCTCTAGCACCAGCCAAGCCCCTCAGATCACTACATCCACAGCTGACATCCTGATTGCAACCTCACAAGAGACCCTGAGCTAGACCACACAGCGAAGCTGCCCCTGAATTCCCTACCTACAGAAGCTGTGAGATAATAACTGTGTTGTTTTGAGTCCTTGAGTATAATTTGTTATGCAGCAAGAGATAACTAGTACATGTGTTGATTTTTATGAATATACAATGAACTCTCCATTTTATTAATCTTCTTTAATGACATTCAATAAGCCTTTGTAGTTATTCCCTAAAGCTCTGTGGAAATTATTCCCAAAGACTTTAAAATGTTGATGCTGTTGTGATTTTCTTTTCTTCTTTTTTTTCTGTTACTGGTGAAGTGAAACACAATTAATTGTGTGTGCTTATTTTGTATGCAGCAATTTCAAACACTTATCTGCAAATGATGTGGAATTTTCTACATAAATAATCATATTATCAATGAATAATGAGTTCTTTTTTTTCAATTTCTATAATAATTTTGCTGACTAGTATCTCCAATACAATAATGAATAGAACTACTGACAGCAAGAAATTGTTTCTTACATGACTTTAAATGGAATACATTTAAGTATCATCATTATGTGTGAAATTTGCTATTTCTTTGTAAATATTCTTTTTTTTTTTTTTCATTTTTCTGAAGCTGGAAACAGGGAGAGACAGTCAGACAGACTCCCGCATGCGCCCGACCGGGATCCACCCGGCACGCCCACCAGGGGCAGTGCTCTGCCCCCCAGGGGGCGATGCTCTGCCCATCCTGGGCGTCGCCATATTGAGACCAGAGCCACTCTAGCGCCTGAGGCAGAGGCCACAGAGCCAACCCCAGCGCCCGGGCCATCTTTGCTCCAATGGAGCCTTGGCTGCGGGAGGGGAAGAGAGAGACAGAGAGGAAAGCGCTGCGGAGGGGTGGAGAAGCAAATAGGCGCTTCTCCCATGTGCCCTGGCCGGGAATCGAACCCCGGTCCTCCGCACGCTAGGCCGATGCTCTACCGCTGAGCCAACCGGCCAGGGCTGTAAATATTCTTTATGAAACATTAGAGAACTTTTGTTCTATTTCTTGTTTTCCAATACTTTTTTATAATAAATATTGAATTTTTTTATAACTTTTACTCATCTATTGACATGATCATATGATATTTCTCCTTCAACCTCATAATTAATAACATTAGTTGATTTTTCTCTTATTAAAAATATTACATTCTTGAACTAGACATTTATTTTTAAACAAATTGTCTCAATTTTGGAAGCAGAAATGAGGGTTCAAGACTAAACTGCCCACCAAAGTGGTTAACCTATCTAACATGATTGAATCCTTAGCAAGAAGAGAAATAGAACTGATTTTTTGTTTTATATGTACTCATAAAACAATTGTATTTATTATTGATGATCTTGAGCTACTTTAAAAGAGAATTTGCTCCAAGTAGAAAACATTCTTGAAGAGGCAAACTGCGGAGACAGTAAAAAGATGACAGGTTGCCAGGGAGAGAGGCATGAGTAGGCGGAGCACAGGGCAATTTTAGGGCGGGGATGCTCGTCTAGTTGACATTATAAAGGTGCATACATTAGATATTTGTCACAAGCAGAGACTGTGCAACACCAAGAGTGAACCCTGATGTAAACTGTGGGCTTTGGGTGACAATGACGTGTCAATACAGATTCATCATTTGTAACCACTCAGCTGGGAGATGTGGGTAGCGGGGAGGGCAGTGTGTGGGAAATCTCTGTGCCCGCCATTCAGGCTTGCTGCAAATCTGAAACTGCTCTAAAAACAATCTATTTTTAAAGAGGGAATTTGGTTCTTGTTTCATGTTGGAACTATATATTGGAGTGATTAATGGGCTCTGGGTTTGTTCCTAAAATTGACACAAACTGAAATATGCTTGAAACATGCTTTTGTAGTTTTTTTGTTTTGCAAAGGATGGAATCAGGTAGGGGGGAAGTAGAGGGAAAGAGAGAGATGTAAACAGCTTCGAATATTACATTTCCATGACTGGAGACTTTAACACTACATTATTATCGGAAAATATTCATGTTTGCAAAAGCCTTCTAGGAGTGAGGATTGTTTTGATTTGTACTTCTTTGTTTTTCAAGAAAACAGAAACAATTATATATAACAACCCACACAATGGCACAGATGAATTAATGTTGCCAGATTTTGAGACTATGTACTTGAAATTATAGCTTGAGAAGACAATCATAATTCTTTCTGATATATATATATATTTATATATATATTAAATATATATATATATTTTTTTTGCTATTCACTTTTTCTCTATCCTGCTTCCTGCTCTTAGTGAAAGTGAGAGAGCTGAACCCACAAATTACTGGATTCTAGTTGTTCATTTGCTGTGTGGGTCATACATGAAAGGCACCATGCATAAATGCTGTGGTTTGGCCCTCCTAGAATGAACTAGAAGACCTCCTCAGTGGGTTAACAAGCTATACTGCCATCTGAACAGTGTTTCACTCACAGTCTCAAGTCAAAAGGGCAGAAAGATTCTTGCTAAAGGCAGGCCAAAGACTTTGAGACAATAGAATTGGGTGATGAGGAACTGGATCAGATGTCAAGGGTGAGCAGGTGTCAAGCATGGCAAGGACAGGATGGACACAGAAGGCCTGGGCTGAGGCCTAGTTGAGAAGACGTCTCAGAGGAGCCTAACTAAAGTTTGGGCAAAGAGAAATCTTTGTCACTCTCTACATATCTGTCAAGATTTACATCCTCCTTTCCGGCAAATTCAAGGGCAAACAATCTTTCCTAAAACCTCTGGTTGAATACAACTGATTGGTCTGGTATGGTCCCTATACACAGTTTCAAACCAAG
Source organism: Saccopteryx leptura (assembly GCF_036850995.1). Lineage (NCBI taxonomy): Eukaryota > Metazoa > Chordata > Mammalia > Chiroptera > Emballonuridae > Saccopteryx > Saccopteryx leptura. Next base: position 4,247,655 of record NC_089516.1, on the reverse strand, counting down.
TACCACGCGTAGTGTAATGTACCAGGACTGATCAAGCTCGGTCTGCGTTGCCTTCCCTATGAATGACAAAGAGCCTGCACTGGAATCATAGAGCAGAGAGAAGATTCTCAAAGGAATCAGAAAAAAGGAGATGGACAAATATGTCAGGTACTTAAAATTTGTGATTGCTACAGTTCATTACATTCATAATATATATTTTCTTTTTTTTTTTTCCACAGTAATGGTGATTTATTTTTTTTTATTTTTTTTAATTAAATTTAATGCAGTGACATTGATAAATCAGGGTACATATGTTGAGAGAAAATATCTCTAGATTATTTTGACATTTGATTGTGCTGTGTACCCCTCCCCCAAAGTTAAATTGTCTTCTGTCACCTTCTATCTGGTTTTCTTTGTGCCCCTCCCCTCCCCTAACCCTCTCTCCTTCTTCACCCCCTCCCTCCTCCCCCAACCTCCTGCCCCTGTTGCCATCACATTCTTGTTCATGTCTCTGAGTCTCATTTTTATGTCCCTTCTATGTATGGATTCATCTTAGTTTTTTTTTTCTGATTTACTTATTTCACTCCGTATAATGTTGTCAAGGTCCATCCATGTTATTGTAAATGATCCGATGTCATCATAATATATATTTTCTACAAGACTTTGAACTCATAATAACAAATAGAAATAGTGATAATAGAAAGTATTTTAGATGTGGCTCACCCATCTGGAACACTTGATGGAATATGCTCTGAATGTTCATATTTGTTTTTCTTACCTCCCAGAATACCCCAATAAAACCCAGCCTCTCAGCTCCATTTCCCCACCAGGCAGTCTCCCTTCTGCCTGTGAAAAACCACTCTTAACCTTCAGCTCTAATCATGAAAGCCCCGCCCATCCTCCAGGTCCTCAGTAAATACCATCACCACCACGTTGCTGTTCTAATTGGCATGGTGCACATCTCATCACTCACAACCCTGCAACCCCTAAGATTGTGAGTAAAGAACTGTGCCTCCTATAACATGGCATATACTTTAGACAGCTTCAACATAGTTCTACAACTGAAGCTGGAGTTCAAATAAAAGTTGCTTAATGAACTTATATACTGATTTCCAATTCTTAGGAATGCATACTGAGTGTATAAACTCTTAGTTCTTGCTTTTTCCAAAGCTTTACCTTAAACTGAATGATTATTTAGGGGTTCACTTATACGACCATCTGTAGACATATTAAAAGGATAGTTTAAGGTACTCTGTGCATCCTTTGGGACTCTGTCTTTATCACAGAGCAAGCATTCAATTGGGAATCAGAAGACCTGTCTTCTAGAACCAGCACTGTCACCAATGAAGTGTTGGACTTGGTCAAATTGTCAACTCAATCTTATCTGTAACTTGGGCAGTACCTCCAAGGTTCCTTAGGGCTCTAAAGCAATTCTATGGCTTCTTATTGTTCCCTATGTACTTGTGGTCTTTTATCATCTTAGGGACTCTCTTCACACTAATTACTTTTAATGTTGTACGTCCCACAAACTGCCTAATTATTTTTCTAATGTAACAATAAATACTAGTGTCTGTGTTGCCCTAAATACTTTATCAAGAGACTTCACAACAATTGCATTTGATTTTCATAATAATTCTTCCTGGTGGATATGATCTTCCCCATTTTAATGATGAGAACGCTGAGTTTCTGAGAGGTTCTATGACTAGTAAGTAGAATGCAAAGTATGGGACCCACACCTTTCAAGTCCAAGTTCAGTGCTATTCTCACTGCTCTACAGTGTCAGGAAAGAACCTAGGAGGACATACGTTTTTGTGTTTTTGAACGAGATGAACAAGACTACATATGAGTATTTGCATATTCATTGTAAGACTGGCCTGATCCTCAGAGAAAGGCAACTAGGACTCAGGTTACATGGCCTCCATTCCCATGAACTGGACTGAGAGCTGGCGTATAGAAGTAGGAAGGAGATGATGTGCGGACTCTCTCAGCCCACATTTGGTTGTGTTTTAAATGAAATTAGAGATAATGTGCAAGTATGCAGAAGGTCAAACAAAAGTGCACTTGAAGGAAGCTGCAGGCAGGGGGACATGGATGCACAGGCACGCAGCCTGTTTATGATAACCTTGGAATGCTGATTCGAAACCTAAGAGCCTTTTCCTTTGAAGGAGCAGCCCTACTTCACCTCTCCTCCCTGCATCTTGAGCTCTTCCCCTCCTCCCCAGGCAGACAATCTAAACGGAGCCTGACAATTTCTTTCAGAATGGCTCTCCATGGGGCACTCCCCTAGGGATTATCAATTCATCTTCCTGGGGCTTTCAAAGCCACTCAGCCAACAGGACTCTACTCCATATTCCTGACTATTTTTTTTGGGGGGGAAGCTATTTTATCCTCATCGTTTTTATTGATGATCCCTGAGATTTGAGTTGAATAAGACCCAAGATCACAAACCCAGCCCCTGGTGCTAACCAGCAAAGCCCCGCCCACCAATGTGGGCTGTCACTCAGCCGGCATGACCTTGAAGCTACTCCTTTCAAATCAGTATGTTCAAAATGGGCCAGTGGCATGATGTTGAGAGATAGCTGTTCTCAGTAGGTTGAAAAGGGAAAGGCAATGAGGGGAGGTCACCACCATCTGTGGACAATGACTGAGGAAATAAATTTAATGGCAAATTCATGCAACAGTAATGATGTTAAGCCATTTCAGCTGCAAGAACTGAGCCGGCTCAGAAATGAGATGAAAATAAAGATGGGAGTAATGAAGATGAACTACATTTCAAGTATCTAACGTTCAGATGCTTCATATGTTCAAAACTCAACTGGTTAATTCTCATCCCAATCTGATTTTGCATATGCCGCTAAAAAAATGAGGGAACTCAAAGTTCCCAAACATCTATACATGTATCAACCAAATGAAAGCGAGCAGAAATCAGTCTGTGTGTGTTGGGAAGGGAGAGGGTTCCTCACATTCTCCCCTTGGAAAGAAGAGTAGGTGCCTCTCTCAAGATTGCAACTAACTAGCTTTTTTGGCCCGGTGCAAGGTGTTTATTCTTTCTGGTCCTCTGTTGCCCCACATGGAAAATCAATTTAGTTGTAATGTCTTCAGAAAGTTCTGGTAAGTAATAAATGAGATACATGTGGAAAACACCCAGTCCTGTTCCAAGCAGAATGGATGATCAGCCGAAAGCTGTTTTATTTTTACCGCTGTCATCGAAAGTTCTGCATGCCAATCTCTAGAGGAATGACAATACCTAGAAGCAAGCCTAGCACTGCATGGCAATATTTGAATATCTCTATGGCAATATGTAGATATCTGTAGGTCAATATCAGGAACCAAGGACCCTGCCACCATTCTTCCATCAGGCATGTGGATGAGAAGGATTTCTTAGCTAATACATTGCAGGTCAAGAAATTAGGAAAACATAGTATATAATAACTTTGTTTTCTGGACTACATATTATTTGCCTTTCAGCTGAACAACCAAGGCCCAAATGACATTAAAACAGCTATAATAAGTGCTAAAGAAGATAATATATTTTTGCATCAATTATATGGAACATTAATACATATATGGTTTAATTGGTAAATATGTTCCTATAGCTCACATTTTAACGTGCTGCTCTTACATAAAGGCTGCACGTGATGGGCTGAATAATGACCGCAAAGGTATCCACATTCCTTGAACCTCCGACTATTTTACCTTATCTGCAAAAAGACTTTGCCAATGTGTTAAAGCTAAGGATCTCGATATGAAGAGATTATCCTGGATTACTCAAGTGGGCCCAATATAATCACAAGGCTCTCTGCTTTAACCCAGGCTGTTTAAACCAGCCTTTCCTAACCCTCAAAGGCAGAGGGCTTATTATAAGACTTCACTGGAGCAAGTCGATTTTCCAAGGGCACAGAGTTGGGCAGGAGTGCTGGGAGCTTTGGAAGGCCCTGGAGAATTTTTAACAGACTCTCTGGTTGGAGTGAGCCATTCCCATGTTAATGTCAGACGCAGTGGGGAGTCCGCAGATGTGATTCAGAGGGATTTACACCACCATTAACTTCATAGATTAGACTCGAGATAAGGAAATACCCATGGGCACAAGAGAAAATAAATTACTAAATAATGTGGCATTGAATGGCTAGGCTAGTTCTTTTGTAATCTTAGGTTCCTAAGGTCACGTCCTAAAAATACACAGGAAAGTCAAAAATAGCCACCCGGGCAGCAGGAGAACGAGTATTTGGTTACTGACTTGGGTCTGCCTTTTCAGGACCTGAGCTGAATTCTTGTTTTGCCACTGAAAAGCCTTGTGACTTTGAACAAGTTAATTCAACTCTCTGAGCCTTAGTGTCCATGTCTAAAAATATCTGCATAGTATTTTACTTGCCTCATAATGTCCTGAAAATTAAATGAGAAAGAACACAGGAAATGCTTCTTAGCAATTATTAGTTTATCTTTGGGAGCTGCTATAACAAAGTGCCATGGCCGGGGCGGCTGATAATCCACAGATGCGGATTTCTCACAGCTCTGGAGGCGGGAAGTCCGAGATCAGAGCACCAGAAAGGTCGGAGTGATAATGTGTCCTTTTCCATGTGTCCTCACCTGGTGGGAGGAGTAAGGGAGCTCCCTGGGGTCTTTATAAAAACATTAATCCAATTCATGAGGGCTCTACCCTCATGACCTAACCACCTCCCATTGGCCCCACTGCCTAATACCATCACATTGAGGGTTACAATGTCAAGATATGAATTTGGGATGGGGGGACACAAACATTTAGACTGTAGCAGGGAAGATAAAAGTAAACAAAAAAACCCCAATTTTTAGCTACACCATGCTAATATGATCTATGTTAATACCCGTAACAACTCCACCCAGTATATCATGTTAAGTCAGAAACTCGGAAGAGTCTGAGACCTTATCCTAGTTGATCTGACTGGAGGCACGAAGCTTTCTGGATCAGAGAATAGACAATTTATTACTCAAGGCAAAAAAGCCAGAGCATTTTAGCACCAGTTCCCCAAACCCTAATCCCCATGGGCCGATACAATGGAGGCCAGATGTTACGTCCACATGCAGCAGGGTTGCACCCTCTAAGAGAAACTCCCAAATTAGGAGACCTGGAGCTTATATAGCCTGCTTCACATCTGCCCATCCTCCCCTCTAAAAAAAGAAAGATGGCTCAAGAAGCAAACTTCACCTATCTGGGGTCAAGAGAGTTCTCTAGCTTCACTATCCTGAATGTAAGCAAACGGCTCTGAGCTCAGTCCCTAAATCTCTCTGACTTCAGGGAGACGCTATCCCTAGCTTCTGGGGCCTTTGCTCAGAAAATCTGAACCATGCAGAAACATGGCATCGTAGAGAAGGGTCTCCTGACTGGTGTCACCTACATCATACAGACATAACAGCTGTCTCCCTTGGGATCAGGAATAGGAGACACTGAGGCTGAGTCATTATGCCAACTCTGCTTCTTTAATTTGTCCCCACGACACATAAATAGTATTATTTATTGTCTTTGTAAGAGCCAGGTCTTAAATTACTTAATCCAACTGAAACATTTGGGTGTGCTAGGAAAAGCAAATAGGTTATAAACGACTGAAGTCAGCCCATAGAGATTTTTCCTGCAATGTACCCTACCATTTTGACTTACTTCTTTCTCCAACGTTAAACTTTTATTTGTTCTGTTTCTTTGGGGCATTTTAAAATAATATTAAAAATAAAATTTACTTTGAGTATTAATGGAAACTTCTAAAGAATTTGTATTTCAGATGAACCTCTGTTAATAAATATCCCAAACTTGCAGATCTTAATGAAAGGTTTCATACAGATAGATATTTTGGTGGAAGGATATGTCTCACACAAAACACATCTCCAATTAATAGCTACAAGCATATTCATTTACATTGCTTTATTCAATCCACTAAAACTCCCAGGGCAGAGGCACTTCAGAGGAGGAAATGGAGTTCAAGGTGAAATATGTTTTAGAGGTTAAGCAGAGGTTTAGCAGCAGCTTGGATCCAAGTCCACACATCTGAAAGATGCTGGACTTCCATTAGCACCTGAATATTCGCAACCAGTGATTCTCAGCTACCGTGTGTATGTGATAGGGTTAGCTCTTCAGAAGGGTCACCATGTCAGATTCACCTGGATGGGGGCTCAGACCACGACCCCATTCAGAGATTTTTCTATTCTCCTTCAATGAAAGCTACATTAATTTTAGGAACCTTGCTACCAAAAGGTAGCGACCTAGGCCGGGGGTGTTCAGAAAGAAACATTCCTGAGAACTATTAATCTGATGTTATAGTTAATCAACATACTTTTAAATGGTTAATCGAAATAATTTCATTTAGCCATAGAGATATGGTCATAAAATTAATACAGAAATTTTCAGTACCTTCTTTTCTAGAACCAGTGGTTTATATGCAGCATGCACACAAATATTCATATTACTATCTTTGCTAAATATTTTTCATTCTTGGTTTCCTTTCATTTAACCAGTTGTATAATAGCTTTACTTCTGTTTATCTTTTCACAGTGACAGCTAAGGGTTACATCCCAGAATATGGAAGTCTGACTTAAGTGTAGTACTTAAATTCTAATAATAATGGAAAATAACTCATCAGTGAAAACCCTTTTGGAAAAGATTACTCAAGGAGAAAATTGTTCTTGACAGTGTTAAGAGCACTGCTCCGCTCCACCAACAGGCAGTCACAAAGCGGGAGAGAAAATGAGCATTAGCACCAGATAACATTCTTCCAGATGCCATCAAAATTCCTCTCTCTTCCCCAAGTACAATGCGTTCGTACAATACCCCATTCCTCACCACCTGTTTCATTTGAATTAGCTACCCCGGTGAGAGGAGAGGGCTGGTATACATTTCACTGCTCTGCAATTTCCCAGAAGCAGGCTTTCTCATGTAAAATATTTGAGTATTGTATATTTCTTGAAGTGGGAACATCAAAGGAAACCCAAGACAAACAACAGCCCTAGGTTGTATTCACCTTCTGCTGAATTGTAAGTGCAGGCGGCTGCCTTTGATGTGGCTGCAGACTGTGAAATGGCTGCCCAAGCCAGGGAAGGAACAATAATTGTGCTGTGGATTACAAAAGTTACATCAAAATACTAAAAACTCTCTTACTGTCAGCTATAAACGTACAGGGAAGTGAAACCTAACAAAACTAATATTTATTAAGCATGCTGTGATTTAAAACATTAGAAACATTAAGAATCAAAGTGTTTTATTGGTTTGTAAAAACACTTAACTTACAATGCAGGATCCTTTTTTATGCCTTGGGAAATTGTCATACTCCATCCTCACTCTGGATCTGCTGCTGCTAACATTTTGTCCTCTGTACTTTCAATATAGTAAACGGTCTCTGAGGTTTCATTCCACGTGCAGATTTTTGCCAGCATCACCTCTCCGGGACATCCTCATCTCTCCTGTCACAGCCTCTCTGCTCAGTTATGTCGCTATGGCCCCTTTACTAGGTCATTCCAGTCGCATGTTCAGTCTCTTAAATGGCAACAGCATCAATATTTCCACAGTCAGCTTTCTCTTAAATTCTGTGTGTGATGTGAATTTCACTTCCAATGTTATCACGTTGGCTTTCCTCTTGCTGCTCTTTCATTTTTGTTGGCCAATTCCCTCTCTCAATTATTCATTTTATATAATAGCATATGAGTTTATCAATGGAGAACAAGGAGGCAACACACATTTTGTTACCTGTATGTGAACTGAATGACAGATGTACTCATCAAGCAAGTTTGAAAGAAGTGATTGATGGCCAACTAGCCAGTGCCCAGTACACCAAATGACCAATTTGTTTAAAGCCATTAATTGAATGATCAATTTTCAAAATGATTAATTTGCCAAATGACCAATTGATTAAATTTGCCAAAATTACTCATTGGCTAAAACCTTCCTTCAAGGAATAGGCTTCTTGAATATATTCAATGAAATAAGTATTTTATTCTTAAAATAATATTCTTCCTAACTATAATAAATAAAATACTAAATCATTATGTTTTAGAATATAGTCAAGAATATATTGAGTATATTTATAAAAATAAAAATCTTCATAATTATGAATATAATCAATAACTTTATTAACATGGTTTTCCAAAAATATGAACATTAATGGAAAATACACTCATGAAGTCAAAACCAGCCTAAAACTCAGACCTTTTGACAAGTTAATGTGTCTAGGAAAAATATATTAATTGACTAGGCTCAAGAAAACTATTCTTAAAATAAATGTTAGGTAAACTTATAAACTTTGGTGAGTCAGCCATTAGGCATTAGGAGTTTAGTCATTGGGAAATTAACTCTCAGCAAGTTGATTTTTGGCCAACTGGTGTTCAGCAAAACGTCTCCCAGCCCACCTCTCAGTCCTCCACACCGCCCCTCCTCGAGGCTGGTGTTGGTGCCCCTGCCACATGCCCCCAATGTACTTTACTCCTCTATTGTGGTAATTATTGGGCTGTTTTCAACCTTGCTTACATGTCAGCCTTCCCCTTTCCACTGCAAGCTCTGTCAGGTCAGAGATCAACTCTGTTGTCCTAGTACCTAGCACAAAATAAATACCATTTCTATAAGAAACATATTGATTTTTTTCCTTCAAGCCAGGCACCATACTGGTAGTTTGTATACATCATTTCATGTATCTTTCATGCAATCCTATGAGATGAGTAAAATATGTTACTATTTTATAAATGAAAAAAAAACTGAGACTGAAGCCACACAGTGAATAAATGATAAAATAAATTTCAGAACTTGTCAAGCAACTTCTCAGTGTTAGGCATTCCATAAACATACGTTGAATTCAACACTTAATAATGCTCATTCATAGAGCAGCTGCTTGGGAGATTGCTGTGTGCCAGGAACATCTGTCTACATTGTCTTCATGGAGCACAAGCAGGATCCTTATACTGCAAGAGTGGGCTTTGAGCCCACCGCAGAACTAGTTCAGCAAGAGTGTTGCTACCTCTCTCTTAATCAAGAAGGTGGAGACCAGGAAGCCACCTCTGGAACTGTTGGCTCCAGGGGCTGCACCATGCATGGTAGGTATGCACCAAAAAGAAAAGCAAAGAGGCCCTGGCCAGTTGGCTCAGTGGTAGAGTGTCAGCCTGGTGTGCAGGAGTCCCAGGTTCAATTCCCAGCCAGGGCACACAGGAGAAGCGCCCATCTGCTTCTCCACACACCCCCCTCCTTCCTCTCTGTCTCTCTCTTCCCCTCCTGCAGCCAAGGCTCCACTGGAGCAAAGTTGGCCTGGGCGCTGAGGATGGCTCCATGGCCTCTGCCTCAGGCACTAGAATGGCCCTGGTTGCAACAGAGCAACGCCCCAGATGGGCAGAGCATCGCCCCCTGGTGGGCATGCCAGGTGGATACCAGTCGGGCGCATGCGGGAATCTGTCTGACTGCCTCCCTGTTTCTAACTTCAGAAAAATACAAAAAAAAGAAAAGAAAAGAAAAAAAGAAAAAGATAAAGAAAGAAGGATGCCCTGTTCCTGCCTGTCAACCTGTACACTGGAATCTTTGCTAATGCAGAAACAGAAAATGCTTTATGTTCATGTCCACAACTGGCTTTGTCAACATAAAGAGCAAAAGCCAGCCCCACCTTGCTCCTGCAGTCTAAGTTTCTTGTGAGTGCATCTGATTAGAGGGACCTAAGGCATACCTGGACCCTAGCTGCAAGAGAGGCTGGGAATTGTGGTTCTTGGTGTTTCAACCTAGATGGAGAATAGGATGGGTAGTGCGTGCCAATTTACTACCTTTATTATCCACAGTGAACTAATCCTGATGTTGTCACAATGCCACACCCTACACCAGGGGTCCCCAAACTACGGCCCGCAGGCCACATGTGGCCCCCTGAGGCCATTTATCCAGCCCCCACACACTTCCAGAAGGGGCACCTCTTTCATTGGTGGTCAGTGAGAGGAGCATAGTTCCCATTGAAATACTGGTCAGTTTGTTGATTTAAATTTACTTGTTCTTTATTTTAAATATTATTTGTTTCCATTTTGTTTTTTTACTTTAAAATAACATATGTGCAGTGTGCATAGGAATTTGTTCATAGTTTTTTTTATAGTCCGGTCCTCCAACGGTCTGAGGGACAGTGAACTGGCCCCCTGTGTAAAAAGTTTGGGGACCCCTGCCCTACACAATGCTAGCATGTCTGCATGGCTGATTTCCTTGTGCAGGATATGAGAGGGATAACCCTTGATTCATGCACACTCTTACCCCTAACTTGTTATCTAAAAATACATAATAGACATTGGGAAGGCCCAAGTTTGGGAAGCAAAATAAAGCAGAATAATCTGGCTGATTTGGATTCCAAACCTACAATCTTAAGTTTGTCAGTACATTGTCCCCATGAGCCAGCCTGCCCACCTGAGACAGTAACAGTCATTAAGATTATTTTTTCAGTCAGCCTTCGTCCCCTGCCATCACATGTCCATGTGTTTATTCCAAAAGAATGAGCGCTCCCAGTCTAGTCCTCAGAGAGACAGTAGAAAGATGGCATGTGCAGTAAAGGGCAATCTTACAGATACAGAGGAGCCCCCCTGCACCGAGGCTGTGAACAGCTTCCCAAGAGCCACAGATATGCAACTATCTGCGGAACAAGAGCTGAAAGTGATTTAAATGGGGTTGCTCCATGGGAAAGGAGAAAGGATCCCAAAAAAGCAGTATTTCCTGGAAGATTTTTTGGGGATTCATGAAGAAGGAAGTAATCCTTGGATTGGCAACCCCCATGGGAGAGTGAAGCCCAGGGACAGGACCCTGGTCTGTTTGACCCGGCACAGTCTCTCTGGCTGCAGCCAGCAGGACCAGCCAGAGCAGGCTGACCCCGAGCCCAGGAGACCTACAGGGCCTTCTGGCTGTGAACTAGAGGATGTGATACCTGTTCCCAAACTTTCCTCTGATGTGGCCATCCTGACACCTTTTTACAATTAGATTCCTTAAGGTCTAAAATGTTGTGTTGCAGGTCATGTTTATATTAATATTCTCTACTACATTTTTACTCACTTGGGAACAAGTAAGGACTTAAATGGACCTGACACAGGAATTTATTTTCAATCAGATTTATCAGGGTGACACTGGCTAATAAAATGATACAGGTTTCAGGTGCACAATCCCACAACACATCCTCTGTATGCTGCACTGTGTGTTCATGGCCCAAGTCCAGTCTCCCTCCATCACCATCCGTCCCCCTCCTGCCCCCTCCTCCCCTCCCCCTTTCCCTCCTGCAATCCCCATACTGTTATCTGTGTGCAACTTTTTCCTTGCTAATCCCTTCACCATTTTCACCCAGCCCCCACCGATAGTAAACCAACACTGACTGCAGGCATGGACTGGCTCGCTAGGCACCTCAGCGAACTGGAGAAGCTCTGTTCTCATCCTTGTTTCACAGTTATGGAAGTTGAGACACAGACAAGATAAGTAACACAACCAAGGTCCCACAGGTAGGGGACTTTGGAACCCGGCAAATTCCTTCTGCTTCTGATCTCCAGACTTAATCACTACCCTTTATTTCATCACTTTATTGCTTCAACAAACATGTATGGAGCATCTTCTCAGGTGATACCTTATGCCAGGTGCTGAGGGGCCACAGCCAGGACCCAGCCTCTCGTTTTTCAACATGTACCCTCCAGTGGGGCTTCTGACACATGCACAGGCCATCTGGCCCCAGGTCTTCACTCTTGACTATTCCATATCCTTCCAGTAAAGACAACTCATTTGTTTTCATTTCTTTGGTTACTTCAATCAAAGTTGTATTTTTCCATAGGAATGAATAATATTTCAAGTTTATTTCTGAAACTTGTTAGTTTTTCTTCCCCTACTGGGAAATGGTTTCCCAGGAAGACTCCAAGCGCTTCAAAGGCATAATTTATACACAGAGAGAGCTTCAGAGTACACATCAGCTTGGGGCTCAGGGTTCCCTTTGCTTTGCTTTGCTTTTCAAATGATGGAAGGGGACCAAGCAAGCATTTCAAAATAGCTAAAGTCCAGGAAAATGGAAATTAATTCAAATTAACACAAATATTTACTAGGGTGACTTTAAAATCTTACAAATGTTGAAATATCAGAGAAGGTAAATGAATTATGGTGACAGTATATTTGCTAATAGTCTTTGATTGCATTTGGCAAAAATCAACAAGCTAGTTTAGGTAGAAAGGAGATTTATTATAAGTCTTCGGGGTATCTCACAGAACCAAGGAAATGATTAAAATTAGGCCTGAGGGAGGAAATGTAAACAAGAACCAGAAAGGAGGCCAAAAAAAGGTGGAAGGGTGTGTGTGCATTTGTGTGTGCGTGTGCGCCTGTGTGTGCACGCGTGTGTGTGTGCGTGCATGCATGCACACACACGTGTATATATATATATATACATACATACTGGTGATTGGCTTTTATGCCTCTTTATTCTTGTGGCAGAATATGGCTAGCCTAACACACCTTCAATTTAAATGCTACTGTTCCAAGAACACTGAATTCAACTGTCTGTCAGAACAAATTTAAGTTCCCAGGTGAGAATCTCATTGGCCCATCAAGTCATGTGTACAATCCTGATCTAATCAATATCAGCCAAAGCAGGCATGGTCACATGTTATAATCAAAGCTTCCCCAGAGGGGCATTTCTACATCCAATCTTCCAGAAAACATATTACGTGACTACTAGACCAGGTACTACGGTAATGGCAGTGATCACGTGGACATTTTCATTCTTGTAGATAGTTCTTAAAGGGAGAAGATAGCTTATGACCTACACAAACTCCTCCAAAGAGTTCTACCATACAGTCTCTAAATTTTTAAAAATAGTTTTAAATCCTGAAAACTCATTACATCATAGGGTTTCCCTAAATTCCCAATTCTAATCTTAATCTTTAGCCTCTATGTATTTATTCCTTTCTTTCAATAACATTCATTGAGGCTCCTCTGTGTATTAGATGTCAAAGAGACTAGGATGTGCTAGTCTTGAAGGGTTAAGTCCCTTATGACAGATAAAGACTTTTGAACAAAACTTAGCAAGACATTTATTAAGGTGCAATTACAGACATATATATGAAAAATACTGGGGAACCAAAGGGCAATGATTTTCATTCAACCCTGGGGTCAGGAAGTGATGGAAAAAATTGATTTTGTGTTGACCTACCTTTATTGTATTTAATTATTACATATAATCTATAATGTTTGCTTATTCATGGAGGAAACTTAAATGCATATTACTAAGTTAAGGAAGCCAGTCTGTAAAGGCTACATAGTGTACGGATCTTGGGAAAGATAAAACTATGGAGATAGTAAGCAGACCAGCGGTTGCCAGAGGATAAGGGTGGCAGGGAGGCGTGAACGGCAGGTCTGGGATTCACAGATGCAGGATGGAGAACTTACCGTGGCTCGTCACACCGAGAGTGGTGTATGGTTCAGTGGCATTAGGACATTCACCTTGTTGCAAAACCATCACCACCACCCATCTCCAGAACTCTTTCATCTTCCCCAGCGGAAACTCTGTCCCCATTAAACAACATATTTCTCCCTCCCTTGGGTCTTAGAACTCACCATTCTTTCTGTCTCAATGAATTGGCTAAAATTTCTTGAAGTGTAAAAGTAGATAAATGCAAACCAGTAGAGACTTTAAATATACCCATAAACTACTTGCAGGGGAATAGAAAAGATGAATGAATGAGTATGAGATTTATGAAAATTAGCAACACGTGCTGGTGTAAATTTCCCAATAAACAATGTCGTTGCTAAGGGGTCTGCCCCAACACCTCTCACCCTCTTCCCATGCCACCATCTCCTTTCCCACCAGGCCCTAAATGGGCTTTGTGGCATTCCTTTTCTTACACTTAAGAACTCTAGTGACCAGGTAAGAGTAGTGGAAAACCAAAATACCATGGCGCCCGTGTTTCTGTCTTTTTTCTCCTCATCTTTGAAAACTGATGTTACTGAAGAGCCTGAGCAGAATCATGTCATCGGCATCAGGTGTAGAGAAACCCCTTGAACAGGCCAAGGCTGGGTGATGACGCCGGCCAGGCTTGGGAGGTCACAGAGCAGGAACGAGCTAGCATTCCTCCGGGGGCCTGGATGCAGAGTTCAAAGGAAACTCGAGCAAATTCTAACTTTAGTAAATCCCCAGGCCAAAGGTAGACTTTTCAGTAAATTAATAATCTCTGAGTGACATTCGATGAGTTCTTTCAAAGACATTTCCCTTCAAGCTGCTGTGACCCCTGACCTTACAAAATGAATGGAGCCCATCGCGGTGAGTTTCCCATTACGACTTGATCTCCCTCTCCCTCTTCCTCTCTCCAAAAGCCTGGAGAATGCCAGCTAATCAATTTACACTTAGGCCTTTCTGCAAAAGCTCAATGTTTGGCACCTTTAATTTTTATACTATTGATTTTTAGAGAAGTTTGCTTTAACAAAAATTTGAAAAGCAAAGGTTCAGGAGAGAAACAAAATAATGTTTCATGAATGCACTGGGTATTTACCCAAATAAGCAGCTCTCAAGTTGTCTGTAATGCTGTAGTTTCCCTTCCCTAATAATATAGAAGATTACTATGGTAAAAGTCTACAGGGAAAAATTATGGGTAACTATAAGTGCAGACCTCAAAGCTTAGTTCAGGGGTTAAGGTGGATGTTGCACTGCAATCAAAGAGGAAAGACTAAGGTGGCATTAGGGAGAGAGAGCTGACACTGAGTCCCACCACGAGCTCTGCTAGACCCTGCGCTTGACCTCACCACCACTGCGACAGCTACCCACCGATTGCAGGTGAATAACTGTTTAAGGCACATAGCTGATAAGTGGCCAAATCAGAATTCAAATCATGTTATTTTTATTAATTTCCTCATTCAAAATTAGTTATTGGGTGCCTAAAAAGGGGCACATGTGGAGGGTTCATCACTAATCTTCATGGAAGACCTAATGTGCACCAAGCGCTCTTTTATGTGAATTATCAAGAGCCCTCATTCCTACACCTGAAACTAATACAGAATAGTATTGAATATTAACTGTAATTAAAGAAAAAAATTGTTAATAAAGAGTCCTCATCCCAAACCTAACCGTCGGAGGCTACTACTGTCTTTGTATGGGCTATGAAAGCTGAAAAGGATGAATGATGTGTCCAAAGTTACATGGCAAGTAAGTGCTGAAGCTAAGTTTCGAATCTAGGTCTGTCTGATTCAAAAAAACCATGTTTTAATTATTGTATTTTAATTAACCTCTCTGAGCCTCAGTTTCTAGCCTATGAAATGGAACTCATAACAGCTCCATGTATAATAGCCAAAGGGTGGAAATGACCCAATGCCCACCAAATGGTGGATTCATAAAGAACATGTGGTCTATCCATACAGTGGAGTATCACTGAGCCATCAATGGAACGAAGTACTAACATATTCTACGACACGGATGAGCCTTAAAAACATATGCTAAGTGACAGAAGCCAGACATAAGAGATCACATATCATGTGATTTCATTTTTAGAAATGTTTAGAATTATAGAGACAGAAAGTAAATTAGTGATTGCCAGGGACTAGGAGTGGGAGACAATGGGGAATGACCGCTAAAGGGTACAAAGTATCTTTTTGGGGTGATGGCAATATTCCAGAATTAGACAGTGGTGAGGATTTGACAACCTTTTCAATATACGGAAAAAAACCACTGAACTGTACACTTTACAATGGTGCATTTTACAGAATGTGAATTATCGTCTCAAAAATAAATAAATAAATAAATAAATAAGGTTAACCTGCATACTAATTGCTCAGATGGTTGTGAAGATTCAATGAAGCAATTCCAGGGAAGCGCTTGGCACTGGCTAGGGCTTTTCAGGCACATAAAAGCCTTCACCAGCTTTAAATGCTGAAACTCTGTGAGGGGGATTCTGACTTGGCCACTTATCAACTATGTGACCTTAAACTAGTTATTCATCTGCAAAACTGAGGGTAGTCACTGTCGCAGTGATTGTCAGTGAGGATGAGTGAGGGGAAGAGCTGGGTTGTGTGGTACCCACAGCCCTGCAGTGGGTAGCTTACTCTCTGTCCCTCATCCTTCCCCCAGGACAGCCCTTTGTCTGTCCGTCTGTCTGTCCTCAGGACTTCAGAACCTCCCCCACACCACCAGTCCTCCGCCATCTCTGTCTTCCCTACCTCCTCTCCTCCTGCCCAATGAGAGCAAAGCAGGGTATTCCTTGCTCAGAAATGTGGTTCCCTGGTTGTGGCCACAAACCATGCTGCTAACTGGACATAAGAACTCAGAGTCTGAAGTAAGAGCTCACAGGAAGGGGTTAGTTAAGAAATGCTAGGACATGTGCAGTTCTTAACAAAAGAGGAGAGGCAAGGAGAAAGAAAAGAGCTTTTCTCCTGGAGGGAGTGTGGAAAGAAATGTGAATGCATAAGTTCTATTAGGGGGAGCCCGGGTCAGATGCAGCTAGCTCACAGATCCCCAGATGCAGCTAGCTCACAGATCCCCAGGGAGGGAAGGAGGAATGGCAAGTATGGATGACAGCGTGAGGGCTCTCATGGCCCTGATATGGTGTTTGAACTTCATCCTAAATATTGTGGGACTCTTCTGAAGGATTCAATGGAGGGAACGCCATGATCACACCTCTATTTCAGAAAAAATATATATATATATTCTTGCCGCTCGAAACAAGTAACAAGGCTATCAGCAAAGAAAGAAATCCAAGGGGAGAGAGAGGATGGACATTTCTGGAAGGGGTTGGGTGGCCAAGTTTGACGCATCAGAGGGAGCCTTCGAAGAGAGACTGCAAGGAGCACCACTCGGTAGAGGAAGTACGAGCAGAGGGGCAATTCTCAAAGGGAGAGGGACAGAGCGAGACCTGAGGAGCCATGGAGAGAACTCCACAGCGCTGACGTCAGCAGGCAGGGCAGCAGAGCAGGGCTCTGGCTCAGAGCACGTGATGAGAAATGTTGCCAGAATCTGGTGTGTGGATCCTAGCTCTTCTACCTCCCCACCATTTGGGGGGGGGGGGGGGAGTTGTGTGCTTTCTTTTCACATCTGCATTTTACCCCCCAAGTCCTGAGACCATCACCAACTTTAAAAAGACCACTGCACAAATTTCAACAGGAGCAGATGCTGTGATGGGCAGGTGGGCACAGAGCTGTGACACAGAAATCACCTGCCTACAGTGTAATCATCAGTTTAGTCCACTCCAGCTCTCATAGGTTTTGATTTTCATTTTGAAATGGTCATCATTTTTACACTGTTGCAGAGCAAATAGGAGAGTAACATATACTGTCCAATTTGCATGGCCAGCTGCACAGCATCGTACTATGGCCTCACACTCCTCAGGGCAAAGTGTTTCCACCTCGTGAAGTGGGGACAGGCAGCAGCCCTTCCACGCGCAGAGAACACTATCCGGTCCCTCCCTCCCCACTTCCTTCTCGCCAGTTTGGCTCACTCTCTTCTATTGAGCTACGTGATTCTCTAAAAGCCTAAACAATAAGGGAGCGAGAGTTAAAAATTGGCCATATTTTAAACTGTCTTTCCCAGAAATTGGTTACTTTTTCTAAAACGTATATATTTCAAAAAGGAAAACAAGTTTAAAATGTTGCTAGTCTCAACATCTTCAAATTGAGCCGATGGAAAGGAATACATTAAATCTATTTTTCAAGGCTATGCCCATTGCAAACGCAGTCAGATGTGATGAAGCACCTCCACTCTTTGTCGTCGCCAATGCGAGCCCTCCTTAAATACCACTGATTATCACCTCCAGAGTCTGTCAGTTTCATCAGAACCAAATATAGCCCCAGATTCCTTCTTCCTTTCAGCCAGAGAATCCTGAACTGGGAAACACACAGCCATCTGGTTCCCCTTTGGAATTGCTGCATATTATAATAGACACTCACATGGGATAAAAGAAAATGCGGGGAACACATGGGGCAAGGGTCCAAAGGCATTTGAATGATTGCACCAAGGGCCACTTTTAGCTCATTTTATACATGGCCAGAATAAAAAAAAAAACTTTTTTACAAAGTCATTTGCAACAGTATATTTGTTTGCCCAGTGTGATTGCATTCTTAATCTGCTCTTTTGATGTTAAATCAGAAAGTGACACTGAAGGAAGGGACCATAAATCAACAGGTTACGACTGGGTCTCTCTGGCATTCTTCTCCACTCAGAATGTCACGTCAACCAGCACATATTGAGGCAATTCTATAAATTGGGTTATCTTGAGAGGGCGAAGTCAGCAGGAAGAAAAGGGATGGGGGAAAAGAGCATAGCAAGCTCAAAGAAGCTCGAAATTCCTGATTGGAATCAGAATGCCTCAGCTGACAGCACGGACTGGACCCGCTGCGTCCTCTGCCCTGGAGAGAGTGTGGCCCGGGCTTTTCAGGGGCTATGTTTCTCGTTCAGTGACCCACAGGGACAGCCTGGCGGAACTGACTTACCTGATTGCAGAAGAAAAGAATGTGTTTTCCTGATCAAAGATCTTTCTTTTCAAAGCAGAATCTTTATTTGTTCTCACCCTAAGCCTCCTAAACATTGCCTTATTTTTTATTTAACAATTACTTTGGGGGACTGGGTGGAAAAGGTGAAGGGATTAAGAAGTACAAATTGGTAGTTGCTGAATAGCCACAGGATGTAAAGTACAGCACAGGGAATAGAGTCAATAATAGCATAATAACTATGCACAGCGCCAGGTACTGTACTGGAAATGTCAGGGGGAACACTTCATGAAGTATACAATTGTCTAACCACTATGCTGTACACCGGAAACTCATACCAAATAATATTGAGTGTAAATTACAATTGAGAAAAATTTTTAAATAAAAAAATGTAAAAATAATAACAAATAAAAAAAATTACTTATACAGTACTTATTACATGCCAGGCACTGTTCCAAGGGTTTGCAAGTATATTAACCCTCATAATGTAAATATTATAGTACTCAAACCAATGATACGGTATAGGCACGATTATTATTCTCATGAAAACTGAAGCCCAGAAGTAACTTGCCCAGGAACACAGAACCAGTAGGGGCAAGATCTGGGACTCAAATCTGTTTCTTGAATCATTTTGTTGGAAATAAAGAGACACACTTGGTTATGTCAGGTAAAAGGGGGTCTCTCACGATGCACATGGACTCAATGGAGTTAACCCTGAAACTGAAGGCCTCTAGTCAGCACTCGGGACCAGAACGCTCTCTGCCTCTCTCCATCACAATCCGTGTCTCCCAGACTCTCCCCTTCTCTCTGCATGTCTCCATGCCTCCAGCTTGCCTGTGGCCTCGGGGTTCCTACTCTTTCTCACAGATCCTCGCCCTTTTAGCCACACCCTACAGTGCACTCCCTCCCTCCGCCCCCCTCTCTCTCCTTCTCCCACTCTCTCTGCTTTTGACTCCAGATTCTACAGAAAATGGCTGGTGGCTCTATCAACCCAGATCACATCTAGTCACCTGGACAGCCTAGCATTGCCCTCCTTGAGTCAAACCTACTCCTGCCACTGGATTAATTACATGAGTGTGACTACTAGTCTCCAGAGAGGGCTCCCAAGGTTCTCCCCACCCCCATACATACGTGCTGTAAGAAAGGAGTCCATTTCCCCTCCCCTCGAACCCAGGCTGGGCTGGGGTTCGCTTTAGCCAATAGTCTTTGGTGGACAGATTCTGGGACTTCTAAGACCAGGTCTTAATAATACTGAGAACCTCTGTGTCTTTCCTTCTGGAAATTAGCCACCATGTTATAAGTCTGATCACCCTTGTTAGAAAGAAGCCCAAGCCTTGGCACCATGTTGCAAGGAAGACTCAACTAGCTACATGGAGATAGGGAGGTTGGAAGAGAGAAAGAGAGAGAGACCAACTACCTAGTGGATAGTATGGCAGTCCCCGACATATAAGCAAAACTTCCTTGGATTTTCTCACCCAGCCTAGCTGTCAGGTGATCCCACCAAATGAATGAAACTAGCTGCCATGCATGGACCAAAAGAATCATCCATCTGAGCGCTGCCCAAACACCTGACCCACCACATGATAACAAACAATAAGTCACTGTTTCAAGGTTCTCAGTTTGGGGCTAGTGTGTTATGCAGCAAGAGATCACTGAAACAGTGGGCTAGTTCGTTTTTAATGACATTTTTCATAAGGTGAACCAGGGGAAGGCAACAGCCAGATAGGCTGCTGGATGCCTAGGAGATGCCTACCAATAGGCTGTGAGTGAAGCCGGAGAGAAGCAGTGACCACTGCTACAGCAGGACCTGCCTTTTCCTCCTGATGTCACTCTGGCCTCTTCCCAACCATCTGAGCCAGCTAGTTCTCTGGGGAAAAGAGTGTTGGTAAGAGTGTTGATGCAACTTCTATAAGGTCACTTATCTGAGATTGAAACATGACTTCCACACCTCGGCCCTTTTCTCTACATCACACTTTCTCCTTTCTCTGACAGGACTTTAGTCCTCAAAGCCACGTGACCCAGCTCCCTAGCCAGCAGAGGCAAGCCTGGCTGGACACATGCGCACATCTGTCAGCAATCCCCCGTGTCCCATACTGGCAGGCAGTGGCCTCAATTGGAACTGCTTCTTTGGAGACCCAAACCCAAGCCCACTCTGATGGTCCCTGAAAATGGAAACCTCCTTTCGGAGTCTGCCTGCCTCCTCTGTCCCCAAAATTGGCTGTAAACATTCATTGCCCCCAACTATGTGAGGGGCCCTGTGCTAGTAGCCCGGGGTACAAAGAGGTTGAAACTCCACGCCTGGCATGGAGGAGGCTGACGGAGGAGGCAGGTAAACACTAACACAAGCGGTAGTCCCAGGCAGCCCACGTCAAAAGCCCAAAAGAAATGTCCCGAGAGACGACAGTCTGAGAACTGGGACAAGACAGGGGGTGAGTACAGGGACCCCCTTAGAGGGCGGAGAATAGACTAGTCCAGGGGCGGAACTTGGAGTTCTCTGGTGAGAAGGGGGCCTTCAGAACTCCAAGGACTGATTTGGTAACAAGAAAAATTTATTGAAATTCTTTGAAGCTACTCAGGTTGAAAAACAGATTTAGGCTTAGAGAGATTTCATTACATAGATAAAATAATCATAAGCTTTCAAAGTTAGTTGCTTGAAGCGCTCGAAAAAGCAGAATAGTCCATTAGCTGTGTTACTGAGAGGCAGCCTCAGAAAACGGGAGACCACCGCCTGTCACACAGCAGGGGAGCAGGCCATTGGCCGCAAGAGCCCTCGCAATGCAAGGGTGTATTGGACACATCTCCTCAGTCCCTCCTCCCCCCCCCCCACCTGACTTTAGGGCCCTGGTGGTGGCCAGCTTGCAAGCACGCTGCTAGTCTCTCCCCAAGACACCATGCTGCGTCTCTCCATCTGGTTTGATGGGGGAAAGGGCGGTTCTCTGCGGAGCCCTGAGCTCACTAAATCTACCTGTGCATATACCATTCAGAAATCCAGGAGGTTAGCGTGCTTGCTACAACCTCAACTAAGAAGAGATGGCAGGTCTATGGCCACACCACCCTGCGTGCGCCCAATCTTGTCTGATCTCAGAAGCTAAGCAGGCTCAAGACTGGCTAGTACTTGGATGGGAGAAAAGATGGTAGTCAGTGGACAAAAATACCTCCACCTCCCTTGATTCAGAGCAGTGGTTCTTAGGCACATTCTCTGTGGTTCTATAGAGTCCCTGGTAGGATCGAACCAAGTGTCCACAGCTGTGGCCCACTCATTAACACAAACTTTATTAGTTTCTCCACCTTCCCCGCCTCCCTCTCCCTACTCCCCTGCTCACCCCTGCTTCCTGTGATCATCTCTCAAAAAAAAAACAACAAAAACCTGCATCTAAGTCCTTATCACAGGAGCTCATTTCGGGGACTAAGAGCAAGACAGCTGGAAACGAGGGAAAGAAAAGATAAGGTGCTGAAGGAAGATGACACACTTTGGGTGAAAGGCGAGAGGTTGATTGAAGCCAGAAGGGTCTTTACAAAGATAGCCTCCTAGACCCCAGGTTGCCCCGTGGCTGACCTTGCCTAAGAAACCATCTCCCCGTTATATGCTGAAGAACTGAGTGACGTTTGGCTGAAATCTGAACACTCCAGTTAGGGCACTCTTCAAGGAAGTCTAAGGATGAAAAAGTCACTAATTACCGATACACCCAACTTGGATAAATCTCAAGGGTACGCTGAGTGATAAGCCAATCTCAGAGGGTTACACACTGTATGATTCCATTTATATAAACAACTTGAGGTGACAAAATTACAGTGAGGGAGCCCAGATCAGTGGTTGCCAGGAGCTGGGGTTGGGGCACGAGTGTGACTATTAAGGTGCGACATGAGGGTGTTTCTTGTGCTGATGGAACATTTCTGTATCCTGATTGTGACGGTTACTGAAATCTGTGCACGTGATCAAATTTCATAGAAATACAAACACAAGTCTACTTTAATAGTATCGTTTCAATGTTAATTTCCTGGTCTTGACAACGTACTCTCTTTATGTAAGGCAGGGGTCCCCAAACTTTTTACACAGGGGGCCAGTTCACTGTCCCTCAGACCGTTGGAGGGCCGGACTATAAAAAAACTATGAGCAAATCCCTTTGCACACTGCACATATCTTATTTTAAAGTAAAAAAACAAAACGGGAACAAATACAATATTTAAAATAAAGAACAAGTCAATTTAAATCAACAAACTGACCAGTATTTCAATGGGAACTATGGGCCTGCTTTTGGCTAATGAGATGGCCAATGTCCAGTTTCATATTTGTCACTGACGCGCTTCCGGAGCCATGACGCGTGCCTCCCGCGTCACCAGAAGTAGTGCTGTACGTGAGCGACGCTGTGCTTTGCGGGGCCGCCACATACAGTACATCTGCATCCTGTGCTCCTCTCACTGACCACCAATGAAAGAGGTGCCCCTTCCGGAAGTGCAGTGGGGGCCAGATAAACGGCCTCAGGGGGCCGCATGCGGCCTGCGGGCCGTAGTTTGGGGACCCCTGATGTAAGGTATTATCGTTGGGGGAAGCTGAGGGGAAGGGTACAGGAAACTTATTATTTTTCCAACTTCTCACTTTTAAACTATTTCAAAATACAAATTTATAAAACTCAAAAACATTTTTAAAAATTGAATTCCAAAAGCCAGAGAGAGAGAGAGAGACAGAGACAGAGATACTTCCCTTTCTTGTCCCTCAAACAGCTGTTCTGGCCATCTCACTGGCATCGAAGGATGAACTAATGACATAATCCATGTCCAGAGCTTGATCAAGTCTGTTCAGAATAAACCTTATCAGCTATTATTATTGACAAAGAGAATACAAATCATTACTCTAGCCACCTAATCAGCCAATGGGCTAAGAATTTAGTGGAGGCATTTATTGTACTGCCTAAGATAAGGGAACTGAAATATTATCTGAATGTTTTCTTTATCCTGCTTCTCCTTGGCCTCAACTGCTAAAGAGAATTTCAACTTGGATGAATGTGATTCAAACTGAAGTTGGGAAACAGAGGGGCTGATATCAGTGACCAGGAAAGCAGTCTTTGATCGGGGCATCATCCCATGAACTTTATGCAACAATTGCATTGAACCTGATCCCGATGAAAAGATGATCTGCCCGCCACATGCATGGCTTCCACGCAGAAGGCTCTGGGTCTGAAATGTAGGTGCACGCATGCACGTCTGAGAGTCCCAGGGTATAAGCAACTATTTGACTAAAAGCCATATAATGGGACAGACTGGTAGGGCCAGGTGGGGAGGAAAAGGTGAGCAGTCACATGATGGGAGAATCGGTCACTGGGAACAGATGTTAGAAACCAAAAGTAGGTTATTGGAAGGAAAGCAGATTTATCAGAGAGCCTGCAGAGTTTAAATCTTTTCATGCAAGCAATTAAGCAGATCATCAATGGGAAATGTTTAACAGTATTTTTAAAAATTATTTCAATGTCTCAAGTGTTAAAGAAACATTGAATGTTAAAGCTGTCAAATTTTAACTTGAAAAATTCTCAAAGGTATACATTCCATGGCCACCTCCCCTGGGCTATTTATCTTCTAACAGATTAAGGACTGAAAGTTCACAAGTTACGAACTGGGAAGAGAGAGAATCCACAATGAAAATATGAACAGAGAGCAGCATAGTGTTTTGCCTGGCTTCACAATGGACACCTTTCGACCCAGGTGACAACAGCACCAGTAGGAACTCACTGTGAACCCCAACAGAGAACTTGCAAAGATAAAATCAAGGCCATGCCAAGAGACAGCTAGCCACTCCCCCCCTCAAAATCAGACTTCGGAGCAGTGTCCCCCACCCAGGGGAAGCCCTAGAGACCTGCTGCCCTATGGTGAGGCCGCCATTGCTAAGAAAAGAACCAAGAAAATAAAAGTGATTGGTTTAGAGGTGGCAAAATATGCAAGCTGGTCCAGGACCCATGGGTTGGAACAACTGATCAGCAGGGTAAATAGTCAGTGATTTGTGAAGAGACATGTTAGAAGGGGTTTCCACTGGAAAGCCACATTCAAAAGAAGGAAACTCGACTACAGTTTATCCCTTTGTAATAAAATTAATTCAAAATAGATCAAAGACCTAAATATATACCTGAAACAATAAATTACATAGAAGAAAACATAGGTACTAAACTCATGGACCTTGGTTATAAAGAGCACTTTATGAATTTGACTCCAAAGGCAAGGGAAGTGAAGGCAAAGATAAATAAATGGGACTACATCAGACTAAGAAGCTTTTGCACAGCAAAAGAAACTGACATAAAAACAGACAGACAGTCAACTAAACGGCAAATGATATTTTCAAACAACAGCTCAAATAAGGGCCTAATATCCAAAATATACAAAGAACTCATAAAACTCAACAACAAACAAACAAACAATCCAATAAATAATTGAGAAGAGGACATGAACAGACACTTCTCCCAGGAAGAAATACAAATGGCCAACAGATATATGAAAAGATGCTCATCTTCATTAGCTATTAGAGAAATGCAAATCAAAACTACAATGTGATACCACCTCACACCTGTTAGATTAGCTATTATCAACAAGACAGGTAATAGCAAGTGTTGGAGAGGCTGTGGAGAAAAAGGAACCCTCATCCACTGTTGGTAGGAATGTAAAGTAGTACAACCATTATGGAAAAAAATAATGGTAGTTCCTCAAAAAATTAAAAATAGAGCTACCATATGACTCAACAATCCCTCTACTGGGTATATACCCCCAAAACTAAAAAACACTGGTATATAAAGACACATGCAGCCCCATGTTCATTGCAGCATTGTTCACAGTGGCCAAGACATGGAAACAACCAAAAAGCTCTTCAATAGAAGACTGGATAAAGAAGATGTGGTACATATACACTATGGAATACTACTCAGCCATAAGAAATGATGACATCGGATCATTTACAACAACATGGATAGACCTTGATAACATTATACTGAGTGAAATAAATCAGAAAAAACTAAGAACTATATGATTCCATACATAGGTGGGACATAAAGATGAAACTCAGGGACATGGACAAGAGTGTAGTAGTTACTGGGGGGGGGGGAGAGGAGAGAGAAGAGGTGGGGTAGGGGGAGGGGCAAAAAGAAAACCAGATAGAAGGTGACGGAAGACAATTTGACTTTGGGTGAGGGGTATGCAACATAATCAAATGTCAAAATAACCTGGAGATGTTTTCTCTGAACCTATGTACCCTGATTGATCAATGTCACCCCATTAAAATTAATAATAATAAAAAAAGAAGAAGGGGTTTCCATTTTTAGAGCTAAGGCTGAAGAGCTAAGAACCATGTGACAAGTAGAAGGACCTAAGAGAGGACCAGCCTCATTTCTGCCACATAGAAGGTATTCAATGAATATTTATTGGACGGATGCATGTATGCACACACACATGCATAAATGGATGGAGGAACATAGGTATGAAAGGTAGAAACATGGTCTCACCTGTGGTGGCACAGTGGATAAAGCATCAACCTGTGACGCTGAGGTTGCCGGTTTGAAACCCCAGCCTTGCCTGGTCAGGGCACATATGGGAGTTGATGGTTCCTGCTCCTCCTCCACCCTCCCCTTCTTCTCTCTCTAAAAATGAATAATTAAAATCTAAAAAGAATTATGAAACATAAATAAAATCTTTAAAAAAAGAAAGGTAAGAACACTGTGTTTCTAATTCCAGTAGCACTAAAGAATGACACTAGAAATGCTCCTTCGTTTTTTAAAGATAAAATGCTTTTTGTTTTATTAAAATCAGAAAAAGTGAGATCTCTTTTTCCAGAAATATATGAGAAAGGACAAGGACACCCATATGTCAGTTCTCACAATAAAGCATGTCACAGCCCCAAATTCTCTTCTCTGGTGGTCATTCCTGAGCCAAGTCTGAGGCTCCTGTGAGTGGGGACGTCAAGGAGAGGATTCTGGGATTGGGAATCCAGCCCTCAGGAGAAAGATCCAGGTGTGAGTAAAGATTTGCAGCTGATGCCACAGGAGCGCCCTGGCTTACACATAGTGGGTTAGGCAGAGTGAGAAGGAAACCACAGGCACAGCCATGGGGACACCAGCGTTCATGGGATAGTGAGAAACAGAGGGTGACAAGGGGACCGAGATGGGACAAAATAAACAGATGCAAAATGCTGGACAGTGGAAAAACATGTTTCAAGAAGGAGAGAATGCTGGATCAAGACCATTTTTTAGTTCTCCATGGACTTAAGGTGTCATGTGGAAAACAAGAAGATGAAGAAAATAGTTTACCCAAATTAATGATGATTAAAATCTTTATAAAATTAATGTGTTATAGCATCATGTCTTATACAGCAGTTGTCCCCAACCTTTTTTGGGCCATGGACCGGTTTAATGTCAGAAAATATTTTCACGGACCGGCCTTTAGGGTGGGACGGATAAATGTATCACGTGACCGAGACAAGCGTCAAGAGTGAGTCTTAGACGAATGTAACAGAGGGAATCTGGTCATTTTTTAAAAATAAAACATCCTTTAGCTATTAGAGAAATGCAAATCAAAACGGCAATGAGATACCACCTCACACCTGTTCGATTAGCTATTATTAGCAAGACAGGTAATAGCAAATGTTGGAGAGGCTGTGGAGAAAAAGGAACCCTCATACACTGTTGGTGGGAATGTAAAGTAGTACAACCATTATGGAAGAAAGTATGGTGGTTCCTCAAAAAACTGAAAATAGAACTACCTTATGACCCAGCAATCCCTCTACTGGGTATATATCCCAAAAACTCAGAAACATTGATACGTAAAGACACATGCAGCCCCATGTTTATTGCAGCATTGTTCACAGTGGCCAGGACATGGAAACAACCAAAAATCCCATCAATAGATGACTGGATAAAGAAGATGTGGCACATATACACTATGGAGTACTACTCAGCCATAAGAAATGATGACATCGGAACATTTACAGCAAAATGGTGGGATCTTGATAACAAGATACGAAGCGAAATAAGAAATCAGAAAAAACCAGGAACTGCATTATTCCATACGTAGGTGGGACATAAAAGTGAAACTAAGAGACATTGATAAGAGTGTGGTGGTTACAGGGGGGAGGGGGGAAAGGGAGAGGGAAAGGGGGTGGGGAGGGGCACAAAGAAAACAAGATAGAAGGTGACAGAGGACAATCTGACTTTGGGTGGTGGGTATGCAACATAATTGAACAAGATAACCTGGACTTGTTATCTTTGAATATATGTATCCTGATTTATTGATGTCACCCCATTAAAAAAATAAAATTATTAAAAAAATAATAATAATAATAAAAAACATCATTCAGACTTAAATATAAATAAAATGAAAATAATGTAAGTTATTTATTCTTTCTCTGCTGACCGGTACCAAATGGCCCACGGACCGGTACCGGTCCGCGGCCCAGGGGTTGGGGACCACTGCTATAAATGGTTGAGAGGTTTTACATAACTTCATATGTGAGTACATAATTTATATATAAACCTTTATCTGAAGACAGAAAAAACTTTAAAAACAAGGTCAATATACTTTTTCTGTAAAGGGTCAGAGAGTAAATATTTTCCCCTTTGCAGGCCAGACAGTTTCTGACACAACTGCTCAACTCTGCTGCTGTAACCCCAAACCAGCCATAAACAACATGTACTTGAATGAGCACAGTTGTGTTCCAATAAAACTTTATTGACAAAAACAGAAGGTGAGCTAGATTTGGCCCAAAGATCCTAATTTGATGACTATTCTTCTATAGTAATATCTTAACAGGTCTTCTCCCTCTTCACAATCAGTTGCCAAAAGGAAGAAAGTACATAAACCACATTCACCAGAATATAACTTTTCACAGGAAGTACAGACTGATATTAGAGACATCACGTTGACTTTTAACCATCACAGACACATTCGTGGGAATTGCAAGATATTTGCTTATGGCAGAAAGTTCTCTATTAATGTAATATGTGCTGTGTCTATAAATTAAAACACTTGGAATTTTTACTCCAAGATTTATCTATATGCAAATGCCATTGTTTTGTTTCTTTCAACCACTTGCCTTGTAAGTTGCTTTTAAGTCTGTGTAAAATGAATTCTAATTAGATGTAGACGTATATGTTTTAGTTCTTTCCACAAATATGATTTGTATACATAATGTTGAGAAAGAGTGAAGGTGTTTGAAGCCTTAAGAGGGAAACGCCTCAGCAAATTCTTACCAGTATTAAATACAATGCAAGATTGCAACCCAGTTAAAAATCTTAGAAATGCTGTATTCCCTTTACAGAGAAATAGTCAGTATTTTATACGTGTGTGTGTGTGTGCTTACAGCAGTGAGTCGTTTGAGTTTTGACTACTCCTGCAATGCCTACAGTGTATATTGTTGGTGCTGTGTACTAAATAGTCCTAGCATACAGTAGAATTGCACTTCTGGCCTCCCTTAAAGGCACAGCCGTCTGATTTGCCTTGGCCAATAAAATACGAGCCAATGTGGTGTGTCACTTTCAGGCTGAAGCTTTAAGAACCATAGATAGCTCTTTTCCTCAGCCACAGTAGCCAGCAAATTACAGATGGTAAATGTCCATTCAGCTTTGGTTCTTACGTCTAGGATTAAATTCTCATCTGTCAGACAATCAGTTTTTCCAGCTAGACGCTGGACTAACTTAACACCCTTGTCTAAACAGCAGTTCTGCTAAAGCAGGGGGTTAGACAATTTTTTTTCTGTAAAGGGCCAGGAAAGACAGTGAGTCCTCACTTAACATCAACAATAGGTTCTTGGAAACCATGACTTAAAGCTAAACAACAGATAATGAAATCAATTTTACCATAGACTGATCGATAGCAACAAGAGTTAATTTAAGTTCCTACAGCATAGTTCTGGTCACAAAAACATCACCAACCTTCTAAAGGAAGACCCAAACACTCCTAATATGAAACATTGAAATGAATATAAGCTATACGTTGTACATTTAAGGAAGATAAGTAAACACAAGCAACAGAATGATTTCCCAATCTGCTGATTCCAGTTCAGGGTCAAGGTGGCCGCAGCCTCTCCCAGCAGCTCTGGGAGCCAAGCAGGACCCACCTGAACAGGACTCCCTTCATCTCAGGGCCACGCACACCCACAGCCGCACTCAGACTGGGACAATGTAGACAGGACAGTTCACCTGACAGGCACATCTGTGAGATGCAGGAAGAAACCAGAGTCCCCAGAGAAAACTCACGCAGACGTGGGCAGGACATGCAAAGTCCACGCAGACAGTGGCCCCTGCCTGAGAATGGGCTTTTTTTTCCCCCTCATCAACGTTATAGCAAAATGATGTTATTCAGGGACCTGCTACACATATTTCAAGCTTTACAGCCTTCTGGTCTTTGTCGTAATGATGCAACTCCACCATTGTAGCCAGGGAGTAGCCACAGGCAATTGGTGAATGAATGGGAGTGGCTGTTCTGATAAAACTCTATTTACAAAACCAGGTAGCAGCCAGGCTTGACCTGTAGGCCTTATTTTCCAAGGACTCTGCTGTAACTCGGTGTTATATTCTCTGTGTACCTCCTCCAGGTCAGGAAAGGGATACTAGACATCCCGGGGAGGAGGGAACAGGCGCTCAGTGGAGAAAGCAGTTCAAGCCTGTGTCTCCCAACCTCTGCAGGGCAAGCCCACCAGAACTCAAGGACTAGAAACACCAGTGTACCCCACGTTGAGCAGAAGTGGGAGGGCAGAAACTGCTATGGAAATAAATGGTTTGGGTGTAAGGAATCTATTATACAATTATGTGTACTTTTGTTTTAATTCAAAATTTCCCATAATAAAATATGGAGGAGGAAAAAATTCTCTAATATTTCACGGAAGCTTTTTGAAAGACTTTTTCTGGGAATTAGCATAATTCATGGCTTAATATTTGGCAAAATCCACATAAAAGAACATTATAGCTGGAATCGTGACCAGTATTTTATCTCAGAATAGCATATGCATTTTGTTTTAATGATTTCTCTAGTCCCTGAGAAACTATAAGGGCTCAGCTGGTCCCTGAATCTATATGACATTTTTATGACAATTAAAATGTCACCCCAAGGAGAGTCTTTCGTTCCCTTGTCAGATTTTATTGGGCTAGCATAAGCTAACAAAGCAGAATAAAATTATACAGCTAATATTATATTTAAAACACCAATTTATTACAGTCAAGGCTATACCAAGAAAATACACTGGCCTTTGGTATCAACCAAACAAAATTAATCACACAGATGTTTAATATCTGATTATAATTTCTCCCTAAGAGTAAGTTGCTTTGTTTGGACCACAGTTAACAAGATTCATCTTTCCAAACATAATGAGAATTTTAACAGCAACTAAAAATCATGTCTTTTCATTCGTCCCTTCCAGTATAGTCATCCCTGCTTATGCTCGGGTGAATATATTCCAAGAGCCCCAGTGGATGCCTGAAACCTCAGATAGTACCAAACCCAATCTACTGTGCTTTTTCTAATCATATACACCTTCTCACTTACAGGAAACACTTTACACTTCTGTTTGGCAGATCTGAGTTGCCAGCATCACTACCCTTGCACTTTGTGGACATTGTTAAGTAACATAAAGGCGAATTGAACACAAGCACTGCGACACCGCAAGAGTCGATCTGATAACCAAGACAGCTACTGAGGGACTGCTGGGAGTGGAGTGTCTACAGCATGGAGATGCTGGATGCAGGGAGGAGTCACTGCCCCAGGCGGGATGGAGTGGCCAGCAGGAGATGTCATCATATTTCAACATTACTCTTATCCATAAGTGTTCAAGAATTGCTAGCTCTTTTTCTTTCTCTGGAACCATTAACTTTTTCCCAAAAATTCATTATCCTATTGATCTAGTTCCATTACCAATCAATTATATTCGGCCATAGATCCTGTGCTTAGTCCTAGATCACGTGTCTTCACATGGTCTAGTATGTGTTGAGTCTAGTTAAGCTATACAACCAACAGGGGGCTTTAAAAATATAATTTCCTGGCCCTGGCCAGTTGGCTCAGTGGTAGAGCAGTGGCCCAGTGTATGGATGTCCCAGGTTCGATTCCCGGCCAGACCACACAGGATAAATGCCCATCTGCTTCTCCACCCCTCCATGCTCCTTTATCTCTGTCTCTCCCTTCCCCTCCCACAGCCAAGTCTCCATTGGAGCAAAGTTGGCCCGGGCACTGAGGATGGCTCCATGGCCTCTGCCTCAGGCGCTAGAATGCTCCAGTTGCAATGGAGCAATGGCCCAGATGGACAGAGCATTGCCCCCTGGTGGGCATGCTGGATGGATCCTGGTAGGGCACATGCAGGAGTCTGCCTCTCTGCCTCCCCACTTCTCACTTCAGAAAAATACCATTTCCTAGATTCACTGAGTTGCAAGCTACAAGGACAGTGCTCAGAAATCTGCATTTTTAACAACTGCCCCCCCCCCCCCCGCAGCTCCTACGCAAGTGACCTGGGATCATCTAGATGGCTGGTTTAATTGTCACAGATACGGCAGGGCTGATAATCAATGCCAAGATCTATTTCCTCAGTCACAATCCCTAGGTGCATCTCACACCTCTATGCAGTATCAAACTTCATCTTTTCAGAAGACACCTAAGAAATGCAAGAAAAATACAATAAATACACCAAAAGATGTTTTTGTAATGAACTGCTTTCAATGTTATAATCTTGAGAAGCTGATGTCACATTTTTTTGGCATTAGTATTTTCAGATGTAAGGCAGACTTTAAAGTCTATATAAACTGAAAGGGAAAAAAGGTCAAACATTATAGCTTCCCAAAATGTCACCGAACTTGAGGATGGTGGCCACTGATGTTACAAGGCTCAGGGTTCTATTCACATTCAATCACTCCTCTTCAATACTAACCATTTTCTAGCTATTCTTCAGAATAAATGCCATCTCTGGGTACTGATTTTTCAAGCAGTGTCAGTTTTCATTTTGCTTTTCATAAAGTCATATTGTCCTAACCAGACAAACTGGCAATAGAAATCATATCCGCAGTGTCATCGGACAGGGCATATCGCTAAAAGCCTGTGCTCACAGCCACCAGCAGACCTAAGCAGCATCTACTTGGGGCCGGGAGCCCACCAAGACCAGGCCGACGTGGTGCTCTGGGGTCAGGTATGACAACAAAATAAAGCACAGTTCTCTTTCACTTCGCTTACCCCCAATAGTCTTTTTTACTCTTTCCTCTGTCTTTGCGATGTTTAAGGGGTGGTCTGGTCAGTTTACCTTAGCCAAACAACAGCAGCAGCAGCAGCAGCAGCACCCTTTAGGAAGAATTTTCCATTTTTCCTTCAATTATCTTTTACAATAACCATAAAAAAAATAATAATAATCATATTGTCTCTTTCTAACCTGTGAGGAAAGTGAGGTTAGTGAAAGTGTACGTGGCTTTGGTCCAAGCGCAGGGAGCTATGGTGGAGGGCCAGTTCTCTCCCAGGATGCAAAGCGCTTGGCACAGCACACCTCCTCTCACTCAGCCACGCTGTGAAAGGGTGAAGTTGGCAACCTTGACTTGGCCTTCCCTTTCATTGGCCCAGTTTCAAAAGTTAACCATTCTTAAATATTTGTACTAAATTGGAGTGTGGGGATTCTTGGAGACCAAAGAGTTTTAAGGGCCCCATTGAATTTTAATGAGAGAAAGGGAGGGAGGGAGTAAAGGAGGGGAAAGAAAGGGGGAGAGAGGGGGGAGAAAGGAGGAGAGAAAAGGAAACGAATCTGTTGCTAGTGGTAACGGAGCAACCAGAGATAACCCTCGCAGTTGGGCCACCCACATGCCCCTCTGAGCAATCTTGATTTTAAATGCTCGTCTCCAACTTGAAGAAACGTGGTCTGAGCCCTCCCACCAAAACCAAGCTTATATACCAAGTTCAGAGCCTCATTGCACTCCCAACCCACTAAAGATCAGCAGTGCTTCTTCTTGTTAAAACAGTGTTTCATAAAGAAAAAAATGATATATGTGTGTGAATATATATTAAAAACCTGAATATGCATAGTTTTGTGCCTTAAGCAAATAAATAACTTACATTTTTTTCTCTTAGGAATATGATTGATTCACATAATCATAACATTGTGTAACATTGTGTGTGTGTGTAGCTAACCCTTGATAATTTTTGTGCAATCAGTCAATGCCTTGTTTTCACTGACAGCTGGCACAATGGAATCCTCTTCTTGCCAGAGAGAGGTGTGTGATCTGGGATGTGTATGGAATTGGGAGGAAGGAGATTCAATCCTGGTTCCAACTCTGCCTCAAACCTTCCGTAACTCACCCATGCACCCTACTCCTCCAGACTCTTCGTAAAGCAGGCGGAGAGACTCACTCCTGCAAGTCTGCTGCTTGAACCAACACCAGCAGCATCACTAAGAAACTTGCTAGAAATGCAGTCTAGGTCCCACCATACCTGCTGACTTGGTATCTGATTTTAACAGGAGCCCTGCAACCTGAATGAACAGCCAGGTCGGTGAGGCCCTGGGTTGATGACTTCTGTGAGTACAAGGGCATCCCCCCCACAGGCCCTCCGCATGGCCTAGAGTCTCGGCTCCTGCTGAACACTAATATCATCTGCAGCTTTTAAAATTCTGATGTCCAGACCAGTTAGATCCGAATCTCTGGCAATACCAACCAAGCAAGAGTGCTGTTGAAACCTCCCCAGGGACTCTAACATGCAGCCCTGGTTGAAGTCCTTAGCCTCAGTACTCTTCCCCTTCTCGGGCACCCTGTAGTCCACGGTCTCAGGTGTTACTTACTCTACTGCGCATGCTTTTCCCAGTCTGCTAGAGCAGGGGTCGGGAACTTTATTGGCTGAGAGAGCCATGAACGCCACATATTTTAAAATGTAATTCTGTGAGAGCCATACAACGACCCATGTATGTTACGCATTATCCAATAAAAATTTGGTGTTGTCCTGGAGGACAGCAGTGATTGGCTCCAGCCACCCTCAACCACGAACATGAGTGGTAGGAAATGAATGGACTGTAATACATGAGAATGTTTTTTATTTTTAACGTTATTATTTTTTTATTAAAGATTTGTCTGCGAGCCAGATGCAGACATCAAAAGAGCCACATCTGGCTCACGAGCCATAGGTTCCTGACCCCTGTGCTAGAGAAAGGCAGAACTTGATCCCTTTCTTTCTGACTGCTTTCTTTGGCACAACTGGCTGCAGGGAGATGACAAGGGCAGCGGTCAGCCACTGAGCCCAGGAATTTGGCATCCACTTTGGGCATCTGGGATTTTGGTTTGGGGCAGCCAACCAATATTTGCCACAAAACCACTAAGAATGGAACCACCACCAGGAAAAACGCCTATGTATTAAGCACCTCTGGGTTCTGAGTGCTATAGAATGCCAAAACGTGGAACGATCATGCATTCCTGCTTATTTCTATGCACACAGCTCCTTTCTTGAGCACTCAGAAGAGAAGAGCAGCATAAGTAGAAGGAGAGAGGAGAGGAAAGGAGGGGGAAAGAGAGGGAGGGAGGGAGGGAGGGAGGGAGGGAGGGAGGGAGGGAGGGAGGGAGGGAAGGAGAGAAGGGGGGAAAGTGAGGGAAGGAGGGGGAAGAGAGGAAGGGGGAAGAGAGGAAGGAGGGGAAAGAGAGGAAGGGGGGAAGAGAGGAAGGAGGGGAAAGAGAGGAAGGAGGGGAAAGAGAGGAAGGAGGGGAAAGAGAGGAAGGGGGGAGGGAGGGGGAGGGAGGAGGGATGGGGGAGGGTGGAGAGAGAGAAAAATCCAAGCCAGATCACAATGGAAGCCATTCGTGCAGCTGCCTGGTGAAGATTACTGATGGGCAGGTCCTGGGACAGGCATCAGGACCCCCCAGAGTAGTTTTCCTACTTGCATTTGGCTACACACCACACATCCTTCCTTCACATTCCTGATGGCCTGGGTTAATGGACTCCGTCATGGACTGTCATGTGCAGACCAGGGCGTGGAAAGCAGAGTAATGGCCCCCAAAGACGTCCACATCCTAATCCCTAAAACCTGAGACAGCGTTACCTTAGATAGCAAAGGGAATTTTGCAGATGTGATCTAGTTAGGGCAGGGGTCGGGAACCTTTTTGGCTGAGAGAGCCATGAATGCCACATATTTTAAAATGTAATTCCATGAGAGCCATACAACGACCCATGTACAGTACGTATTATCCAATAAAAATGTGGTGTTGTCCCGGAGGACAGCTGTGATTGGCTCCAGCCACTCGCAACCATGAACATGAGCGGTAGGAAATGAATGAATTGTAATATCTGAGAATGTTTTATATTTTTAATGTTATTATTTTTTTATTAAAGATTTGTCTGCGAGCCAGATGCAGCCATCAAAAGAGCCACATCTGGCTCGCAAGCCATATATATTCCTGTCTCCTGAGTTAGGGTTTTGAGCTGGGGAGAGTCTCAAGGATTAGACGGCCCCAGTGTATTCACAAGGGTCCTACAACAGGAAGGCAGGAGAGGCAGGAAGATGTGCGGTTGGGAGCAGCATCAGGAGTGAGGCTATGCTCTCTGGAAGGAAGCCAATGAGCCGAGGAGGGAGAAAAGGGAAGGAAGAGACCCCCTGGGTTTCCAGGGGGAACCAAGCCTGCCAACCTTGATGTTTGCCCCATGTAGACCCATTTTCAACCTCTGGTCCCCAGAACTGTAAGATAATGTATTTGTGACGTTCCATTGCCACTTCACTTGTGGGTCTGTTACCGCAGCCATAGGAGACTAATACAGCAGGGTAAGAACAGCCTCCCTACCATAGCCAAGACTCCCCAGCCCAGGGAGCAAAGCCGGGTTCCTGGCCACAGAGACAGAGTCCCATGTTAGGAACACGTCACTCACTGGGATGTGCTGCAGGTGACACCGAGACATGGTCCACTGTGCCTGGAGAGGCTGTCTCTAAGAAAACCCTCCCCAAAAGACAGGACACCTTCTCCCCGCTCCCCCCTTACTCCCCCCACTTCTGTAAGTAACAACTGCCACTGTCAGGAGTCAGTCTTCCCAATTTGTCTGAACATTTAAAGGGTTTTTTTTTGTTTATTCATTTTAGAGAGAGGAGAGAGAGAGAGAGAGAGGTAAAAGGGGAGGAGCAGGAAGAATCAACTCCCAACTTGCCTGACCAGGCAAGCCAAGGGTTTTAAACCAGAGACCTCAGTGTTCCAGGTCGATGCTCTATCCACTGCGTCAGTACAGGTCAGGTTAAACATTTAAAATATTTTAAGAAAAGTAGAGTATTATTTGCCATGGAACCCTTTGTGATAGATTTACATAATCCATACCACCAGGGAAGCCATCCATTTTAATCAGTTGTTACAACAATTACTTCACCTGTAAGATCAGAAGTCATGCTGTCATCACGTGAGTAACGTTATATAGCTATTCTGTCATATATCACATCCAATATAACATCATAAGGATGCTCTATCAAGATCCTTTAGTTGTCTAAGTGTTCCACCAGGCTTGACAAATTTTGTTAAAAGTTTGCTAAAACTTTTGGTGTATAAGTAACCATAGGTAGGATTTTATCACAAGCATGAGATCTTTCATTCTAGGTTAGGTAAATCAATGATCCTATCAACTACTATGTCATTTTCCAAGCACCAAACAGTTCTCCCATTCCCCGCATGAACTGGATGTCCTGCCATTGAATTCAGTTGAGACACTAACCACCCAGAGTTGGCAAGGACCCCATAGGCTGAGGCTCGGTCCCATGGACCCGCTCATACTTCAGACACCAGCCCCAAACAGGGTCCCCAGGCTATTGACACATCTGCCTGGCTGACTACAACCCCTCCCCAGTTTAACAATTCACTAGAATGACTCAAGGAACTTGAGAAAGCACTATACTTACAATTACATCTTTTCATACCATACAAATGGACAGCCAGATGGGGAGGCACCTAGGTGAGACCCAGAAGGATCCTGAGCACAGGACCCCTGTCCCAGTGCAGTTGGCACCTGGCACCCTTCTGGTACGTCAATATGTCCACCAATCAGGAAGCTCCCCCAACCTCATCATTCAGGGTTTTGGGAGCTGTGAGCCAGTAACCATGGACAAAAACCAAATATATATTTTCTTATCAATCACAGTATCGCAACATCCTTCAGGGAGAATGGAAAGAAAGACCTCCCCAAAGGCGAATGGCTGTGCCCAACTCAGTTTCGGGAGAGCCAGGCTGGACGACCTTTTCTATTTTGAGAAGGTCAAGCCACCTATGTCAGGCTACCTACAGCTTATTGTGGATAAATTGTGCCAAACAGAGAATGTATGCCAGGCTCATGCCTGCCCTGAAGAAGACATGAGCCTCAGCAGCTTTCGGCAGGAGTTAATATCTCCTTCATCACAGAGGCAGCATCAGAATGAGCAGCATGCATCCCTTAGCTGTGGTCAGACACCAGCAGATGCCGACACGTGTAATTTGGGAGCTGTGGGTACCAGGAACTAGAAGGTGCTACATCCCATAAGTAAAATAATGGGTCATTAGTCCCTGGCAGGTGAAAACCTATTACTCAGAATTTATGAATTGATCATTCTATTTACCACAAGGATTTGATGACTCATTATTTTCTTTCTTGTGGTTCCCCTTGAACATGTTTTTGATTGCTAGGTCAACGGAAGAGAAACTGTCACCCTCTTTCTCATCTAGAGGTGTCTCACTTTATGCCATAGGTAGAGTCCAGACCAATTATGACCGCAGTAAATTTCTGAATGGGAAATCATATTTGAAAGCCTCAGTGAGAATGAACAACTTGAATGAAAGTTGCAGTGAACGATGGTCTACTCCATTACTAAGTCCTTGTTCTTTCCCACAGCTCATAATAATGTTCCAGAGATAGCCCTCATTTCCTGCAGCCTGCCTCAAACTCTCTGTAAGGGAAACGAAATAAGTGCATTCACTCATTAATTTTTGATCTTATACAGAAGACTCTAGCACAAAAACATCTGACAAGTTACAGCCTATTTTTTTTAGCTTTGCAAGCTTTAAGTTTTTTATTTTCTACAGCAAACACTAGACAAGTAAAAGGGCAAAGGTTGGCAAAGCCTTTCAATTAACTGGGCATTAAAATTCCCTGTGCATGTCCTGCAGAACTGCCCCGAGCTCGTGGCCTCAGGCAGGTCACAGGGGACAACTGTGTCCTCTAGTACTGAAATATATTTCCTCAGGTAAAACTGGGTTAAAATGAACTTCAAAACCCTCTCGGGTCAGGAGAAACCTGAGCATAAATGTCAGGCTCCAAAGAATATAAGGCTGTGATTAAAATAAAGGAAGTCGTCAGGAGACAGGAAAAGTCCCAAAGAGCAGGAGTCAATTATTTGTTTGCAAATGATCGCTGTGTGCCTCCTGGCTGTGCCGGAGGACAGGATTCAACAAGGAAATAGGCTACACGGCAGATTTCAAGAATCTCACAAAATAGCAACGGAAGTAGGTACTCCCATACCCTGAGAACAAATCTCTAATTAGGTCCAAAAAAGCCTGAAAGGTCTTAGAGGGCTTCACCAGGGTGGGCATCAAATCTTATTTTAAAATATCCACATCCTTAAAGAAAAACAACGAACTGAAAAGGTCCGTGTGCACGTATGTAGACGACATACACACTTCCGAAGCTGTGAATTACAAAATCCTCAGGTAGATTTGACCTCAGACTGTTATTCTGCAGCCGGATGTGGTCTCCTCGTGCCCTGAACCACGGTTAGCGGCTCCTCTCAGAAACACAATGCACCACCTCCCACTCTGGGTTACACCCTTCAGGGGCTAGTTCTGCTGGAGAAGGGAGCTGAAGGGAGCTGTGAGGTTCACAGAGGTGTTGCTGGAACGTGACAGTCATTACCCGGGAGTGAAGGACAGCTCTCTTTAAAGGCACCTACCTTTTCAGCTGGGACTGCAGATAGGACGCTAGGCGGGTAGCTTCTTCCAGCTGCATGAGCAGACAGTTTCTTTTTTCCTGAAGGAGAATCCTGCGGGTAAGAAAACAGTCCATCAGTGGATTTCAAAGACAGCGAGTCTATTTTCCTTACAAGACACTCAACTATAAATTCCCCCCAAAATGATTTCAGTTTGAATGGCTAAATTCTAAAAAGCACATCTAAGTCATAAATACCAAAATAACAGACGTTTTTGTCTCGCTTGGAAAGGTTCTGCCAGCTCCCTGAACAGTGCCTGATACACCATCGCCGCTCAGTAGGTGGGTGGGTAGGCCCACAGAGGGGTGCGCAGAGGGGTGCACAGATGGGTGGACAGGTGGGCGCACGGATGGGTGGATAACACTGTGGTGTTTTTGGTCAAACTGAAGATTCTAATCAGCTCCTTAAAAAAGTAGTACCTGGAAGTTGTAACACAACCCTATAGCACATTCTTTGGAGTTTGTGATAAATATGTATTTAATTTGCTATTACAATGGATATAGTTCTCTTTCTATAGCATGGTTCAGTTCTTCTCAGCTAATCCTTTTATTTTCCTCAAAAAGTCCCAGGTTAAGGAATCTCTCTGGCTATGTTATAAAGTAATCTATGAATTGAAATCAAGATAACTATACCCGAGTATGGGTAAAACAGGTAAGCAACAGCCCTTGCATGCGTCTGTCTCCACCAGGCGTATTTTTGCACAGCCGCGCCACACTCCCACCTGCTTGGCCTAGTGCAAGGCCATCTCTGCTATTTGTACCACTGTCTATAGTGAGTGCTCAATCATTTCTCTAAAAAAAAGGACACTGAAAGCAAGAAGAGTGTTTCAAATGCATACTGATTGATCTTTATCCTCAGAGAGCAGCTTCTGGCCTAATGATAAGGAATTTTTCTATTGAGTGGCAACTGAATTCCCTTTGGCAACACACAGTGTTATTTGCATTGATTTACTGCAACCACTGAGATGCATCAAAGCTTTCTTCATTTAGCCACTTCCTTTGACCTTTGCGTGAGATATTAGGGGTAAGGCAAGGGTTCCTCATCACTCCTTCATCCTCTCAAAGGATGAGGTCCCTTCGCCACACAACATTAACTTAATCAATAACCTTTAAAGCCTGCAGCCACGCTGAGGTACTGCTCTGTGCCCATGCGATGTTTGATCACTCCCCCGAAAGAGCTCATGGCCTGAGACAGGGCACAGAAAGTTAAGTGAATAATTACTTTCATTCAAAACACTTCTGTTAAAGAAATATTTGCCAAGGCTCTGGTACAAGCCTGAGAAAGCGGCCACAGCAAGCTGCTGAGCATGATCGCCTTTTCCCAGTCTATTTGAAAACCAAGTTTCTACCTTCACAACTTAAAACACAACAGTGAACAACCTTCCATAAATCCAGGCCCATTACCTAAAGAACAAGTATCAGAAGACAGGTGGTGGGAATGCAGACTGGTTCAGCCACTATGGAAAACAGTATGGAGTTTCCCCCAAAAATTAAAAATGGAACTCATTTATAACCCAGCCTTTCCACTCCTGGGAAAGTATCCGAAGAAACCCAAAACACTAATTCAAATGAATATATGCACCTCTATCTTTATTGCAACATTATTTATAATAGCCAAGATATGGAAGCAATCCAAGTGCCCAAAAAATGATGAATGGAAAAAAAGAGGTGGTACATATATACAACTGAATATTACTTGGCCATAAAAATGAAATCTTAACCATTTGCAACAGCATGGATGGACCTAGATGGTATTATGCTCAGTGAAATAAGTCAGAGAAAGACAAATACCATAGGATTTCACTTATAAATGAACACACAAAACAGAAACAGACTCCTAGATACAGAGAGCAGACTGAGGGCTGCCAGAGGGGAGGGGCTGGGTAGAAAGGGGAAGGGACGGAGAAGTACAGACTGGTGGTGACAGAACAGTCGCAGGACTGTCAAGTACAGCACAGGGAACAGAGTCAGTAATACTGTAATAACTGTGTGTGGTGCCAGGTGGGTACCGGAAATATCAGGGGGAACATTCTGTAAAGTGTATGACTGTCTAACCACTGTGCCGTACACCTGAAACTGACACAATATAATATTGAATGTCAACTGTAACTGAAAAATAAAATTAAAAATTAAATTATGTATGCATCACTGGCTTATGAGAGAATGGCAAACCCAGTAATACTCTGATTTGAAAACAAGATGAACTCAGAAGGGTATATTAAACTATTATTGATAAGTTAGATTCCTTAAAGCTGGAAAAGTGAAAATATAATAAATTCTGCTTTAGCTATAAATAAAATATTGATATTGATATTTAAAAAAAGACAAGTGACAGAAATACAAAAAGCTTTAGGCCCTGGCCGGTTGGCTCAGTGGTAAAGCGTCAGCCTGGCGTGCAGGAGTCCTGGGTTCGATTCCCGGCCAGGGCACACAGGAGAAGCGCCCATCTGCTTCTCCACTCCTCCCCCTCTCCTTCCTCTCTGTCTCTCTCTTCCCCTCCTGCAGCCAAGGCTCCATTGGAGCAAAGTTGGCCCCGGGTGCTGAGGATGGCTCCATGGCCTCTGCCTCAGGCGCTAGAATGGCTCTGGTTGCGGCAGAGCAACGCTCCCTGGTGGCGTGCCAGGTGGATCCTGGTTGGGCTTATGCAGGAGTCTGTCTGACTGCCTCTCCGTTTCCAACTTCAGAAAAATACAAAAAAAAAAAAAAAAAGAAAAGAAATACAAAAAGCTTTGACAAACGCAGTTTCCATAGCGCCCTCCATCCCTGCCCCAGAAAGGACACTCGTCCACACTCCCTCCAGGCCAACTCTGAACATCTGTGGCTAATTCCCCCTGCCTCAAGAGGTGAGGCTGTACCTTATGCACTGACAAACTACGTGACTGCGAGCATCCTGGAGCATTTGTAAGAGGAAACCTTGGGTTTATATTCATTCATTTGTTTTTGTTTACATGTTTAGTTTAAGTCCTAAAAGAATCTCACCAGGTTTCTCCACTTAGCTGTTTCTGATACATCAGATATTTGAGGCTAACCTCTCCATACTTTTAATATATTTGGAATCAGTTCATAGTGAAGACAATTGAGAAATAAAGTTTAGTCAGCGTAGGATTGCCTATGCTACAGGAATAAAAGTATCAAAGGCACAGCACAAGTTTCCTTCCCGCTTGCATGAAGTCCAAGGCAAGTTGGCCAGAGCCCACCTCCATCTGGTGATGCTGCTGCTACAATGTGACTTCCCAGGTTGTTGCCATGGCTGGGACAGAAAGGGATTGAAAGGCACAGCAGCTCTAAGCTTCCCTGGCCTATAAGTGACGCCTGCCATTACCACACATAGTTCATTCCAGAGCTGTCAGATGGCCCTGCTTCACTTCAACAGAATCTGGGGCACAGAGGGGAGTGCATTGTAAATGTGGCGAATACTAACCACCTTTGCCATGTAATGGAGATATGGTGACTTTCAGAGAGTTAAACAGGCAACCTGCACATGTCATAGATGTGATTAGGGAGTCAGGGGCATGTGTGTGCATGGCTGATGGAGGGTCTGGGAGGTAGCCGAAAGCTAGCGATAGCTTGCTACTCTGGAAGATCATTGGCTAATCAAGATTAACAGGCATGAGGGTTTTTTTTTTATTTTTTTTTAATTTAGAAGTTAAATTTGATGGGGTGACATTGGTCCTTAAAAGTACATAGGTCTCAGGTAAACATTTCTATAGCATATGAACTGTTGATTGTATTGTGTGCCCATCACCCAAAGGTAAATCACTTTCTGTCACTGTATATTTAAACTTCTTGCCCTGGCCGGTTGGCTCAGCGGTAGAGCGTCGGCCTGGCGTGCGGGGGACCCGGGTTCAATTCCCGGCCAGGGCACATAGGAGAAGCGCCCATTTGCTTCTCCACCCCCATCCCCCTCCTTCCTCTCTGTCTCTCTCTTCCCCTTCCGCAGCAAAGGCTCCATTGGAGCAAAGATGGCCCGGGTGCTGGGGATGGCTCCTTGGCCTCTGCCCCAGGTGCTAGAGTGGCTCTGGTCGCAGCAGAGCAACGCCCCGGAGGGGCAGAGCATCGCCCCCTGGTGGGCAGAGCGTTGCCCCTGGTGGGCGTGCCGGGTGGATCCCGGTCGGGTGCATGCGGGAGTCTGTCTGACTGTCTCTCCCCATTTCCAGCTTCAGAAAAATACAAAAAAAAAAAAAAAAAGAAAAGAAAAAGAAAACTTCTTTACTCCCCCCAACCTTTGGTAACCCTTCTTCCCTTTTATCTGTGTCCATGAGTCTCAGTTTTATATCCCACCTATGTGTGAAAGCATACAGTTCTTAGGTTTTTCTGATTTCCTTATTTCACTTAGTATAATGTTCTCAAGGTCCATCCATGTGGTCATGAATGTCAATATGTCATCATTTCTCACGGCTCAGTAGTATTCCATTGTAGATATGTACCACATCCTCTTTATCTAATCCTCTACTGAGTTTGTTTCCATGTCTTGGCCACCATGAATAATGCTGCAATGAATGTGGGGGTACATATATCTTTGTGAATAAACATTTTTGAGTTTTTTAGGTAGATAACAAGTAGAGGGATTGCTGGGCCATATGGGAGCTCTATTCTTACTTTTTTGAGGAACCACAATACCGTCTTCCATAATGGCTGTACCAGTCTACATTCCCGCCAGCAGTGAATGAGGGTTCCTTTGGTCATTGGCACTGTGTCAGTTTTTCCTTCACCTTGAAAAGAAGGGATTCCTAAACTGACAATAGTTCAAGTTGCTGCAAACCTCTTGTTTCAACCCCAAATCTAATTAAGACATGCCCAGAAAGGGAAGGGGATTACAGATTGAAGTATGACATTCCCGAGATAAAGCTTCCTCTTCCAAATTTGCGATTGTCTGTCTTAATGACCGTATTAGAGAAAAGGGGCAGAAAGCCTGCACTTCGGTGCGTCGGGCAGAAACACCAAGTCTCGTCAATTCCTCCACATATGAAATATCAGTGGGGTATGCCAGCCAAGTTTGTCTGCTGGCATACCTCCATCAGGGAGGGGCATCCTCAGCTCCAACATTGGAAAGATAAAGAAAATCTCACCAACAGAGGACTGAAAATCCCAAGGTGGTTCCTATGTATTATATGACACTATCATGGAAAAAATAAACTACTATATTTTTGTTTGTTTGCCTGCCTCATAGTATTTTGCATATCTCTTGAGATTTTGAAATGTCCATCCAAACACTTTGAAACACCGACAA
Source organism: Saccopteryx leptura (assembly GCF_036850995.1). Classification (NCBI taxonomy): domain Eukaryota; kingdom Metazoa; phylum Chordata; class Mammalia; order Chiroptera; family Emballonuridae; genus Saccopteryx; species Saccopteryx leptura. Next base: position 4,203,172 of record NC_089516.1, on the reverse strand, counting down.
GGTAACCAGAACTATTAAAGAGAAGAAGTTGTCCCTGGTCTTAGTAACATCAGAATTACATCAACATCAACTCAGAGAGGCAGGTCTTAGAAAGTGACTGTAAGCTATTCTACTGTGTTATATTCTTTCTAAAGAAAGGCTATTTTTGAAGTAGGGTGATACTGTCTACCTGTGGCCTAGAAAAATGTGGGTAACAGAAGCAAAATATGGTGGGCCTATCCAGGAGAAAAGCAGGCCCTGAATCTGACAGGCATGAACACTCCTGTCCTCGGAGATAAATACTGAGAGAGCTGGGTGGCGTATCAGAGTCACCATGACCCAGATGGAGGACCCTGGGCCCACCCACCAGCCTTGATTCTAGTTCCTTCTTATATACCCAGTCTTCTCATTTCTAAGCCAACTCCCCAGATGCCTGGGCACCAGGACAGACATCTGTCCTTCAGGTTGGCTGGCAACAACACTCCAGCCCTGCACAAAGTTAGAGAGCTAGAGCTTGTGTGGTGTTCTGTATTGTCCCTCAGGCTCTTAGGTGATTGCCTAGCTTGAGTCAATTTACAAGAGCCCAATAGCTCTGACGACATAGATAAAATAGGCTTTCTGTTCTTGCAAACCCAGAAAATGGCTACACCTGCATTGCCTAAATCAGCTGCACGCATCTCATCTCTCATCTCTTCAACTGCACCAGGGAGGGCTTCATCCCTAGATGCACCCACACTGGCTCTTGGCCAGAGGGACTCAGCATAACTTACATTATTCAGTCATTCGCCTTTGTTGTAGTTTATGATTTAACAGGAATAAACACAAAAGGAGCTCAATTCTTTAAACTACAAAGCAGTGATGATCAAATCCTGTGCTTATTAAACTTACTAGCTACAAACATGATTGTAATAGTGTTTGCCTTAACTTTGCCCCATAAAGCCATGGGAAAGGTTTTATGACACCGCCAGAGAGGCATGCTAGATTTCTGGGATGAAGATGCCACAGAAAACCATTATTATTTGTGTTCACATCAAGTCTCAGCTATTAGAAGTCGGATTAGTGAACCAGAGCTTCCATTTTGTTCCCATGAATGCAGGGCATGAGAAGTCACTATAGGAATGCATTCCAAATCTTGAACACTCAGAAAAATAAGTATTTTGTTCATTTTTGTTTGCCTGCCAACAAAAATTACAGTGATTTTAGCTCAGTTTCTTCATACCATAAGACTTGGAATTTATGCTTTTTACTTGGCTGGCTTCTGGTAGCCAGCCATTCATGGGTCCATGTCTTTATGTACCACCTGCCTATAAAATTCACTCCCAGTTTGGAAACTCAAGGCCAGTGATGTGCAAACCAGGTTAGACAGAGTAGCCTCCAAAATGATAACCCTCAAGTCCAGTTGATAACAGGTTTCCTTACTCTTCCTTGGACCTTGGAGTCCCAGTTTAGCAAGGCTAAAGCCAACCCCCCCAAAAAATGCTCCATACCTCCCCCTAACGTGCCTGTTGGCAGAAAGGTAACACATACGGAAGGTAGCCTTTGGAATTCATGTGGTCCTGCATCGGAGTCTGCCCAGGGCCAATGTCCCCACGGGGAGAAGTGCCTTGGATGCAGCTGGGCTTGGCCTGAAAAGTGTAGGTTAGCATGCTGGCTTCCTGCTCCCTGTAATTACCTCCCTGCTCCATGCAGCCCACCATCTCCTCAGAATCCAGCCCAGGCCCTGAGGTTGGTAGGATATCACAAGCCGAAGGCATAAACTGCAAATCCAGCTCTGCCTTTTAGTTCAGCTCCGGTGGTACATGGGCCACATTTGGAAGCGGTTTTGAGAAGCCCCAGCAAAGTGGCGATTGGGAGGAGCCCTTTGTTTACCTCTTAAAGCTTGAGATTCCCCACCACCCTTTAATCCTTCAAGGCCTCTTATCCCTGAATGAACACCAGTTACTCCTTCATCTGCCCATGTGCCAGTTGAGTTCTCCAGGAAGCAGGCACCAAGAGGAGTTAGGCATGCAGAGGTATATTGGAGCGTGACCCTGAGGGAGTCGGATTGGGCAGCGGAAGCTGCCGGACTGTGATGTTGACTGACCCTCTCCGCACCAGTCCAGGAGGGAGCTCCAGAGCAGAGCCTGCCCTCAGAGGGGTCCTGCATCAGGAATGCTGGGGCCTCCTAGCACCCTGTGCTCAGTCCTTGGCCAGACACTGCCCGTGAGCAGAATGACCTGGATGCTAAATCAAAGGCGGAAGGCCCAACACACTCCCCACAACTCAGCAGCAAGCTTTTTGTTTTTCCCTGAAGCTTGAAAGAAGCTCTGAATGGCACACCTCCATGTCTGCCATACCAGTCCCCTCTCCATGGGGCAAGAGCCCCAACTCCATGTAATTCTAGCAGGGCAAGGAGTCAAGACCCTTCGTCTTCCTGGTCACAGGGATGAGCATATGCCTCAAGGGGGATCCGTCAGAACCCAGTATGAACATTATGCATAAGGTGGCCAGGGTCTGTTTTTCCCTGCAGGGATGAACTCTAAGGACCATAGAAGCCTATTGCTCCTTGCAGGTATCTTGTCACATAGGGATAAGACAGCCTGAGGATCAGGTAGCTGCAAACACAGTCAAGAGAGGGAACAAGGGAGAAGGAGCTAGGGGTATGCTGACAGCAGTAAGACGCCTCTATGAGCCACTTGAAAGCCTCACGGGCTCTCTTCTCACTCCCTCCACTGCACCCGAGATCGGCAGGCTCTGCCCAGCCTGCCACAGCCACCTTGACGGATTGTGCCACCCTAGGACCTCTCTGAACCTGCACTGAGCTCCCTTTCTACCCTGAGGCTCCTCCCTCCTGGAATACCTATGGAATCTGCCCAAAACTCACATGCGCACTCCATAAACGTGGGAGGAGCCAACACCCATGTGGCCATACTTGATGAATGGGGACTGAGCCAATGAATCAATACTTCCCCTTTTTGTCTCCGGGAAGGACAGCACCAAGATGTACCCCATAAGGTTCTCCTGAAGATCCCACAGCATCAAGCTCCAGTTTCCCACAGTGCTAGGCAACTCATTCATGCATCTTTCAGTTAGTTCTCCCACATGCCCTTTTCAAGGCTGAGCCAAACAAACCACTAGCACACAAGCCTTTGTCTCAGGTTCTTTTACCGAGGAACCCAGTCTACAACAGACAACAGTACCTGAACACCTGGATCCAGCTGCTCCTGAAGCTACTCCCTTGGACTCCCTAGTTTCTTAAGCCAATAAAGTTACAAAGTTCTCTATTTTACTTTGTTGAGCATGTGTGTGTGTGTTTTTAACTAGTTTGAGTTGAGTCCTTGTGACTTGCAACCAAAACAGAACTCACCCCCCACAACCTCGTTTTCCCCTTTTAAGTCACTCAACACCCTATCACACCAGCACCACGTCACCTTCCCGACCCTCTCCACCTTCTCGGTCGGCTCCTTCCCATCCATTTCCTCCCGCATACAACCGGATGCCAAAGCTTGCAATCTATTGGAGTTTTGAATCAAAAATGTCTCTTTTACACAGCACATGGAATGAGAAGAGCCTCAGGGACCTCCTGCTGTATCTAAACAGGAAATTAGAGAAACCCATCTGGAGATCCTGAGACAGGTCAAGGCCAGGGTGGGAAAGAGACAGTCAAAACCTACAGCCTAGGGGAGTTCTCATAGACAAGAAGGCCAAGGCTGGAGCCCCACAAGCCCCATATTTATGGGCTAGAGGAGGACACTGGTCATTGCAGTGTGTCACACAGGCCCAGAGGAAACCTCAGCAGCAAAATTTCAGGTGCTTCAGAAGGTAAAGAAGAATCCAGGAGGTCGCAGAACCCTCGGTGAGTGCCCCTTTCCTCACGTCCAAACTCCATGTGTCTGGGCATCAGCAAGGGTCTGGACGGCGAGGACTTTGGGGACAGCGGGGACAGCGGTGAGCCCTCTTAGCATCTTCAACCATGTCTCTGAGCACCGAGCCTCCTGCCGAGACAGTTCCCAGTCAAATCGCTAAGGACTACTGACTAAGCAGCAACGTGGTTTGGGAGGTCTGAACCCCAACTTCTGCCCTCTTTTCTAGACTAAAGTCACCCATTTTTCCATTAAAAAAACCTCTAGAGTTTCTGTTGGTTGGTAATCACTTCCACAGTGGAGTGACAGGCCTGAAATTTACTTCATTCTGAATTTGTGCAAAATGAAGGACTCGGGAAAGGTCCCCAGGATGTGCAGTTGTGCTCCAGCTGCACCAGGAGGGATTTCAAGGGGGGCAGAGAGAGAACTGATGGTCCACAAACCTCAAACCTGCTCCGACTCGGCTTAGAGAGGACTGGGAAGCGTGCGCGTCAGAAGCAGGATACAGCACGAGGTCAGCTGAATAAAATGGGAGGTGACAGCTGATTTCTGAGAAGTCATTTTAATGAAGTTTCTAAGCGAGGAAAGAACAGTTGCTGACAGACAGCGGTCGCTACTGTGATAGCAGACGGTTTTCTGGAGCTTTGACTAGGAAGGCATTTTGTCTTAACCAACGCATCCATATTGCAAATGCCAGACGGTCGGCACATGCAGCACGCAGTTCATGACATTTGAAAGTTTGGATGTTGGGCTTCTCTGCTCTTTTATGCAAAAGAGGTCTTCTTCTTTTGCATAAAGCAGGTTTTCCAAACCTACTGCTTCTAATATCTGCCTTCGACAGTTGTATAGTAAAAGACAAGATAAATCGACTGGTTGCCATTACTAAACATTAGTTTGCCAAAAATAATCTCTATATCACAGAATAAATAGAGTCTGAGGCCTACGGCTTGCGTTTTTGCAGGATGTGATGGTTGTCCAATAGGATGGTGGAGGTGTGGAAGGAGGGAGAAGCTCAAGTCTGACATGCAAAAGGCAAAAGCCTTCCGCTCACCTCCCTGACTCTGGGTGTCCCCCTGGCCTGCACACCACTTGCAAAGAGAAGCTTTGCAGCACCCATTTTGCTAAGTCTTGTACTATCTGTAAAGTCCGCGAGCCACCTAGCATGAGGTATCAGATGCTTCAACATCACGACTTTGCAAATGAGGTCTACAGTATGTCAAGCCGAAAGGACTAATTGAGTATCTGCCATAAGGTCAAACCAGAGGATGGCAAACTATGGCCCACAGGCCAAATCTGACCCAGCACCCACGTCTGTGTGGCCTCAGAGCAGGCTGGCACTGCGATCCAAGAGACCAGCCAGGGCATCGCCCACCACCTGTATTTGCCCTCTGCTCCCCAAAGCGGCTGCTGCTCAGGACTTCACACTGCCGGCCACATACCGGGCCCTCTGCAGCTGTCAGCTGCCGGGCAGTGAGCAGACCAGGACCCTCCAGCTAGCTTCCGTGCTGAGATGGCGTGGCTCTTCAGGAGGACACAGGAGTGTCCTGGGACCCGGGGTCACTGAGGCAGAATGCGAAACTGATCAAGGCAACATGCCCCCCAACCCATTGCCACATCCCCATTTCACTCCACACCAGGCCCCGCCTCTGGAGCTGGTCACTCTTCCTCTGGAGGGCTCAGCAGGTGGCACTGGGCACAAAGTTGCTCGCCACCCAGGACCAGCCACCTCGGCAAACGGGGCAAGGTGGGGCAGTGCTTCTCTTTCTTGTTAGTTACATCAGAACACATACAATATCCTCAATTTTGCCTCTTGGTTTTCAAAGTCAGAAATATGTACTTCCTGGCCCTTTACAGAAAAATACTGAGACTCCTGGTATAAATTTTTATGAAGTATTTTCTCCAAAAGATTAATGATGAAGCTGAGGAGGGGCTGGAGTAGGGGGAGGCTGAGAGCCTATGCATTCAAAAAATAGAAACAAGCTACATATTATATGGATACTAGAGTCAACACACTTCTGAGACCTGCATTCATTACCTTCTGCGGCATTTGCACACCAGCCTTGGTTATATTGGGTATTTGAATGCCACCTACTGGGCACAAATGGCCTCCACTCATTGGAAACAATCTTTCTTACTCTAGAATGGGACAGTGACAGCTGGCATCTGCTTGCACTGCCTTGCTGGGTCGCCTGCACATGACAGCAGGCTGAAGAACTTAGAACACACTCTCTGTGTGTTCCAGTCACATTTCTCAGTCGTCGCCAAGCAGGGCTTCTCCGCCTCTCTGCAGTGGGGGCTGTCCCGTGCCGTGTAGGATGGTTCTCAGCATCCCTGGCTTCTGCTCATGTCGTGGGTTCAACTGTGTCCCCTTCAAAAAGGATGCCCAAGTGCAAACCCCCAGGACCTGTGAACATGCCCTTATTGGGGAGCGGTGCCTTTGCAAATGGAATTAAATAGAGGGTCCGGAGATGAGCCCAGCCTGCATGTAGGGAAAGCCTTAACCCCAACGACAGATGACCTTCTAAGAGAAGGGGAAGGGCTATGTGAGACACAGAGACACAGAGGGCGAGGCCACATGAAGCTGGAGGCCAAGGTCAGAGAGACACAGCCCGAAGCCTCGGAATGCGGAGGCTGTGGCCAGAGGTGGGAGAGGCTCCCACGGGGACCAAGTCTGCCGACATCTTTTGGACTTCTGACCCCAGAAATGTGAGAGAATTTCTGTCATTTAAGCCCCCGCCCCATTTGTGGCAGTTTGTTTCAGCAGCAGCAGGAAACTAACACAGCCCACTCGGTGCCAGGAGCTCCCTTCTCCAGTTGTGATGAGTAAAAAATGTCTCCAGATACTGCCAAATGTCCCGAGGACAAAATCACCCCTGGCTGAGTACCACCACATTAGCAATCCACCCAAAGTCTGAAGGGAGAAAACTTCCCAACTCGCAGGAAGGCAAATGCTAGCAGCCCTCACACCAACTGAGCCCAGGTTAGGACCTCCGACTTGTGGGCAGACAAGAAAGGCAGCCGCATTGAGGGGGTTGAAATGCAGAAATGCCCAGGACCCTTCTTTTTGTTCGCTAGACAGTCTCTCTGAATCACCACTGGACACGAGCAGGAGCGCTTTTGAACCCATTTTCATCAGTCAGCGTGAAGAGAACTGTGACCTTCATGTCCTTGTGAGGAGGAGGTGAAGCCAGTGCCCTGGGACCCAGCACCCATCACCCTCAGTCAGGGCCTCCCCATCACTCTCGGGGCCCAGCACCCATCACCCTTGGGGCCTCCACATCACCCTCAGGGCTTCCCAGTCACCCTCAGGGTCTCCCTGTCACCTCCTGGGGCCTCCTTGTCACCCCCGGGGCCACCCTCCTTCCTAAAGGCAGGTTTCCAGGAAACGCACAAAGTGGCCGCTCTGTATCCAGACTCGTGGACTCTTCCACTAGCAGTTAAACAGCGATGCTGACCAGCTGTTTCTGGGGAAAATAGTAGGCCATTTCCAAAAAGAGGGTGACAGTATCATGGCTGGCGAAAAGTGGGCTTGAGAATCAGGCTGCCTGGTCTCGAAGTAGAGCTCTGCCAGGAGCCCCAAACCTCCCCAGCCCCCAGCCCCCCCGCTCCAGTCCTCAGCGGTACGACAGGGGAGCCATGGTTCACTCAGCTCAGAGCGACGGACGTCAAAAGTGCTCAGCCTGGAGTCTGACTGGCAGAGTACAGTGTTCAGGAAATATTTGCTATTATTATCCAGAGGAAGCCCATTCTTCAATTAGCATACCAATTTGGTGAGAACATAAAAGTTATTGGTGCTTTGAAGTGAGGACTAGAGGCACAGAGCTGCGAAACCACTTTGCCTCAGCCTCTCTGAGTCCCCAAGAAAGGAGACAAGTTGCAAACAGAGTCCTGAGATTTGCCCACCAACCCAGAGTCTCCCTGGCAGAGTGTTGGGCTGCTGAACTTAAGCCATTTTGGAAGTCATTTCTCTAAAGACGACCATGCTCCTTCTATCTATAGCTATATTTTTATTCCCCTACAGACTTGACTGTTAGAGGCACCTTTTGGATTCTTTTCTACTAAGTAAACAGCATTGCTTTCTTATATTTAAAAGAGAGACTCTATTAACTAAATCCAGAAATACGGGAACTTGATCTCATTTCTATGCTCTCTCAACACTGCACACCAAAAAAATTTTCCAGTCAGTGGGGCATTTTTTTCCCTTTGATGTGACAAGTTCAGCAAAGTCACGGGCATGGGCTTCCTGGGCCGCTAATCCCTGCGGCCTTGAGAGCTGGCCATACTTCCCTGCAGGGTCAGCGGGGTCAGAGATGCCCCCGGGCCTGGAGAGTCCTGGGTTGCCCTTTCACCATCTTCTGAAGTTCAAGATCTCAGCTGACCAGCCCTTCTCAGCCCATGAAACTCCAAGCTGATCACCATTCTCCTTTGACACGGACTGTTTTATGTGGCATTTTACACAGTGGCGCATCGGTGTCTTATGGGAAAGCACTCTATGTCTCCAGAAAACTCTGCCAGGATTTTCTTGATTTGTTCTAAAAAAAAATCACAACTAAAGAACAGGTTTTCAGCACTTATCCTTTCTGCAAAAATATGTAATGATTACCATCCATGTACAAAACACTGGAGCTGATCCTGAAGGACAGCAGAGACGCAGCTCCTTGACCTCGAGAAACTCATAGATTTGACCGATCCATCCCAGTTTGCCCTTCAGAATTCCTACTTTGGGAGTTAATACCCCACATTAGCTCCAAGCTAAAGAAGTGAACTAGAACCACAAGTTACCACATTTGCTTCCAGAGACGGCTTTGAAACGAAAAATGAAGCGATGATGTAAAAAGCAAGTCCTGCCCTTGTGAGCTCTTAGAGTCACACCTGAATGTCAAAGTGCAGGCCTGAGACCATCATGAGCTCGTATGGTCCCACCTGTCTTAGAGACAGCGTGTGCTTGGCAGTTAGAGTCTTGAGGCCCTGTAATTGCACAAATATGCCCAGCTCAGATGGCGTTTATATCCCCCACAACAGCCCTTTCTTGGAGCCTGCAATCACTGTTTATCCTTTCCCATGTCAGTCTGCGGGAGGCCCCCTCTCTGCTTTCCTTCTCCCCTTGGCAGCTGCTGCTGTGTATGTTTGGTTGAAACAAACATTCTTTCCTGGGGCATGCACGTCTGTCCCCTCACCCTGGGCGACCAGCGCGCGGCCCTGAATTATGTATGTATGTCTTGGTGCGGTTTTCCTGTTGGGATTGGCAATGCTATGGAGGGAAGGCTCCGCGAGGCACTGAGGACAAGGCTGGGTTCTTTCAGCCCCGTGCCACACCGAGGTGTCCCCTCCCCTCGAAGAGCCTTGACTGATGATGCCTCTCTGTGTTCCATCTCGGGGACAATTTGGAGCTCACATTACAATATAACTTCTGCGCCTTTGAAGTTTCCGCTGCAGGGGCAGCAGCGCTGTAGCGATTAGGGGCCCAGGCTCTCTGGGAAAAGGACGGCTGCACAATTGAATACGAAATGCAATTAAAAGGAGCACCTGGGCTGAAATCGAAGCAAAGAATGCAACTTTGGCTCCAAGCAGAAGAGGGCTCATTTAATCACACAAGAATGTTCATCTCTACAAAGTGCTTGATTCAGGAAAACCCAAAACCTGAAAAAAGCAATAAACAAAGAAAAAAAAACCCCAAAAACCCCTTTTGACTGGCTGGCACAGCAAAGGAACACACGAGTCCTTGTCACACCTCCCGGGCTGCCAGGGACTGGGTGCTGGCCCGAGGCTCCTCTCCAGCCTGCCGAGGCCTTTCCTTCTGTTTGCTGCCCTGGTGTCTCCACACATCACCGGACGGCTGTGGAGTCTTACTTTCTCCATCCCTCCTCACTCATCCTGCCCCTCTACGCCCAAGACTAATTCCCAGAGGCAAGGCCCCTCCCCAGACTAGTGCAGGGTGGGGCAGAACACGGCTGTCCCTAACAAACCGCCAGTTGACCCTGCGCTGTTGGCCCAGGGGCCACACTTCAAGAACCAGCGGGTTAAGCTGCCAACCAGTTCAATCAGAGACTAATCTAAGCTAAGGTGAGTTGTCATGTTGTAGGAGAAAGTTCCTGGGCTTAGAGGCACCAAAAAGAGCCAAGCTTGATTTCTAGTCAAACGACCGTCTGTCCATATCAACTGGGGTGAGTCCCGGAGCCAGGAGTTCGCAAACTGACCACACTTTAGAACCGGCTGGCGGCCTCTAGACAGGTGATGCCAGACCCCGCCCACGGCTATGCATCAATGTCCGGGAGAGCCCAGGGCACCATGAGCTGTGCAAGCTCCCCAGGTGAGTCCACTGTGCTCTCTCTGTGCCTCAGCTGCTTCTCCTGAACGAGGGTTATCACAATTTCTACTTCACAGGACCACTGAGAGGGATGAATATAAGTACGAAAACCACTTCGTCAATGACGAAGTGCCAAATGTTAGGTGTCCCTTTTCCTCGCAGAAAACATATTTAAATTTTAACCTGAGACAGGACAGGTTTCTGGCATTGGTTAAGCTGTTGGAGAAACTTGGAAGATAGAAAAGCATGTGAACACGTTCATCCTGTTCCGCCAACATGCCCAACCTCCCTTGCTTCTGGCTTAAAAGCTCTCCGTTTTCCATCCACTCTAAGAAAGTTAAAGTAGCCCTGATGGCTATTTGGTGGTTTGGTGACCTTAATGCACTCTAAGCCAGGAGTCGGCACACTTTTCCTGTAAAGGACCAGACAGTACATATGTCAGGCTTTGCAGGCTCCCCGGCCTCCGTGCATCTACTGACCCCCGCCGTTGTCGCTCGGAGCAACCAGACAATTCAGCAACAAATGGGCGTGGCCGTCCACCAACAGAACTTTATTCACAAAAACAGGTGGCAAACTGGCTTTGGCCCATGTGCTGTAGTTTGCCGTCTATGGCTCCAAACTTTCAATAAAGACACAAAACTCTTCAAAGTTGACTCAAGAAGGCAGCTGGAAATCTTTCCTACGAGATGTAAGAAGCAAAGATCGCTGAGGAAGGGGGTGGGGCAGGTGACAGCCTGCTGAATGAGAGGGCATTCACTTCAAAGCCCCAGTCAGTGTGAGATGTCTGCCCAGGTGAGATGACTGCAGTCTTCCAGGCGCACCGTTAGGTTCTCGGAAAGAGGCAAATGTCACCTCTTCCCTAAATTGTTGCTTTCTGCTTAAAGGCAGGGGACACTCTTCCCCACACAGACACAACAAGTCTGTCCCCAGGCCTTAGACTCCCCACCTTGTCTTTGCCTAAAACCAAGGATTTTCAGCCAGCTTTCTGAAAACCTCAGCAGAACTCCTGGCCCCTCACACACCTGGCCCCACAAGATGGCTTCCTGAGGCCTGGCCCGTGGGACCGCAGTCCCACGAGATGGAACTTACCGGTTCAGTTAGCCCCAGAGTCCACTCTTCCTCGCGCACCTAGAGCAGCCTGCAGAAGCACTGCCTCCCGGAGGCACTCCGGGAAGTGCAACCCCGCCACACACACCTGCTGCTTCTGCCCGCTCTTAAACAACCAGCTGAGACTCCTGCCCCGTGGGGCAGCTGGGCGGTGGGCGACATTCTGGAGAAAGGTCCTTGGTGATCATGTGAACCACCCACGGCCATCCCTGGAAAGGGTTTAGTCTTTCTGGGGAAAGACTGGCGTTAGGGAAACGAAGAAACCTACTCGTCAAAAGGAAGCTAGCTCCAATTTCCGCTTGGGTCAGTACGGGCTGGAAACAGGTGGAAGCCCTAAGTGGATGTGCGTGTGAAACGAGCATGGAGCCCTGCAGAAGGCAGGAATGTGCTCCCACTAGCAAGCGTCCTCTGGATGCAACCTGCCAGGCATTCTGCAGGACGAGAATTGATATGTGTGCTTTCAATTTCTCTGAGAGAATCTGCTTGGATTGAGGACGGCTGTTTAATCTTTGACATATGTGTTCCACAACAAACGCTGGAATCACATAGAAATCACTCCCTTGGTTCTGTGAGCCAAACCCTGGTTTGGTGGTTTGGAAATCCCTACAAGGTGCTCTTTGCTATTGCTTATTCGGAAAGAAAAAAAAAAAACATTTCTTTAATGAAATGCATTGTTAAGAAACTGCCAAAAATAGATGCTCCCTATCTGCCTTCACATATGGTAGCTTCTTTCTAGCTAATTAACTACCAATGAACTGGGGAAGAGCTGTAACTACAGGCATGCCAGGCTCCCTCTGCTTGGCCGGACTGTGTTGTCTCGGAAGGCATAGACGTTTCTAGTCCCGTCTCAACTCATGGAAGCCCAGGAAGAAGGCTGCCCAACCCAGACATTTACTTCCAGTTCGCTCTAGCTAAGCCCCAGAATTAAACCTGATAGGTGGTAGCCCTGCGACAAGCCCTGTTTGCTTGCTCGCTCTCCCCTCTGGATTTCCCTACATTGTGTTAAAGGGAAGTACGCGAGGCCCACAAACAGCTGGCCCTTCATGAGTTTGACTAATGAGGCTTATTTCTACGTTAACACCATGCGGGTGAGAGTTTTCTGTCTGAAATGGCTGTGGGTATTGGGTTTTCCATTATCTGAAAATAAGCAAGGTACACACAGTCTTGCATTTCGTGAATTCTTGCTCCACATTTTAAGTGAATCGAGCTTAATATTTACACATATTTAGGCTTTTCTGATTGTCAAGCCAATACAAAGCTACAGAGAAATGGCATTTCCTACCAGGTGGCTTCTTTTCTAATAATCTCCCACTAATTTGGAGTTGGAGGGTAGTGGTTTGGTTTTATTTAACTTTTTAATTTTTTTAATTTATTTATTCATTTTAGAGGAGAGAGAGAGAGAGAAGGGGGGAGGAGCAGGAAGCATCAACTCCCATATGTGCCTTGACCGGGCAAGCCCGGGGTTTTGAACCAGCAACCCCAGCTTTCCAGGTCGACGCTTTATCCACTGCGCCACCACAGGTCAGGCCTGGAGGGTAGTGTTTTTTTTACTTCCCCTAAGAGATCTGAGATTTTGTTTTCTTTCATTTTGGTTTTGGAAAAATGACCTCAGAAAGAATTGGAAAGAAAGGCAATTGGTTAGCCCAATCTGTGTTTCCTTTTAGGGGTCTTATAATAAAGCTAAAGTGTAATATCTCCTTTAAGAACATAAAATTAATTAATTTCCAATTAAAGCTACTGGGAGGACTTCATAACATGAGAAGATAAGATCTACCATTTGTGTGGTCTGTTCCGAGCCAGATGCTTTACAATGACTAAATCATGTAATTCGCACAGCGACACCGCTAGTCAAGAGCAGCAGCTCACTCTCCAGCAGTGGTAGTCAACCTGGTCCCTACCGCCCACTAGGGGGCGTTCCAGCTTTCATGGTGGGCGGTAGCAGAGCAACCAAAGTATAAATAAAAAGATAGATTGAACTATAGTAAGTTGTTTTATAAAGATTGATTCTGCCAAACTTAGCAAAAATCTGACATAAAGTACTTGGTAAGTAATTATTACTATATGCTTTAACTTGCTGTCACTCTGCTTTATAAATTTTATGAAGTAAATTGACTTCCCTACTTTATAAATCCCCATGACTGTGGAACCGGTGGGCAGTTAGAAAATGTTACTACTAACAGAGATACAAAAGTGGGCGGTCGGTATAAAAAGGTTGACAACCCCTGCTCTACAGGAATGGGGAAACCCAGGCTCAAGGGGTTCAATCCCTTTGACACTGTCACCCAGCCAAGAGGCAATGGAGCTAGAATTCAGGTGAAGTCGCCTAAGTCAGTGTAACTCCCTAAAAACTCAATACTGAAAATGTTACAATGCTGGTCTGTTTGCTCTTAAGATACCATTACACCACAAGAGTTTCCAGGCATGGCTTTATTACCACTGATATGCCAATGGCTTGATTTTGTCTCCAAAACTAATAATTCCCCTGAACTGTGGACTTGAGTGTCCAACTGATAAGTCCAACGTAGCTCTTTCAAAATGGAGCTGCTCACCTAGTTTAGCCCATCTCATTAAATGGCAACTTAGTTATCCATTCTACACCCACTCCACCAGCAAATCTGTTGGCTCTATCTTGGAAATAGATCTGGAACTCAAGAACCCCAGAGCCAGCCTTCATCATAACTCACCTACTGGCAAAGCCTCCTAGCGTCTTGTTATATGACAGCCAGAATGGTTTGTTATGTGCAATTCAAATCATGTCATTCCTCTGAATCCCTTTACCTGACCCTACAGGACCCTAAAGCATCTACTTGTGTCTACCCTTCCCCACAAGGGAAAAACAAAACCAACTTCAAATAACCCACTCCCCCCCCCCAAGGACCACACATCCTGCAGCCACTTGCCCTTGGCAGGCTGCCAGCAGACTACACCTGTTTCTACCTCAGGACATTTGCACTGGCTGTCCTCTCTGCTGAGAATGACCTTCCCCAAGCTTTCCCTGGGGCTGGCTCCCTCCCCTCATCAGAGGGGACTCCTCTCTCTGCCTCTTCTAGGTCAAAAGTATTTGTGCTATTTTTTTTTTTTTTTGTATTTTTCTGAAGTTGGAAACGGGAGGCCGAGACAGACTCCTGCATGCGCCTGACCGGGATCCACCTGGCATACCCACCAGGGGGCGATGCTCTGCCCATCTGGGGCGTTGCTCTGTTGCAACCAGAGCCATTCTAGTGCCTAAGGCAGAGGCCATGGAGCCATCCTCAGCGCCCAGGGCCAACTTTTTGCTCCAATGGAGCCTTGGCTGCGGGAGGGGAAGAGAGAGACAGAGAGGAAGAAAAGGGGGAGGGGTGGAGAAGCAGATGGGCGCTTCTCCTGTGTGCCCTGGCTGGGAATCGAACCTGGGACTCCTGCACGCCAGGCCAACGCTCTACCACTGAGCTAACCAGCCAGGGTTTTTGTGCTATTTTTTTTCAAGTTTTCTGTGAAGTTGAAATTTTTAAATTAAAAAAAACTGGTGAGAAAGGACATAATTCAAATCCTATGGTTCCCAAAGCAATAAATAAAAATTTTCTGTTGGAAAGATGAAAGAACAAATGTGAGGCTACTACCCAAGCTGTGCTCCCAGGGTCTGTGCACTGACAGACGCACTGATGCCCAGGGACAGTGGTCTTACCCACCCTTGGCAATTTAGAGCCCCAGTCTGAATTTTTATTTGGCCATCACTCACCAGGCTAAGAAAAAGGGATTTTAAAGCTGATCAAATTAATGTCACAATCTTAAGTGACAACCTGAAGACCAGGTGTTTAACTGGGCCAGACCCTTCCCCAGTCACAGAATCAGGTTTCTCGACGTTGCTTTCAGTAGAAATGCTGTGCAGTATCTACTCCATTCACTAAATGCTTCTGGAAGACTCTGTGCTTGTTATATTTTTAAAAACAGAGTTCAAATATTTAATTTTTAATAAGATACCAGCATTTACACAGGCTGTTACAATAAAAGAAAGTGCTTTGTGGTTGTTCCAACACCAATGTGAATAGATCTTGTAAGTCACACGTAGGTCCATTCCCAGCATGCCAAGGACAGCGAAAAGTCGTCCTGACCACACCGGGGAAAATGGAGCCCACTCCACGCTCCCGAGCTAGGTGCCCAGGCTCCCGTCCTGCAAAACACTGCAAAGACCAGAAGTCGAGTCCGAGAAAGCACTACCCAGAGGGGTGCAAACGAAGGGAAAGTCGTACTATGCCAATGATGTAATCAGTTCTTCGACTCGGTTTCTCCTCTCTTGCAGCTCAGCACCTGATAATGAACCCTAAGCAGCATTTGCACGTGTTGATCATTTCAAGTAACCAGCTCTCACCTAAGTGAAACAAACCGCTCCAAGTTTTTCAGTTTCTGTGACTTATTAGGGCCAAAATGAATCTAGTTACCTGCCTTCTCCTTTGTAAGGTCTTTGGGAAGGACGAACGGAGACATTTGAGATTGCCTGGTTTTAAGTAACAGCAAACACTGTGTGCTGATTTGCTTCTACTATGTCCCCTCTCTCTAGAAGCCACGCACACACCTGCATTCCCAGGGATGCACTCAAAAACAAGAACTGTGCGTGTCACTTTGGGGACACTTTATTTGGTGTCTGACTTCTAGTAAGAGAGAGAGAGCAACACATAGGTTGATGTGCCTGGTTAGAGAGCTCCTTTTCCATTGCGTATTTGTTTATTTACATAACCAACTGATTCAGAAAGAATCCTGTGAGTTCTACAAATGTCTAGAGCCTTTGGTTCTGAAAAAAGGAAACAAAAACTTTGCTCTGAAAAATGTTTATTTCATCTCCACAATCCAGTCTTCCTCATCTCACTCATCAGGTCACCAGGTACAGTGACAAAGTTCTACATTCAGGTACAATCAATCCCTTCCGAATCTGGACCCGCACGCTCTTTAGCAAGGAGCAGCAAAGCTCAGCGGCACATTATGCATGGAGTTTGGCCATTGGGTGGGTGGACCACATGGCTGAGTTAGGGCTCCAGGGGAGGAAAGCAACTGGCTCTGGTAGTCTCCATTGCAGCCTCCCCCATCCTTGACCTTAACCTGCCTGTCTGCCCCTGCCCTTAGTTGAGGAGAGCCTGAACCTCACAACAAATTGGAGGTTCGACTTATGAAGGAAAACAAGGTTAGGTTATTTAAGACAAGTAACACTCCCAACTGTTCCCGGTGAATTCAGGCATCCCTACGCTAACTGTTGGGAAGAAAGACAGAACTCCCCTTGGTGACCTTGGCCGGAGTAAACTGTCCCGCCACCCCTCCATGCACTCAGCTGGAGGAGGAGGAGTTCTGTGGGCCACTGGCCTTTGGCTGGCTGCTTAGTTTTGCGTTCCCTTCTGCAGTTCCTTGTTTCAGCTGAAAGGGCATCCTGGATGATCTAAATCCAGGCTCTGACTAATAGTCTTTGGGGAGGCCACGTGGGAACAAGATGGGAACGACATGAAGCAATCCTAAGACTTTTTTGGATTTAAAGTCCAGGAAAACCCAGCTTCACTTGCATTTGTTCCATGGAAACCCAATAACAACATTAATATTAGGATCTGTTACTCAATCCTTACATGCTGTGAACGAGACAACAAATTTCATTCTATTCTAAGACTGAACACTGAATTCTCTACTACTGACCAGTATTTCTACACTGACATGGCTATCTGATATTATTTTGGAGGGGGTCAATTACAGAAACAAATTTTTCAGTTTGTCAGCATGATCTGACTTAAACTTTTTAAATACATCAACTAGAAGCTTTTATAGAAACCCACTTTTAGCTTGGCTTTTATCCAAGATGAACATTTTTATTAGGGCTAAGAAATGATAAATTCTGATTGGGAGTTTTCTGTCACATCTGAGAGAGGAGTGGGGACTCTCAGGTTAGAAGACAGTGTGCTCAAAGGGGTTCAGCAACCAATGGTAAAGAGGACAGGAAAGACAATGACAGGAACACAATGATGGCATCCAGTACAACAGACAGCACTCCCTTCCCAAGGACCAATCCCCCCTTCCTAAGAGAATCGAAATCTCCTTCAGAGAAGAATACAGCTCAGTAAACACTGCGCTCCCAGACCCACATGCAGCTGGGCTCAGGGCAGCATTCTAGCCGCTGGGGAAAGTGGGCAGCTCTGCGAGAGCTTTGCTTTCCTGATATTATAATTACCCCCGTCACTTGCCTCACCCTGCTTACGAAGCAGACATGGTACCTGGCAGTTCAGCAACCATCTTGTGACTATGAGGCAATAAGCCAAAGGACAAAGGATGGTGGGAAGAAACCCCGAAGAGTGTGGGCCCTTGATGGCATTACGGAGATAGTCCTGAGTGCCCAGCTCCAGGTTTCCTACTCAGCTCATCAGTGTTCATTGGGTTTTCTGTGATTTGCAGCCAAATGCACACCTGATACATAATATCCAGTAATGAGACAGAAGAATGAGGACGACTCAGTGAAAAGAGAAGAACAAAGAGAACAGAGAGAGAGCAAACTGGATGACGTTTCTTCACACAGATCATACAGTGGGCCTAAAAAACACAGCTGAACTCCTTTCCCCAGAAAAGACAGTTCTGACTCAAAGAACAAATGCACCATTAAGTTCAATACAGTGATGCCCAATACTCAATTTGGCTGTCTAGGATTTAGTTCTGTCCTGTGCTTTGACTGCTGCTATAAAAGTGCATGCTTCTACATTAAAGCTGGGTGTTTCGCATCCTACAGAGAAGAGAATGGGACAGATCTAGAATCTATTTAGTATTTTTCTTGCAATCCATTTGGAAGAGTTCCCACTGAGAACTCATACGCCTCACCCTCTCTGCAGCCATATTTAATAGGATCTGAGAGGAAAAATAAGTAGTAACACTGGGTAGCCTGTTCTGACTCTTGTACAGGCTATTTAGAAATTCAAGCACAATTATTGTAGGCTGGAAGCATATAGGATATGGCCCATAGAAAGTGTGGCTGATCGATATTTAAGAATACACAAGCAACAGCAATAAGTGAAGCAAATGCAGCAGGGATGCAAATCAGTGACCAGGTCTGTATACGCTCAAGATAAGGATGAATCTTCTGCGTGGAAGGGGATACAGTGCAGCACTAAATGTCCCCATAGTTCGCCAGGCAGTCCCAACATGCTGGTCTTGCATAGGGAAATGGTTTCTTTATACTCATCATAACAGGCGATCCTGTTGTTGGTTTAGAAACTGATGAATGAGCAAAATAACAGACTGAGAAAAGGAGCAAGAAATGGGATAGTCATGCGTGAACCCATACTTGCAACTTTTACTATGTTCAAATTTCATTTTCTTTTTCTTTCCAACAAAGTAAGTGCAAATATCTTTAGTCTTATTCAGTAACATAGCAGCAAAACTTCAGGAACCAATACGTAAAACTCTGACACACCAATACCCTCCTGCCTTTTGGACTCAAAGCTTCACAAACATCCACCTTGAACAGAAGAGCAAATATTTCTTGACCCAGCATTTGTGTTCCAGGTCCCTGTACAAATCACAGCATTTACACCCAGCCACATGCCCCCATAGTAGTTAGTAAACTCATTAGCAAACAGAATTTGAAACTCATAAGGGGTTAAAGCTATAAAATGCCTACTCGTTCATGTATTTATTTTTTAACAAAAGATTTCATCCTTCTTCCCTTCCTTTCAAAGAAAACTTTTGGATTGTTCAGATCCAATAATAACATATCATTTGTTTACTTCTTCTAAAATGACACAGTTGTTGTATTTTTCTCAAAGTAATTGCCATCTTGTTTCTAATTAAACATGATGGATTCAGGGTCCTGGTTTGCCATCTGGGCCATATGTCTCAGAACATCCTTTTTGGTGATGATGCCAAGGAGTCTCCTGGAGAAGAAACAAAATAGAAAAAAGGGTCAACCTTGAATACTGACTCATGCCCGTCACTGAACACCAGTGCCTTTTTCACCTGGGCACACACAGAGACAACAGTGCCCAGCTTCCACTGCAGCTGGGTGCGGCCAACTGAGTGCGGCCTCTCCCAGGTTGCCTTCACGTTTCCTCACACTCTCTCTTCTTATCTGCCAATCAAAGGCAGAAGAGCCAATGAAGGACTGTGAGGTCACAGAGGATTGACTTCGGAGCCACCAAATTCAAAGACCTGGGTCCCTGATGACTGTGCGTTGCAGAGCTCACACGTGCTGCAACCCACACTGGATGTGACATGGGAGAAAGTAAACCTGGCACATCAGGCCACAGGGGTCGCGAACTTGTTTCTTATAGCAGGAAACCTATGATGACTAATACATATTCCTAAACGTCAAGGCTATAATCAATAAAATAAGTGTTTATCAAAGCCATTGTCAAAACTTGCTCACACCACAGAAATTCCAATAAGGTTTTTTAAGTATAACAATTGATTTTTTTATTTTAAATCTATCTTACTAGAAGGGTAAAGTTTGACGTTCATCTCTGACCATATATGTAAATTAGCTCCTCTTACAAAACTGCATTGCTTTCAATTTAAAAAATACAGTAATATCACCTACCAAGGTCCCTTATATAAGGTCACCTAGATAGTACATTGCACAACTTCAGGAAGCACTGTGCACAAACACTACAATGTAAATAGTGCCCTCTGGATTATGCAGTATACATTTGGACAGCCATTAACGACAGCCCTTGTCTCACTCTTTTTTTTTTAATTGATTGAATTTAGAGAGTCAGAGAGAGGAAGAGAACGAGACAGAGAGAAAAGGGGGGGAAGCATTCATTGTCGTTCCACTTAGTTGTATACTCATTGGTTACTTCCCATCTATGCCCTGACCAGAGATCAAACCCACAACCTTGGTGTTTTCGGATGATGCGCTAGCCAATTGAGCAAACCAGTCAGGGCCCTGATTTTATTAAATATTAAAATAACCACCTATTGGAACAAATCATGTCCTCTTGGTACAGTGAAGGGCTTGAAACAAGGAGATATACACACCTTCTTTGGAGAAAAGAAGTTCATTGCTAAATTACTTGGCAAAATGCCGCTTACCATATCTCCAGCAGTCCTATCAGATTAGGTCCCCACTGCCTAACCAGGCAGTGGCGCAGTGGATAGAGCACCAGACTGGGACACAGAGGACCCAGGTTCGAGACCCCGAGGTCACCAACTTGAGCACAGGCTCACATGGTTTGAGCAAGGCTCACCAGCTTGAGTCTAAGGTTGCTGGCTTGAGTAAGGGGTCACTCTGTCTGCTATAGCCCCCCGCCCTGGTCAAGGCACATGTGGGAAAGCAATCAATGAACAGCTAAGGTGCTACAACAAAGAATTGATGCTTCTCATCTCTCTTTCTGTCTGTCTGTCCCTATCTGCCCCTCTCTCTGTCTCTGTCACACAAAAAAAAAGATTAGGTCCCCACTCTTTTTTTTTTTATTTTTTTTTTATCTTTTTATTTTTTTTTAATTTTATTTATTCATTTTAGAGAGGAGAGAGAGAGGGAGAGGGAGAGAGAGAGAGAGAGAGAGAGAGAGAGAGAGAGAGAGAAAGGAGAGAGAGAGGGGGGAGGAGCTGGAAGCATCAACTCCCATATGTGCCTTGACCAGGCAAGCCCAAGGTTTCAAACCGGCGACCTCAGCATTTCCAGGTTGACGCTTTATCCACTGCGCCACCACAGGTCAGGCTAGGTCCCCACTCTTATGACCTCTTTTAACCTTATTACCTCTTTAAAGGCCCCATCTTTAAATACAGTCACATTGGAGGTTAGGACATCAACATAAGAATTGGGAATGTGGAAGGGTGACATTTCAATACATAACAGCCTTCAATTCTCTTGAAAACAAAACAGGGTTAGAAGGCAAGCAGAATGCTTACAATGCA
Organism: Saccopteryx leptura; assembly: GCF_036850995.1. Classification (NCBI taxonomy): domain Eukaryota; kingdom Metazoa; phylum Chordata; class Mammalia; order Chiroptera; family Emballonuridae; genus Saccopteryx; species Saccopteryx leptura. Next base: position 4,182,085 of record NC_089516.1, on the reverse strand, counting down.
CACTGCATTGGCAGTGTAATCACACAGAAGTGGGAGCAGGTGCAAGCAGATGGGTCCACAAAGGTGGGCCACCTAAGGGTATATCCATACATGGTGGGAATGGCTTCCACTGCTAGCAATTGCCACCTAGTGGATAATTGCTCATCTTAAAGCGCCCTCTTGTTCTATTTGAAATTTCTTTTCTTTCTTTCTTTCTTTTTTTTTTTTTTTTTAGGTAAGAGGAAAGAAGATAGTGAGGCAGACTCCCACATGTGCCCCAACCGGAATCCACCTAGCAACCCCATGTGAGGGTCGATGCTCAAGTACAGAGCTATTTTTAGCACCTTAGGCTGACAGGCTCAGACCAACTGAGCTATTCTCAGTGCCTGGGGCCATGCTTGAACCAATTGAGCCACTGGCTGCGAGAGGGGAAGAGAGAAAGAAAGGGGAGAGGGAAGGGGAGAGAACAGATGGCCACTTCTCCTGTGTGCCCTGGCTGGAAATCAAAGTTGGGATGTCCATATGCTGGCCCGACACTCTATCCATTGAGCCACCAGCCAGGGTGAAATTTATTTTCTACTTTGAAAATCTGGCTCAGAGCATTCTCCTTTAGAACAGCTGGGTAACACCACTAAAATTAGACTATGTCCGTTTTCCTTAGTAGACGACAAGCTCCTTGGCTTTATTTTTTAAACACTTGTGAGCTTTCTCCAGTTCTCAAATAGATGTTCAGAAACATTATTAAACTAATGTTGCTTGGAAAAATATATGACTTGTTAGTGTTTGCAGAGTGCTGAGAACTCTACTGTAACATAAACAACATGCACACACACATACATACTCCCGTATCTATAAAGCCTGGTTTTTATTTCCTTATCTTCACCTTGGAGACAGCATCAAAGATCAGACATTTGCCTAAAGCTGCCCTGACAACCTCCCCTTCAAGCTCTGAAACTACAGTGTCTGAAAGTCAGCCTGGTTACAACAGTTCTGGGGAAACACACATTCAGGAGCTGCCTCGGGTGCCAGTGTCAATTGTGCCCTGGCCTGTGACAATAATTATCACAGAAGAACACTGCACATCCACCCGGAAGCAGGCAACATCAAACCCAGCAGGGGTCATTAGTGCCGTGAAATGTCCCATTTGATTTAAATCAAGAGTTTGTACTTCCAGCCCCTTTGGGTAGCAGTTCAAGTGAATCCGGTGACTGATAAACAGCCGATCTATGACCATGAAATTCAGATTAAAGCAGGACTTGAGGAGAGCTGATGCCATGTCCCTGGCCCGCCTGTCCTTCGCAGATCCCAAGTACAGAAGATCCCACCCGAATTCACTCTTTGCCACTAGAGGCTTTTTCGACTCCAGCATTCTGGGGACGAAGACTTCTTTGGTCCCTGATCTGATTTCACAATGATCTTGGACCCCAGGCCCTGAGAAATCCTGCAAATGATGCAGGTCAACAGGACAAGCTGGGCTCTTGGGCGCAAGCAAGGAAGGCACATGGCAACAGAGTAATCAAAACTGCACACCAGCTTAAGACGTGCCTGTCCTGGCCGCAAGCCCGGGGACATGAAACGCCCCTACACAAGGACCCCTTGCCAGCACTAACGTATCAGCATCTGTGTTTGTTTAAAATATGGAGAGAAAGAGAGAGAGAGAGAGATTTTGTTTTCTCACAGAATATTCGAAGCCAATTTCAGCACCCAAATCTTCACAGAAAATCCTCATGGGGCTCCATGGGGTGCAAGCGGGTGTTAGGAGCAGAATTTCCTGCCAGAACTAGAAATTCCAATGATAACTGACATTGGATTATTATTTTAAAGGGAAAGAGAAATTGCTATCCACTTGAGATGACACGGGTGATCACAGTAGTATTTATGCCAAACGCTAGAAATTCAAGTACATAAATGGGCTTCAGTGTTCTGCAAAGTGGGATCCCCCAACCACAGCAGCCCCTCGGGGCTTGTTAGAAACATACATTCTCCACCGTCAGAGCTGCGCTGGGGCCCAGCACTTTAGGGTTCACCCGGAGGTTTAATCCTCAGGGATTCTGATGCATACTCAAATTGGAGGACCCCTGAGTTCCTTTAAAAATCATGGCAAAAATCATCTCTAGTTTCAAGCAGTTGTTTATTTGTTACATATTGATGCCCCTCCCATGTGCAACACACCCTCCTAGCCGCTGTCAGAGCTAAGGAGGACATCTGTCCTGTCGGCTAGGAGTTCTCTGGGTCGATCTACAAGTCCAACCCCTGCAGAGCCCTGCGCTGCTGCTATCACGACAGTGGGAAGAAAGCTGAACGAGCACGCACTGCTCACTGGGCTGTCCTCCGGCATCCAGTCCAGGGTCGCTCCATTGCAACACTAGCGACATTGAGGGCCGATGATGCTTTGCTGCCAGTGGGGCTGGCCTGCGCACTGCAGGGTGCTGAGTGCCACCCTTGCCCTCTACCCACTAGGTGCCGGCAGCACCCTTCCCCCAGCTGTGACACCCAGCTCTCTGGAGGGCAAAATCACTCGGGTTGAGAAGTGCTGGATTGAACTGGATGGAGTGTACCAGCTCTGGAAAAATGGAAACTACATTAGAGACGGAAGCCTCTGGGATCTATAAAGTCCTAGGGAACGCCCAGTCCCCACACCTCTACCCCCGGCCCATAAACGAATAAACCGGGCGAGCAACCTCTTCCTCCTACCAAGCTTTGGATGCCGTAGAATTTGGGGTGCGCCTCTGAGCCCAAAGAATGGCCCCTGGGGCCCCATGCCTCTGATGCCATCATGACCCTTTGGTCTCTGCAGCGCTGCTTGCCTGGTTTGCATATCACAGAGTAAAAGGAATATTGTTCGGCAGAGACAATGCCATGGGGCCACCACACCTCTCAGCTTTGCAGTAACATTTGTGTTGAAAGCATGAACTCGCTTTGAACAGACTGATGAATTAGGGACCAAGCTGAGCATCATGCCAAGTTCACACTGGCTTCTGGTGATTCATCCGGGAGAAACTTGGCCAGGTGAGTGCAGAAAGCCGCGCCCAGCCCAGCCCAGGACACAGGGACACACAGAATGCTCGCGAGCTGCAACCCTCACGCCGCTCACATCCATGAACCAACCTGAGGCTTTCTCAAGGCAGTGACATATTTATTGTCCTACTGATATATTTCTTAACCATTTAATCTGTCTAAAATGGAACTACCATTTTTATTACCTTCCCATCTCTTTTTCTCTAACGTATCACTGATGAAGTTTTTGAGTATTGTGCTATTGTGCCCCTAACCCTATTTTTCTTGGAAGCTCTGTGGTTTTCATTGCTCATTTTTGCCAATGATCAGTGCCATGATTTTGAGGAATATATGTCACATCACAGCAGAAAAAGCTGCACCTCCCTGAGCCAAGTGTCACCTGGGTGGTAGAAGAGTAGCCCCCAACCCTCTCCCATGGCTCCTCCCCTTTAGGGCTCCACCTGCAGCCTCAGACCAGATAGCGCCCCACCTGGAAGCTTCCTCCATCTTCCTGGGCTGCACTGGCCCCATGCTAAGTCCAAAGGGCTCCCAGTCATTTTCTTTGCAATGAGCTCACTAGAACTTACCGCCATCCTCTAACCCAGTGGTAGTCAACCTTTTTATACCTACCGCCCACTTTTGTATCTCTGTTAGTAGTAAAATTTTCCAACCGCCCACCGGTTCCACAGTCATGGCAATTTATAAAGTAGGGAAGTCACTTTACTTTATAAAATTTATAAAGCAGAGTGACAGCAAGTGAAAGCATATAATCATAATTACTTACCAAGTACTTTATGTCGGATTTTCACTAAGTTTGGCAGAATAAATCTTTATAAAACAATTTATTATAGTTAAATCTATCTTTTTATTTATACTTTGGTTGCTCCACTACTGCCCACCATGAAAGCTGGAGTGCCCCCTAGTGGGAAGTAGGGACCAGGTTGACTACCACTGCTCTAGGCAGTGCTGGTCCTTGAGTCCCCTAAGGACTGAGACTGGATCTCATCATCTTGTTCTCCCAAGTCCGGCCACAGTTTACCTTCCGTCAGCAGTAGTGCAGCCACTCACCCGCTCCGGGTCACCAGGCACTGCCGGAGCCCCAGCTTCCGGAAGATGTCCACCACCGTCTCCATCGGGGTGTGGTCCGTGACCGTGAATGGGCTGAGGTTCAGGACACGGCGCAGCTTCAGGGGCTGTGGGCTGTTGGCTGGCAGCTCAGGGGGGTCCTCCGTGAAGTACATGATGGAACTGCTCACAACGCCCTCCTGCCTCTGCCTGGCGTTCTCTGGAATGGGCAAGCAGAGCATAAGCAATACCAAGGTCCCTTGCTTAGCAAGTGCCAAGCGGGGACACAGGGCCTCCCATCTTCTGCAGGACTTAGAATTCCACAGAAAAGGGGCTGAAAGGGCAAAGTCTACATTCTTTTGGTGGGAAGCCTCCTTATCTTTTTCATTTGAATGTATTGGGATGATGTTGGTTTGTAAAACCATACAGGGCCCTAGCCGGTTGGCTCAGTGGTAGAGCGTCGGCCTGGCGTGCGGGAGTCCCAGGTTCAATTCCCGGCCAGGGCACACAGGAGAGGTGCCCATCTGCTTCTCCACCCCTCCCCCTCTCCTTCCTCTCTGTCTCTCTCTTCCCCTCCCGTAGCCAAGGCTCTACTGGAGCAAAGTTGGCCCGGGCACTGAGGATGGCTCTGTGGCCTCTGCCTCAGGTGCTAGAATGGCTCTGGTTGCAGCAGAGCATCGCCCCCTGGTGGGCAGAGCGTCGCCCCCTGGTGGGCGTGCCGGGTGGATCCCGGTCGGGCGCATGCGGGAGTCTATCTGACTGCCTCCCCGTTTCCAACTTCAGAAAAATACAAAAACAAACAAACAAAAACCATACAGGTTTCAAGTGTACAACTCAGCAAAACACCATCTGCACACTGCCCCAAACAATGTCTCTTTCCGTCCCGTCTCCCCTCTGCCCTCCTCCATTACCCCCATCTCCCTCTGGCTACTGCCACCCTCTTGTCTGCATCTAAGTGTTGTGGATACATGCTTTTTGAGGTGAAGGGATTAAACTCCATATTCTTTTCTCTTTATTTTTAATTTATTGTGTTGACATGGTTTCAAGTGTCCCACTCAATACAACTCCCTCACCCACCGCATCGTACTAAACACCACATTCTTAATGAGGGGCTTCCGCCAAACAGCTGTGAGGCCAGCTAGTGCAGGGCAAGGGTCCCCCTGCTGCGACCCAACCGCTCGTTGCCGAACACTAGAAAGACGGGCCTGACCCAGACGGCTACTTCGGGGGGTGCAGGGCCGCCCCTGGGTGCCAGGGCACGCAGACAGCCCAGGGCCCTCTGCCCTTGCCTTCCTATCACTTCTTCACCTCAGCTCGGGCTGAAATTCGACGTGACAAGAAACGCTTTTTACAAACTAACTTCTAGTTGGCCCAAATGGCATTATGGGTCCTGAAAGGAACAGAAAATTAATAGCATCATCCCAAGCTCGTAGCACAGAAATGCAGCTCAATCCCAAAATGGCCCGTGGGACCGGAGGAAGGGCCCTAGAAGAGCTGCACGGCTCCCCCTTAGGTTATCTCTCTTCAAAGTGGGCTGTTTTAGGGATTTCTCAAAGAAAGACAATAAAATTGTGGCGGCAGCCTCTTCCGATCCATAGCACAGGCACATGGAAGAGAGCTGGAGAAAGCCGGGCGACAGGAGTCAGTGCAATACAGCTTCACGCAGCCCCAGAAACCCAGGCTATTTTAAGTCACACATGAAACAAATCCATCAGTCTCCAGATCTTTCTCCAAGGCAATTTTCCTTCTGTCGGAATTTTAATCTTTCTTTTGGTCCATGGGAAAAGGTTAGGAAAAATGTACAGGGAGGCTTGCCTGAAAATGAAGCCTGGTTTCTATAATACAACTCTTGCTTTCTCAAGGACTACTAGTCACCTATATTGTTCTTTGAGAAATAAAATTCTAACTGCCTGCTCTAAGGCCGTTTATTGCGGTGAGTATTCTAATGGAAAATTGGCAGCAGTCGGGGTCAGGCTGAGTTTGAAAAGGGGTCTCTGTTTGAAGGAGGAACACAGGGCCTGCTGGGCAAATGCCTGCACATCATTTGGGTCAGGTTAAATCTAATGACATCAAATGGGATCTGATTTGACCGCAAATGCTCGATAACACACACAATGCACACTGCACACTCGTCCTAAGTCAAGATGATTTCGTTCTGAAGCACTAGGTGGGAGGAAACAGTCAACACATACTTATTTGCTCCTTTTCATGCACCAATTGATTCTCTAAAACTCCCACAAAACGGGCATCCCATCTCTCTAAATAATCAGGTTGAACGTTAGGAATGTGTCCAAGCCACACACCTCAATCAAGAACTGATTGCATGGATTTGCTGAAATGCAACTTAGTAGACTGTCAGTCCACTTGCTGAAATAAATAAGCTTACATTTCCTCTGCACTTTACTGATTGGGTTCGAAGCCCGGATTCTAACAGCAGCTAATTTGGTGAATTCTTGCCCGCCAGTGCATTCCCAGTGCCTAGACAATGCCTAGCACACGGCAAGCACAAAACAGTTATTTGCCAAATGCATGCATGAACCAATCAATCAACGAGTGAATGAGGAGTGAGTAGGCCTACTAAAGGCTGGTGGACTTGGCTTTGCCCGCTGTGTAGAACAGAACCGCTTGCACACAGGCAGTATTAGGAATGAGATCCCATAATTTAGTCACTGCCAAACAAGGAACAGAAAGCAGCAGGTGGGGTCCGAGCCAGAGCCCCGAGCTATATGCTCCTTGCAACTCCAAGAGTGCCCAGGGCTGCTCTCTGCAGACAAGCTCTGCCAGGCCGCTTTGGAGCTCGTTTAGAAAGACTTGTCATAAAGCTTCCAACTTTGGGGCTGGAGGTTAGTTTCCTCATGCATGGGGAAATCCATCTGTATACATGTTTTCATCTCCAGCATAAAGAAGTGGATAATTCCACTGTTCTTCCAAGACGAAACCTCTTTATCCCTAAACAGCCCGTCCAACAGATCTGTCACTTACGTTCTTATTCTGTCCTCGACGTAGACCCCTTTCTGCAAGTAAGCATCTTCCACATGCTGGAGAATCATCATTAAATCATCCACCAGAAAGAAACAAACTCCGAGTTTACTTAGCTCTTGCCCATAACTCTAGCTTCCTACTCCTTTGATCATTTCTGTGGCTTCCCACTGAGTCCTCTCTCAGCCTGTCCTTGTTTAATTGTGGAACTCCAGACTACAAGAGCCTGAACCCCACTGGGCATGGGAAGAGCCTCATATTTGCAAATGGCCCCCAGAGGTAAAGTCCCCTTTCCCAGGAACTTGACAGGGTGGCATACGGCCCCTGTGCCAGTGTGCGCCAGTGAAGAGGGCTGCGCTCCCTAGACAGTACCAACAAACTGCCCCTAATGACGATCACAGCCGTGGTCTGATCACATTCCAGAGACGGACTGAAAATACCAACACATTTTCAGTGTCACACGAGCAGGTGCTACAATTTTTAACATGACCCATAAGAAAAATCCTTCTTTGCCTTATTTATCATTCTTTTCTTATCCAAACTATCTCAGATCTATCTATAGTCTTCAGTGTGCCTAATTCCCCTAAAAGTGAAGTTGGCATGGAATCATTACTAGCTCAATGCTAACATCATATTTCCATATTCACAAAAGGGCACAGAACTCTGCAAACACAGGTCACTAATTTCTCCACCAGAATAAAGGAACTCTTCTATTTCCACAACCTGGAAAACAGCTTTTCTGAACGCACAGAGCAAAACACACCCCTTGCCTTTCCACAAACCATGTAAATAGCAGCTTCTATGCTATTCGAGGCCTGATTGAAAGCACATAGGTATTATTTACACAGCATGTTGCCTCTTTAGACATTCCAAACATAGCTTCTCGGGGAGCGCTCGGTTGGCAAGCTTCAATTTCTTCTCCAGCGGCTTGATGACAATTGCTGCTCCCCACTTGATTACAGTAATGGGTTTCAGCAAAATTAGTAAACTGTCTCTTAGCAGGTGTGCCTGGAGCTACACAACAAGTAATGAATTCTGTGACATTTATTACTTTAGTTTTTAAATTTCAACCTTTGCATAAAAGAGTTTAAGTACTGAATACACTTTTTAAAGGTTGCTGATTACATTATTTTAAAACAAACCCAAACCCTACTTACACAGCATTTTAAAAGAAATCTCATTTTTTATACAGCAATACTTATGCCCGAAGGCACCTACCAGTTAAGTGGCAGAGCCTATAAGGAAAAGCAGCAGCACTGAGCATGAGCACAAGTGTCCCATTGCGTCTGAAATGGAAAATCAGCTGTTGCTCTGGGGAGGTAAATATGTTAGAGCATCAACCTAAAATTAGGAGATATAACTTATCAAAAGTTTTAAATTGTTTCATTGATTTTGAGAGAGAGAGGAAGGGAGAGAGACAGAGACAGAGAGAAAAACATTGACCGGCTGGTCCCTTTATTCATGCGCTCACTGGCCGACTCTTGGATGTGCCCTGACTGGGGATGGAACCCGCAACCCTGCCACATCCAAACAACTGAGCTACCCGACCAGGGCAACTAAAGGTATTTTTACGAAGGTTTTGATGAAATACATGCAAAGAGACCTGAAATTCAAAGGGAGAGCCTAAGGATTGTCAGGTAAAGGCACATTCCCTGGGGGCATTCTGCCATCATACCAGGCGAGTCCCCCGGCAAACGTCACCAACACTCTGAAAGATGGAAGAGATGGTAAAATCATCGGCTGCATGCCTGAGCTATGTCACAGGCCCCAGCCTGTGGGGAGATACCGGGACAGGGTGCAGAGCACAGAGCAGGGTGTGAGCAGGACAGCGTCTGTGTCTGCCCGCACCGGGCAGTGTGCTGGACTCCACTGGAGCAAGCCCCGCGGCTCACCGCTCCTCCTGGCCGGACCTGCTGCCGCTCACACCCAGGCTGGCTTCTCTGAGCTGCCTGCCTTCGGACACCCCCAGTGGGCATCGTCCCCTCTCTTCTCTCCCAGCTCAGCAGCCCGCCCTCAGCCCAGCTTCCTTTGGTTAGCATCACACACAACTGACATGACTTCTGCTCACTAGCCCACATGGGCCTCGAACGGGAGGAATGGGACATAATATCGGCAAGCAAAGTGACAGGCTTGTGTGCCGCCGAGATAGCCATGGAGGCAAAGAGCTGACCCGCTGAGCTGGGAGCCCGCCTGGAAGTCCGTCTCCAAGAGCAACGCGGCCTCCCCACCTCTCCCTTCTCAGCCCTGCCCAGCGGTAGGCTCCCTGCAAGGTGGCAGCCGCTTGCCTCCTACGGGCCTGCGGTCCAGGCAGCGGCTGGCACACAGGGTGCTCATCTTCCAGCCCACAATGTCCCTCCCATGACACTGCTCCCTCAGTGTGACACGAGCACCAGCAGCACAGCACTAACAGGGAGCTTGGGAGGAACGCAGTCTCGGGCCCCACCCGAGATGTCCTGGCTCAGAACATGCACTGCAGCCAGGTTCCCAGATGACGCAAACATACATTCAAGTGCAGGATCCCCGGCTTAAAGGCCTCTGACCTCCGTACATTCTCTCTACCCTCTTTGAGAATGTGGGGGAGGGGGTACAAAGGCTGCCATCTGTGTCTCAGTAGCACGTAAGCCTTCCTCTCTACTCACTTATTGCAAGAATCAGTTCCCTCCTCTGGGCAAATCCGATGAGACGCTCGGAGTCCTTGGAGACTACCACGGGGAAGCCATTGTAGTCGGTCTCTTTGATGAGAGTCTCCACGTCCTCCACGGTCATGCTGTCCTGGGTGAGCACGGACAGCGGTGGCTCTCCCCGCCGAGGCCGCATGACATCAGTGGCCAGTGTGCGGTGAGTGAACTCGTCCTTCACATCCAGAAATGGGTACCCGTTTAAGTGGATATGGGCCTCATAGATGCCTTCTTTTCCAAAGGCATCAGCCACCCACTTGCTGGTCACAGCTGCTGCCATCAGGGGTACAATGTACTCTAGACCACCCGTTAATTCAAACATGATGACCACCAATGACACCGTCATCCTGGTAACTCCACCTACAAGTGAAGAGAGGAGCAAAATTCCAAAACCCAAGCCCAGACCCCTGGAAGGCATGAATTGTGGAAACTGACACGCTGGCTGTACGTTCTCTGGACAGGAGAGTTTCCAAGGACATAATCTAAGACTGTCCCAAGGAGATGGTTCTACATGCCGCCCATGCTCGGACCTCTGGAACTGGGGCCAGAGTCTGTTAACAGTCTTGCATCAGAAAGCCATGAGTCACATCTGACTGGAAGGGCTCTTATGCACTGAGGGACAACTTGGGTGTCTATTTGCCTAGGACCACACGCCTTGCTTTTTGATGAGTGGATCCTATGTGGGCTATGCAGGCTTTTGCCTCAGCAAGTCTGACTCTCTTCCAGAAACCCATAAGCTGGAAAATTGTAGAGACTCTTAGAGACTACAGACAGGAGAAGGTCCCACCCTGGTGCCTTTGACTTTCCACTTCTCTATAAGTGTCCAAGAGTGACTGCAGAAGCCCCACAAGTATTGATTCAGGGGTACAAACAAATTTTAGCAAGTAGATAAATTGCCAATTACGGAATCCATGAATAATGAGGACCGACTGCCTATCATAGACCAGATAGAAGCCTGGGTACAGTAAGCCGCTGAGATTTAGGGGTTTACTCGTCACAGCAACACAACCTCTCCCATCCTGAGAACACGGTGCTCACGTCTTCCTTCTGGCCAGCCCTCTAACTCAGACCAGCCTTTGGACTCGGTCTGTCTCCCCTTCCCTCGTAGCCTCCACCCCCCCAGCCCAGCCCTGGCTGTACCTAGGCAGGCCGCTGCTCCCACCATGGCATAAAGGCCCGGGGTGACACAGTCCGCTCCAGGCCGGCACCAGTTCCTGAAGATGATCCAGTCATGGTGATGGTAGGCCAGCTGCTCCACGCCGATCCCCACCATCCTGCCCGCCATGGCCCCCACAGCCATGCTGGGGATGAAGAGACCTGATGGGATCTCCAGGGAGCACACACAGAGAAGCAGAGTGAGGGAAGGAGCCCGAACCCCCAGCCCACCTCCCCCGGTACACAGCGTGCCCCTCGACAAGCCTGCATTCCGCCTCAGTCTCCAGAGGAGGTGCAACGCTTCCGAGTAAGTCGGCTGGTGAGAGGAGGGACAAGGGATTGCCCCCCCCCAGTCACTTGTATCTACTGTGACTTGGAGAGAATGCAATTTTACACTTTCATTTCCCAGCCTTCAAAAGCTGGCCCGGCTTGCCTGCTGCGGATTAAAGAACGATAAGCCCCACTGCAAACAGCATTCAAAGCCAGCACCTGTCGTTTAAGATACTCACCACTTTATTGGTCCCCTTGCGTGTCCTTCAGATTAGCTTTTAAAATTAAATGTCAAGCCACAGCATGAAAATGGAAAAGAGGGGCCTGCGACTGTTCACAGGTAGAATAAAGAAGCTGAAAGCAACAGGGCAGCTGCCCTGAATCTTCCAAAAAGCTTTTCATGGCTTACTGCCATCTTGAATATACAGTAGCTAAACACCTGTTAGGGGCAGGGGGCAGTGCCCTCTTCCCAACAGAATCCATTTTCCAAAAAGTATTCTGAGTATTGTCAAGCCAGGTTAGAGGCAGCAAACAAAAGAATCCTATGTGAAACAAAGGATCTTGGTAATAGTGTGCTTTCTATTTTGCTGTGTGAAAATACACTTGAATTTATCCAGCGATCAGATACAGGCCATAGAACACTCCTGACTACCCGTGTTCACAGAGGGTGCACATGACTGCGACGCCGAGCGGGAGCCGCATTTATGCCCAGCCCGAACTGTCATCAGTCTTAGGATGGAAATGAACCTTTAACCAAATTCCAGGTAAGTTTTGGTCCTTGAGAATGATTTCTAGAGTTTGGGACATTCCTGAGGAAACTGCTCCTTTCTGAGCTGCCCCTTGTCCTACAGCCACTTAATAATCCCCTGAACTTCAAAGTCCACTTCTCCCAGCAGGCACCAGAGGGTGTGGCTAGTCCCCCTGCACACAAAGGCAAACCGCTGTGCTGGGAGAGGCTGGACCAGAGACAGTCAGCTGTTTAAAACAGTTCGCCCGTCCTTGTTCTCAGGGCAACAATTTAGGCTTGTGCTTGACCATTACACACTCAAATGTGAACTCTATACATGGTTTCTTAGACTTTTTAAAAAGAAACACATCATAAAAACACACAGAAAGTAATAGTAATGGCAAACAACGGGGGTGCTGGTCCTTGGTGCTGGTTACACAAGCATGTGTGTTTCATGAAAGTGCGCCAAGCTGTACATGTAAAATAGGATTAAAATCTCTATTTAATAGGCTTGCTATTTATCAAAAGCACAGTTTCTTGTTGATTAAAAGAATGTCAAGTGCCCAGCACAAGACAACATTCAGTAAATAGCAATCTCCCTTTCCTCCTATCACAATTTTATTTTGGCAAGTAGGGTGCCACCCCCAAAAGGACATGGGGGGCCCCACGTCCTCCTTCCCCTTCACTTACCTTCATGCCAAAGGTAAATATGGTAATGACAATTTTGAAGATCAGCGCCAGGGCCAGCTGCCACATAGCTGTATATACGCCACGCCCGGCTGGCCGGTCAGGAATGTCATCCACAGGCCGGGTCATGTTGGGATCGTTGATATAGTCACAGAGCTGGGAGGACTCGAGGGCCCCACAGTCATTGAACAGCTCAGAAATGAGCTCGCTTGTGCTCTGGCGTGTGTAGGGGTTGGGGTAGGCAATGATGGCGGTGATGGCAGTCACCACGATGACCTCCAGCACCGGGTACTTCCCCAGCCTGGTGGTTTTGCGCCTCCTGCACCAGGCGATGTTGCAGCGGATAAAGAGGGTCCCCCACAAGCCCCCAAAGACCCCCAGCAGGATGAAGGGAAAGAGCTCAGCCATGAACCAGGGTGTGTGATATTCCACATAAAAGAGAACAAGGCGACTGTTCCCAAAGGGATTGATGGACCGCAGTGTGAAGGCAGCCACCAGGGCCGCGAAGAAGGACCTCCACAAGGTCTTCAGCGGGAAGTAGTAACTGACCTAGGGTGAGGAAGGGGAGAATTAGTGACTGGCCAACGACGGTAAGTATTCAGTCCTCAATCTAGGTTTAATTATGATCCAAATACACCAGAAAAGAGCTTTAAAGGACTCTCACTATGTCTAAACGTGGAATGGATACTAGTCAAGGTGTTTTTGAGCTATTTTCTAAGAGAAATGAAAATATTTAATCATAATTTTGTTTATGGCACAGAGACCCTCCTAAAGGCAAATAAACGTGTGAATTTGATTTTACAGACATCAGAGTAAATCAAGGCTTGAAAAACCCTGGCCAAGCAAGTGGATCCAAATGGCACATGAGTTAAGAATGAATTTTAAATTTTTAAATAGTTGGGGGAAAATATGTTTTGACATGTGAAATATTCAAAAAAAGAACATCGTTTTGTGACATGTGAAAATTATATAAAACTCAAAGTTCAGCAATGCCCATACGGAAAGCAGCGTGGGAACGCAGCCACGCCCAGCCGCGCATGCACGCATTGTCTGTGGCGGCTCTCCCGCTATGCAGCGGGGCTGAGTATCTGTGCCAGGGGCCGAGAGACCCATGAAGCCTAAAAACGTTCACTATCTGGCCCTTCACGGAAAACATCTGCTGACCCCTGGAATAGAGCCATTCAGGTTGCCAAAAACAAAAATGTTTAATTAATTTACTTACGAGAAAGAGAGGACACCGCAAAGCTTACAAAAATTTTATATTGGCAAGTTTTCAAACAATACTTGAAAACAGATATTCAATGGCAATGATTGTGGCTCCTTAATGAGCTGCAGGAACCGTGTCAGCGTTCCTTTGAGTCTAGTCCTTGGGGGGGGGGCGGCGCTGGAGAGGGAGGCCGTCTCATGAGCTGCCCATCCCTCAGCCCCCCACACCCCTGCTCCCTCTGCCGGCCGCGCATGCTCTCACCTCTTCCAGACTGAAAAGCACACCCCCAATCGGAGCACCGAAGGCAACTGAGACTCCAGCAGCGGCCGCAGCTGACAGGACCTGCAAGGCAAAGTGTTCGTGCAGCCTGAGGCCTTTCGTGGAAACCAGCGTGTGCAGGGGACACTGCGGGGACCACCTTCCAGAAGACGGAAGCTGAGCCTGCTCACCTCACGCCTCTTGCCCTCATTCTTGCTGTACTTGGAGAAGAGGCTGCTGAAGAAGTTGCCACAGCAACAAGCCACGTGCACCAGCGGCCCTTCCTTCCCGAGGCTCAGGCCCGAGGACACTACCAGCACCAGGGTGACAGTCTTGATCAGCAGGGTCCACTTGCCCAAGTAGCCCCTGATGATGAAGCCACTCAGAATGGTCTTTATCTGCAACAGAGGATGGAGAACAAGGAGGCGTGAGCAGCTCCAGTGCCCCAGCTGGGCAAGAACGAATTCCCCTGAGAGGTCGCTCTCAAGCTGAGTCACTAAATCATATGGAAGAGAAGCTGCTTTCATTTTTGATTGAGCTATAATTTTACATTAACAGAATTTATATTAACATATAATTTTATATTATGTCAATTCAATGGAAGCGTGGAATAATGCAATACGTAGTAAATCTTAATTATTCCTACAGTAGTAAGATCATAATTGAAGGCTGAATAAATCATTGGCAGGGTCTCATTTTATTTATGGCACTTTACCCTGTTCACATTACCTTTTGTGCTGAAAAGAAAAATGTATTGATTTTAACTGTTAATTTCTGACTGTTGAAAGATGCCCAGGACGGAGAAAGCTGCCTAGCTGCACGACAAAGCAAGTAGAACAAGATGTCAACGGGAATGTACGGTCGGTCTGTGGGCCAAATGTAGCCCACTGCCTATTTTTGTATGATCCACATGCTAAGAGTTTTTAACATTTTTACATGTAATATGTAAACAAGACTCCTAGGCTTTTAGGACTCTGACTGCAGGTAAGAGTTATCTTGCTCCATTTTCAGACCTGCCACATTTTATAAATGCCAAGTAATAGCATCCTTCCTAAAGGTGCACATGAGTTTGCTTACTGCTTTTAGAATTCAGGTGGGAGCCAATCTCAGTGACTAACTTCATATATTGGAGTCCTCTTCCCCCAAAAAAAGTGTATTCTTTGGGATAAAGAAGCATGGCCAATGGGTAAATAACTTTTTACGTGAATGGCTGAAATGGAGTAAATGTTTACTGCTGAGCTAGCAATTTACAAACCTGTAATCATAAAGTAAGACACCGAGTGAATCTGCCAATGGCATTTACGGTCAATCTGGTTTCCCATTATATAATACATAATGGGACAGTGTTATCTATTGTTGGTGTCAGGACACTTAGTGCTTCATAGTGGGCATCACTCTGCGAAGGAATCAATTTCGCCAGCAGCTCTTACAGTCCTTCTCAACCCCAGCGCTCACGGGCTCACCTAAGGAATCAGAACCCCCGAGATGTCGTATAATTGTGCGAGGTGCCTCCGGGGCCTGGAGATGTTTACAGCCTTCCCAGGTGAGTCTAAAAGGCAGCCCAAGTAGAGAACTACTCACTGGTCCATTCCTGAAAAGGCTGTACAGGTATTCATAATTTCTATAGAATAATTTCAGTATTATGTGACCTTTGGTAATTTGAGGAGGGTCATGAAGTGAGCTAATCCTCGAAATTTTAAAGGGATGTGAGTGTACCATTTTCATCTCAGAATTATGAATAGACATCTGTTTCTTTTTTTTTTTTTTTTTTTTTTTTTGACAGAGGGACAGATAGGGACAGACCGACAGGAAGGGAGAGAGATGAGAAGCATCAATTTTTCGTTGCAGCTCCTTAGTTGTTCAGTAATTGCTTTCTCATATGTGCCTTGATGGGGAGAGGGAGTCTACAGCAGAGCAAGTGAGTGACCCCTTGCTCAAGCCAGCAATCTTAGGCTTCAAGCCAGCAACCTTTGGGCTCAAGCTAGCGACCATGGGGTCATGTCTGTGATCCCACACTCAAGCCAGCGTCCCTGCGCTCAAGCTGGTAAGCCCATGCTCAAGTTGACGACCTCAGAGTTTCGAACCTGGGTCCTTTGCATCCCAGTCTGACGCTCTATCCACTGTATCCACTGTGCTACCACCTAATCAGGCTAGAGATCTGTTTCTTAATTCTAGGAAAATGCTCCAGAGCAGGGGTCCCCAAACTTTTTACACAGGGGGCCAGTTCACTGTCCCTCAGACCGTTGGAGGGCCGGACTATAAAAAAAACTATGAACAAATCCCTATGCACACTGCACATATCTTATTTTAAAGTAAAAAAAACAAAACGGTAACAAATACAATATTAAAAATAAAGAACAAGTAAATTTAAATCAACAAACTGACCAGTATTTCAATGGGAACTATGGGCCTGCTTTTGGCTAATGAGATGGTCAATGTCTGGTTCCATATTTGTCACTGCTAGCCGTAACAAGTGATATGACACGCTTCCAGAACCATGACGCGTGCGTCCCATGTCACCAGAAGTAGTACTGTACGTGAGCGACGCCACGCTTTGCGGCACGGCCACATACAGTACTTGAGGAGCACAGGATGCATCCTGTGCTCCTTTCACTGACCACCAATGAAAGAGGTGCCCTTTCCGGAAGTGCGGCGGGGGCCAGATAAATGGCCTCAGGGGGCTGCATGTGGCCCACAGGCCGTAGTTTGAGGGGACCCTTGCTCCAGAGCAAGGTGTTCTAGCTACACGATCAGATGGCATTTCTCACACTAGCCTTTAACTAATGGCAGACGAACTAGCAGTGGTTAAACTGGATCTTAACTAGTAGTACGTGGCCTGGTTGAGCCTGCACTCTGGGTATCTCAGATCTGTTTATTTAAGGGGTATTTTATTATGCCTGCCACACTCCTGCCCTTTTGTGTTGCCTTGAATAAAATTATCTCTAATATTCTGTCAGCTAGTTGATGTGGATTTGGACCCTAGGGTAGAGTTTAAGAGCATAATACCATTTAGAAAATTACAAACATCTCAATTATCTGAGCCTCTGCCTGCCATGATGTGGTGAATTAAACAATATAATAGGTATTCTGTAATTCTCTAAAATAATTTTATAAAATTGTCGTGATCAAACTAAGGACTAAAGAAAGCAAATTCATTCCCAGTAGATGACAAAATCCAATCACCTTCTTTAATTTGAATTAATAGAAATCGAACCAAGCAGGGTTTTCACGAGATGAACTTTAGCGGATTTGTGACTCAGTAGGGTTAACTTTAAACCCATTCTGGTAAAGAAATATCTGTGAGCCTGACCAGGCAGTGGCGCACTGGATAGAGTGTCAGACTGGGATGTGGAGGACCCAGGTTCGAGACCCAGTGGTCTCCAGCTTGAGCGCAGGCTCATCTGGTTTGAGCAAAGCTCACCAGCTTGAGCCCAAGATCACTGGCTTGAGCAAGGGGTTACTCAATCTGCTGTAGCCCCACAGTCAAGGCACATATGAGAAAGCAATCAATGAACAACTAAGGTGTCACAACAAAAAACTAAGAATTGATGCTTCTCATCTCTCTCCATTCCTGTCTGTCTGTCCCTATCTGTCCCTCTCTCTGACTCTCTCTCTGTCTCTGTAAAATAAATAAATAAATAAATAAAAATAAAAAAATAAAATATATATATATATATATATATATATATATATATATATATATATATATCTGTGAGAGTGTTCAGGTTTTGTAATGAAACACCAACTCAAAGTAAGTTCTAAGAGGACATGCCTTCTTACATAGTCAATAGTGGTTCTGATAACAACACAAACAAAATAGAGAGGGATCCCTGCCCAGTCCTCTCTAAATCCCCAAGTCCAAGAACAAGTGTTCATGTTTAAATGTGCCTTTGAGAGCTTAGACAAGAGCATTTCTTACACACACAAAAATGTTCTCTAATTTGCATTTTAAAATGTTTCCAAAGGAATTTTCATTCTAAGTGATCAAAATGTTTCTGAGGCAATTGCTGAGAAGGGTGAGCAATTTGAAACTGTGCAGAGTTCACTGCATTCGCCGTGGGTCCAACACTGCACGGCTTGTGGCGGCTCAGAGCAGATCAGTAGGCACGCTTCCTAAATAGCTTAGTGAGTATTTCTGCTAAAATGAGGGAGAGCAGCCTGTATCTCAATCTGAGTGAAGTTGGATTATGTAGTTAGCTGGGTCTTGACAGAGAGGAAGTTCTTTTTATACAGGAACTATTTATTTACATCTACTTTGCCCCTTTCCTCCAAGAACTGGGGTAGGTACTGCAACCTTAAGTTAGGAACTTCAAGCTCTATTATAACAGTGACAATTTTGCTACTACTGGCCCTGGCCGCTTTGCTCAGTGGTAAAGCATCGGCCAGGTGTGTGGATGTCCTGGGTTCAATTCCTGGCACACAGGAGAACTGATCATCTGCTTCTCCACCCCTCCCTCTCCCCCTTCTCTCTCTCTCTCTTTCTCTCTCTTTCTCCCTCTCTCTCTCACCTTCTCCTGCAGCCATGGCTTGATTGGTTCAAACAAGTCAGGCTCTGAGGATGGCTCCGTGAACTCTCTGCATAATGTGCTAAAAATAGCTGGGTTGCCAAACAACAGCCTCAGATGGGCAGGGCATCACCCTGTAGGGGGCTTGCTGGGTAGATCCTGGTCAGGGTACATGTAGGAGACTGTCTCCCCACCTCTAACTTAAAATAATTTATTTTGCTACTACTGAGTCATAATAACCAAAACTTCATTCTAAAACCTCCACTGAGTTCCTGACACTTTAAAAGACTATTGTGAACTCTTTTATAAATGCAGAACTGGTGAAACATAGTATATGTGGTTAAAAGCACATGATAAAACAAGCTCCCATGTACCCACTGCATGGTGAAGAGGCAAGAGAGTGCCCTTGAAAGCCCCACACGGGCTTCCTCAGTGGCAGCCCCCACCCCAGGCACCTCATTGCCCTTCTTCATAGCTTTGGCACATGCATGGATCACTGAAGTATGCTGCTGCACTTGGGCTGTTTGTGGACATTGTATAAATAGAATCATACTTTATATATTCTTCTGCGACTTCTGTCACTTAAAATAACTTTTTTGAGTTTCATCTCCATCAGCATGTTCCTTACACTTTGTTAACATAGGAAACTTAATGCTCAACTCAGCATTTTACTGCTTTTGAAAAAGCTCGCACAGAGAGATGCCCGTTTTGAATGAAGACCAAGTCCAGGTGGCCTCACGGAGAGCTCCTGTTCTAGCTCCCTGCCAGTCTGCAAGGCGACAGGCTGAGCCCGGGAGCTCTCCTGCATGGAAGGGGAAGATGGCATCGCCCATCGCTCCCTTCATGGCTCCTCTCCCTCTCCTGCCAATCCCCCACTGGCCATCCCCTTATTTGGAGAAGGCAGCTTGAATCAAAAAATGCCTACTACAGGCAGTGGGCTCGTAAACTGAGATGCCAACGATCTGTTCTTTACTTAACGTCCAGGGAGCCTTAGGTCTTAGGTATCAAATAAAATACAGTCAGTTCTGCTATAACGTTTATTTTGAAAACACCAATTTGTTCCAATACGATTCAGGCATTAGGGAAGAACTTGAGCATAACACAAATTTCGCGTGTGTTTATGCACAATTTCATCTGGGAGAAACGCGGTGGAGGCAGCAAAGGGCCCCGACGGAACCCAGGTGTGCAGCAATGCAGAGCACGCACACAGGCACGTGCCTCCAACGCCAGCTCACCACGCATCGGGAGCAAGCGTGTAGTCCCTAACCATTTAACGTGTGCCAAACAGTGCTACTGTTTTGATTAGGCTCCTCTTTTTTCCATGTGTCACCAACGAAGTTTCCAAATGCCGTGCCCCTAAGCCCAGTTCCCCAGCAGCCCTGCATTTGTGCTGTGCAGGTCTGCGTAGCGCTGGGGCTTGGGGGGACACAGGCTGCATGATGCCAGAGCTGGCTGAAGTCAGGGAACGGGGTGGTCCTGCAGCTTGCTTTCTGGGACCCTGCAGTGCTGTGTGCATATAAACCCTGAAAAGGTCAGTGACAATATTCAGTCTTATTTTTCTATCGTTCCTGGAACAAGACATGCCAAGCTTTTCTTTTGACAATGTTTCAGTTACTCCATGAACTGTCTGGGCCATCACAGTGTTGGCAGCACCACCAGAGAGCGTGCGTGCGGGGGGTGGGACCGGCGTGCGTCTGTCGCCATAATCGCCCACATTTTCACGCTCACCAGCTCCACTGGTTCTAGGCACAGCTGAAGCACTAACCCAAAGGCAAATGGAACTGCACCGCTTATAGTGATCACGTAAGAACTTGCAGAATTATTTCTGGCTAAAATATTCACTTTGGGAGCTTTTCAGAAATTAGCTCAATTATTGTTATTCTACCCAGTAGATCATCCTAGGTTTGAAGCCTCGTCTCAAGTGTTCCTCCTGATCGATGAGGTCACCTCCCTCAGACTTCGGTTTCATGACGGTGCTGAATAACATAAGAGCTCCGAGCTCACAGGGGCGCATTCACAGCGCATGCCCTGAATGTGGAATTAAGTTTTGTAAAGATCACTCTTACCCTGTCACCATAAGAGCAAATCATGGTGAAGGAGTTCACTCATCAGCAAAAGTTGTGAGCAACATACCTCCACTATTGTCTGTTTCCACATTACATCACAGATGTATTTACGAGTCACTAAAGTGCCGCCCTTACAAGTGTGCTTAGTGAATTCTGATTCCACGAGCTTTGAGGGTCACACATGGCTTACAAACATGAGACTTTAATCATCTGAGAAGCAAATACAGCATAAATCCTGAGTTCAACTCCCAGCTTACCAGCTTCGTGACCTAGGGCAAGTCACTTAACCTCTCTGTGTTTCAGTTCCTCAAATGTCAAATGAAGCATGACAGTACCTACCTCAGAGGTTCACTGTGGCCACCACTCACCTCCGGTATGCCAGAGCCGCAGGCGTAGGGTGCAAACACGCGCACCAGGGACACAGCCAAGAACGCAAATAGCAAGGCCCACAGGATGTACAGCAGGTAGTTCACAATGTAGGCACTGGCGCCCTAAACAACAGACACAAAACAAGAAAGAACCAGTGAGACACGACAGGCCTGAGCATCCCCACCTCCACTGCGGCAGCAGAAGCGTTGACTGGACGGGGCAGCTTCTGTCCATGTCCTATGGCAATGAAAAGGCAGCGTGGGTTTCATCGGTCGCTGCTACCACTACAGAGGGCACCTGGGCTCCTGAAGACAGCCGGGGCTCTTCGCGAGACGTTGACACAAACCTTCAACCGCGTGAAATCTCAATGGCCGCACAAACCAGAATGAGACCTGGTTTGTTTTTTGGGTTTTTTTTTTTTATATTTTATTTATTGATTTTTAGAGAGAGAGGAGTGAGAGAGAGAGAAAGAGAGAGAGAGAAGGGGGAGGAGCAGGAAGCATCAACTCCCACATGTGCCTTGACCAGGCAAGCCCAAGGTTTCGAACCGGCGACCTCAGTGTTCCAGGTCGACACTTTATCCCACTGCGCCACCACAGGGCAGGCAAGACCTGGTTTTTATCACCACTTGCGCTAGAGTTCATGAAAGGTATGACACAGAGAGAAGTATGTCTTCAAGTCCCGGGAAGGTTTGTTTTGTCTTGTCTACATGGATCAGCCTCTCTTTGCTTTCATCAAGGCCGCAGCCACGGCAGCCCCAGTGCCAGTGGCTGTCACAATAGTAGTTTGGAATAGGGAATGCAGAGTCCCCGGCTCCGCCCCAGTTGCTGAGAGACCCCAGACGGGCACCTGGCGAAGTGTTTCCGCCAGCTCTGCAGAGGGTTCCGTGCGTGTTTACATTGGAGAGGCACTTCTAGAGGGGGAAAACTTGCAAGTCGCTCAGAATAATTCACTGAACTGTTTCTTCCCAATAATCTGATGTGTGGACAATATTGTCGGAATGGAACACACTGTCTGGGCTCCTCGGCTCCGAGGACCTGCTGTGCTGGGCGGTGGCCACATTTTGCTAGTCCTCAGCTTCTTGCCACCACCTGGACTGCTCCAGTGAGGGGAGGAAAACAAGGTCACCTGCAAGGCAAGTCAGGCCGCGGACGCAGCCACATGTGAGCCGATCAAAGGCAGAAACACATTCCAGGGGCCTTTCCAATCACATCTATTCACACCTATGTGCTGAGAAAACGGACTCAGGAACGCATTTCACCCACCTAAAAATGTACCTTTCTGAGACTAAAAATAACTTCTCACTCCTGCTAACAGTAATTCTTAGAATCAAAGTATAAATCTCAGAAATGACTGAAAAGATGGACAGCCATATTTCCCCCAAAAAACATACTGCAAGTAGGAGAGAAGAAAGAACGTATGGCGCTAGGCCAGTCTGCCTGTCCACAGCCATCAGCCCGGAGAATTTATTTTGGAAGTAATGAAGAACACTGAGAATTTGTGAGATTTCAAGATCCCATCTACTTCTGAGAGTTGAAGAAATGCATTTTCAGTTCATCGAGAAAGAGGTTTAGCAAAACGGCAAAGGGCATTGCTAACGGCTTCAGCTGAGCTGAACACATCGGGCAAAAAAGGTGGAGGCAGGAGACGAAAGAGTAGATTCCGTGTTCCAAGAACAGTTCCAGCTTGAAAGGTCTTCACATTATTCTAATGTCAATCTTGGCAACCTAGCTCCCCCCACCTGGGTTTCTAACATGTCAATGACCCATAGTTATCGTGATGACCACTGCATTTGGTGAGAAGTTGATCCTTTTCCCAAACTAACATTTTTATTCAGAGCCGAAGCTCTCAGTGCCAGCTAAGACCCGGTCTGCACTCTACCGCTACACCCTGTGCTGCATTGGAAGATGATAACTTAGACCACAATGAGATACCACTTGACACCTAGTAGGATGGCTAGACTCAGAAACGGATAATAATAAGTGTCACTGAGATGTGGACAAATTGGAGCCCTCACACACTTTGACAAACAGTCTCGCAGTTCCTCAAAAGGTTAAACAGAGAGTTTCAATAGGAACCAACAATTCTCCTGCTAGGTATATACCTAAGAGAAATGAAAACATGTCCACACAAAAGGTTGTATGCAAATGTTCAAAACAAAATCATTCATAATAGAGTAAAAGTCGAAGCAACCCATATTCATCAACTGAAGAATGGATAAATAAAAAATGGTCTATCCATACAATGGAATGTTATTAAGCCATGAAGAGGAGTAAAGTACCAAAGTCATTATGTCTTTTAATAGTACATCTTGTTCCTTAATTAGAAAGTATAAAAATCAACCCTACTTCTTCAGCAGACTACTCTCAGTAAGAAAAATAAAGCCAACACAAATTTTAAAAAATATATACGCGTCTTATGCACATGACACAGTGTGGAAGGATTTTTCCACTAAAGTTTGAACACTAGAGCCAGAATAAGCCGTGTCAGCCTAGTATGAAGCCATGAGTGATTTTCAGAACAGACCGTTGAAGGTGAAACCACAGACATTCACACAATGCCTAGCAGTGTCCCCAAGCACCTGTTGAATGGCGGGCGTTCCCAGTCGGGACCCTGCTCAGAAACCTACCTCCGACCGATTCACCAGCAGCTCTGACCATTTTTGCCACAGAGGACACTTGTCCCTGTCTTCAAAAGTGGTCTCGGTGGAAGTCCAGCAGCACTGCTCGTGGCTGTACCAGAAGGCAGACAGGCATATCCCCTCCTTCAAGTCGGTCATCCAGTCAACGGCAAGATCGATGACCCCAGCCAAGGTACCTGGAAGAAACAGCAAGAGCCATTACAGAAGTCACCCAGTGATGACGTCAGCCAGAAAGGCCACATTCCAGGAGGACATGAACACGCCATGGGTGGCCACATGTGCAGGAAGTTTCTCCATTAGTCATAAAGCCCCCTGAGCATTTAGGATGTGGGCCAGGCAGTGTTTGGCCCAGTCAGATACAAAGACAATGATCTGTGGCCCTTGAATAGCTTTAATGACGAGGAGAGACAGACATTCAGGTCTAAACCCATCAGAAGCCACTGGGGCCAAGCAGCTTGCAGAATTCATCCCTTCCAAATTTCAGAAATGGGGTACGTGCACCGTATAAACGATGTAAGCCCGCAGCGGCTTCTGGGGGCACGGTGCTGGGTCACACACATTAATATTTCTCAAGGAAATGTGACAATTCAGACAAATTAGAGGCATGATAACTAACAGCCTCATTATTTAAGAAAGGTTTGTCCACTAAATGGGAACCAAACTTGGAAAATCTCACTTATTAGAACTTTCTGAATTTAAAAAAAATTATTGTACGAGGGATTGTGGATCTATGTAAGTAGATAAATACTTCAAAGGCTAAGAGAAGCAGGATACAATGGAGCACTAAGTGGGCCCCAGGGGCTACCTCGAGTCTCTTCCTACAGAAAGCACTCCAGTCTTTTATGAGGGCAGGGAATACTCTCAGGATACTACAGTTTTCAAACTTTTACTGAATCCTTATTATGATAAAACTTCCCCACCTGCAGCCACACCAAAGGCACCCACAGGCCTGCATTGGGGCTCACCCCTTCCTGCTCTTCCTGTCACACTGAAGTTACCCATCGTTCCTGGGAGGGGCCTGCAGCCTCAGGAGGCCACAGACTCGAACAGCTAGCCCCTCCTACCTAGACAGCCTCACCTCTTTCCGTCACTAGCCCCACACCTGCCCACTGCACATCCCTGTTCTTCCTGTCACACTGAAGTTACCCATCATTCCTGGGAGGGGCCTGCAGCCTCGGGAGGCCACAGACTCGAACAGCTGGCCCCTCCTACCTAGACAGCCTCACCTCTTTCCGTCACTAGCCCCACACCTGCCCACTGCACATCCTGGAGTGCACCAGGCTCTCCTCTCCGCTCCGCCTCAGTGGCGCTACCCACCCCCCACATGGCAATCTCCTGTTTATCTTCCAGATTCTGGCATTTACATCACCTCCTTCAGGAAGCCTTCCCTGATCTCCTAAGTTTGGGCTAGGCATTCTCCCATCACCATACCTATCATATCCTAATACCATTATTTTTATTTATTTATTTTTTTAGCAAGAGAATGAGAGAGGGACAGATAGGGACAGACAGACAGGAAGGGAGATGAGAAGCATCAACTCATAGTTGCAGCACCTTAGTTGTTCACTGATTGCTTTCTCATATATGCCTTGACAAGGGGGCTCCAGCTGAGCCAGTGACCACTTGCTCAAGCCAGCGACCTCAATCTAAAGCCAGTGGCCTTTGGGTTTCAATCCAGCAACCATGGGATCATTTTGATGATCCTGTGCTCAAGCTGGTGACCTCAAGGTTTTGAACCTGGGACCTCAGTGTCCCAGGTTGACACTCTATCCACTGAGCCAGCACCAGTCAGGTGCTAATGCCATGATTTTATATATATAATACATATATTATATATTATATCATGACTACACATAATACATAATATATGCATGTACGTACACGGGCATATCTCATCTGACTGAGCTTCACTTTACTGCACTTCACAGATGTTGCATTTTTTACAAATGGAAGGCAAGACCTTCCACCAGCAAAAAGATTACTACTCGCAGCCTGATCAGTGGTGGTGCAGTGGATAGAACGTCAACCTGGGATGCTGAGGACCCAGGTTCAAACCCCCAAGCTTGCAGGCTTAAGCATGAGATCATCAACATGATCCCAAGGTCTCTGGCTTGAAGCCCAAGGTTGCTGGCTTGAGCAAGGGGTCACTGGATCAGCTGGAGCCCCCCAAACAAGGCACATATGAGAAAGCAATCAATAAACAACTACAGTGCCACAACTATAAGTTGATGCATCTCATCCCTCTCCTTCCCAGTCTGTCTGTCTCTTTCTCTCTCAAAAAAAAACAAAACAAAAAAATGATTACTACTTGGTTTATTGCAATACTTGCTTTATTGCAGTGGTCTGGAACCAAATTCACAGTATCTCTGAGGTGTACATGCCCACTAGTGTTGATGTGATGGGTGGAGGGAAAGGAAAGGTTCTGTTACCACGGTGGGGGTCAGGTCAGACATCCAGACCCAGTGTCCACTCTCAGTGGACAAAAACCATCTGCCTTGTTCATTGTTGTGTCTCATCAGATGTATAGTTGGAACAACTTATTCATGTTGAATGAAGCTCAGAAAACTCTGGTCCGTCCATTCACTCAAGAGATATTTATTGAGCACCTACTTACTTTACGCCAGTCAGTATTCCATGCCCTGAGCATACAGCTGGGAACAAAGCAGTCTCAGTTCCCGCTTTAGCAGAACTGCACCTCATGGGGAGAAAGACACTAAACCAAATAAATAATAAGAAAATCAAGGGCTCTGTTAGAAGGTGATAAGTACTGGAGAGAAAAATACAGGCTTGGCCACAGGTTTACATAATACAATAATTAATAAAAAATAATAATAATGAAACAAGAGGCCCTGGCCGGTTGGCTCAGTGGTAGAGCGTCAGCCTGGCGTGCAGAAGTCCCAAGTTCGATTCCCGGCCAGGGCACACAGGAGAAGTGCCCATCTGCTTCTCCACCCCCCCCTCTCCTTCCTCTCTGTCTCTCTCTTCCCCCCTCCCACAGCCGAGGCTCCATTGGAGCAAAGATGGCCCGGGCGCTGGGGATGGATCCTTGGCCTCTGCCCCAGGCGCTGGAGTGTCTCTGGTCATGACAGAGCGACGCCCCAGAGGGGCAGAGCATCGCCCCTGGTGGGCGTGCCGGGTGGATCCCAGTCGGGCGCATGCGGGAGTCTGTCTGACTGTCTCTCCCCATTTCCAGCTTCAGAAAAATACAAAAAAAAAAAATAATGAAACAAGAATCTCTGTGTTTCGTGTACTCGCAACTGTACTGCAGAAGTTCTGTATACTTCTGCCCACCACTGTGCAGCACATTACAATGGTACAAACACCTGGGAGAACAGTCTGGAAGTTGCTCAAAAAGTTAAACATAGAGTTATCATCTGACCAAAGTCCACTCCTCGGTGTATACCAAGAGAAATTAAAACACACATCCACGCTAAGACTTTCACACAAAAGCAGCACTATTCACAAAAGCAGAAAGTGGAAGCCACCCCTATGTCCACCGATTGCTGAATGGAGAAACAAAGTGTGTGTTATTCCCACACGATGGAACGGCACTTGGCAGCAACAACAACAAATGGAGTATGGCACAGCCTGGAGAAGCCCTGAAAACATTGTGCTGAGTAAAAGAAGCTAATCATACAAAAACCACATGTTGTATGATTCTGTTACAGGGGACGTCCAGGACAGGCAAACAGACAGACAGAAAGTGGAGGGGTGGCTACTGGGGGTGGGAGGAGGCTGGAGGCACTGGAGCCCTATAGCTAAAGGGTTTGGAGGTTCTTTCGGTGCTAATGAAAATGTTCAATTGATTGTGGTAATGGCTGCACAGCTCTGTGAATACCGTGAAAACCACTGAATTATATACTTTAACTGAGTGAATTGTGTGGTATGTAAAGTATACCGCAATAAAGCTGTTACATGCATACAGATACACACACAGAGTGGATGAGGGGACAAGGCCCAGAGAGGGAGGAGTGTACTTTTATAAAAGGTAGTAAAGTGAAAGATAACATTTGAACAAAGACCTAAAGAAGGTGAGGGAGGGGTCCTGCAGGGAGCCAGGAGTGAGATTCGATGATCACCTCAAATTCCACTACCATTCATTCACTCGGAATCACATTATCCAGCAACCAGTCTTCCTGGCTAACTCTGCTTCTGACAATGTGGGGCGCCTTCTATGTACGGAATAACAGAGACGCCCAGTGGTGACTCCTGATAAACACTTCCTTCTGTGAAGCAACAGTGATACCCAGTGGAAACTAAGAATAAATATTTCATTGATACTCTGTTCTGTAGAGCAACAGTGACACTCAGTGGTAACTCATAATAAACGGTTCATTAGTACTTCGTTCCGTGGAGCAACAGTGGCACCTGGTGGCAATTCATAATAAATGGTTTGTTAATATTATACTTTGTTTCGTGGAGCAACAGTGACATCTAGTGGCGATTTATGATAAATGGTTTGTTAATGCTTTGTTCCGTGGAGTAACAGTGACATCTAGTGGCGATTCATGATAAATGGTTTGTTAATGCTTCGTTCCGTGGAGTAACAGTGACATCTAGTGGCGATTTCTAGTAAATGCCATGCAGAGAAGACCTTACTTGGACCTCTGCATCTCAGGAATCACAATATAATCTCTGGGGGCCACTGAAATGACAGGCCAGGCAGGAGACACCTGAGTCTTCTCCACCAGCTGGGGAATGGGAAAGTGAATGGGGCACACTTTGCTGGCCTTCCCTTCAAGGGACATTCAGAGCAAAAGAACACTTTGGCCCCTTACACTGTCAACATCACCGCCTTCTTCCCTTCTCCCTCTAGTCGTTTGCTGCTGGGTCCAGGGCCGTGCCCTTCTCCAGTGGTTCTCACCCGGCTGCATATTAGAACCACACATGGAGGGGAAAAGAAGGCGGTGGAGGGGCTCTCTACTCAATGCTAGGGCATCATCTCCAATACTATCTGACTGAAGCCCAGGCAACAGTAATTGTTTTTTAATTCCTTATATGATTCTTCCTAAAAGAACTAATGGAAATTGAGTTGACAATGAAGCCAACTAGTCAATATCAGGTTAAAGACAGTCCAGTTGGGCTCTTAGAGTAGTCAGTACATCTATAACGTGGTGTTTGCTTCAGCAGGATGCCAGATCATCTATTCTGGGTCTCTTCATTCCCTATTCACTTCTCCTTCCTAGGAGCCAAGGATGACAGAACACTGGATGTTTTTATAAATCTATTCTGAATAAAGCCATCAAAATTCACAGTCAATTCCCATCCTGCCTAACTTCAAAGGTCTTCATTGGTGGCAAGACACTATATCTGGAAAATGGAGCTCCCTTCCAACACCGCTTCCCTTATAGACTGGGAATGGCACAGGGAGAGAAGAACAGACTGAGGGCAACGGACGAATAGCTGCTGTGACTAGAAGGAAAGGAGTCCCCTTTAAGCCCTCCTCTTGGCTCTTTGTTACATGCCGAGACTGATGAAACACCTCTTACAATTGTATATGGGACAATGAAAGCACCCAGAAATTGAAATCCTCAGTAATAACAAAATCTACATCTGCATCCCATTAGAGTTGTCTTTCTCAGGGCATTTCCTGTAGTCTGCCTATATAATAGCCATTGTCTGATCAATTCTATAACTATCACCCTTATGTTATTCTAGGTAGGGGATTTTTATTAAGGGGATCTCTTTAGCACACTTAAATTCTTTATTCTAGCCTCTTAAAAGGAAGTGAGTTTCAGGAAACAATTTCCAAGGAGAGATGGTGCATTGGATACTTATCTGCTCACCCTGGAAACATGGTGTTGGGATATAAAAATGAAAGATGCCCAGTCCCTGAGGGTCAGAACAATGTATGAGCTGGCGGTATCTCCAGCCCGAGATGTCCCGCGTGGGAGGAGCTTGGGATGTTTGCAATTCATTCCAGGGCCTGCCAGTTATAGCAAAGGCCAGTCTCATATGGTGCTCTATTATTAGAGATCAACACTTCTCCCTACTTTCCTGTCTTCTACATAACCAAGTAGTACAGAATGCAGAATGCGTGCTCTCGAGAAAACCCAGGATAGCCACAGACCCTCCAGCTGAGTGGAAAGGCCGGCGGCGCTCCAGTGACCGTACTTGAGCCCACCTTCAGATCTTGTCTCACAGAAGACAGATTTTATGTTAAATGCACAGTCGTGTATTTTGCTCTTGGATATTTCAAGCCCTGCGTCCCTTGCATGGGGTGAGAGGGAAACATGCATTTCCAGAATGCCCTCCCAACCGCGGGTGTCACAGCCCGGCCCAGGCCACCCCCACGTACCCGCCAGCAGGCCGATGAGCAGCATGACCACCCATCCTGACCAGGCATCCAGCAGACCCTTGATGAACTCCCACACGGACTCCTTGCTTTTGCTGGTTATCTACAAACAGAAAGACACACTAGTTCATCCGGAGACATTTTCCAGTGTGGGCTTTCTTCCCTGAAACCACCTTCAGGAAGCACAGCGCGTGAGAACATGAACGTAATTAACCAACCAATTTCCCACTGACATTAGTCTTTCAGTTACCCACCACAAAGAGAAAACGGGCTTTCTAGTTCAAAAAGTTCACTTAATTATAAGGTGACCAACTTTTTTACAATGAAAAGGGGGACAAAGATAAATGGAAGAAAATAATATCAGAAATAAAAGAAACATTTTATCCGTTGCAACAATAATACATTATAATACGATCCATGCATAATAAAAACATTTGTAATATTTTATATTGTCATTATGCTTACATGCCTATTAACTTTTAATAATAATTGTATGGAAAATGTACTCATTTAGATACAAATACATCATATCCCACGCAATGGATCGACTCTGCATTGATCGAACATGGACATTTACAGATTAGTCAAAAAGAAGGACATTTCGAGGGAGGACGAACTTACAAAAGGAGGACTGTCCTCCCTAAAAGAAGACGATTGGTCACCTTATTAATTAGATAAACTTACTAAGTGTGATTTGAACTTTGATTATTCAAAAGGCATTCTGAAGGGAGACATTGAATGTCAGCATTTTGAATAAGAATATCTATTTTAACCCGCATCCTAAGGCATGGCCACAAAGGAACGGCTTTGAAAAAGACCTCATTTCCTTATTTTGTTCCCCAGGTGAAGTGTTAACAGCAGGAACTGCGGACTCCCCAGCGTGGATGAGGCCTACCAGGCAGATGGCTACGCGAAAGACATTGGAAGAGCGCCCCTTTGGCTGCCTGTGTCAACAGAAGCCTCCATCCTTCTGACAGCCTCGTTCCCCTCACAACCCTTCAGAGCAGAGATTTGCAGATATTTCCGTAAAGGGACAGAAAGTAAATGTTTTGAGCCCTGCAGATTGGGTGATCAGACATGGGAGCCGCTGGGCTCGGCCACTGAAGCATGGAAGGGCCAGAAGGAGGTGTTCATGAATGGTGTGGCACATCCCAATGAAGTTTACGACCAAAAACAGGTGTTGGGCCGGATTGGGCCCGAGGGCCACAGTTCAACAACCTCTGCTGCGGAGTAAAAGCTGCCCCATCACCTACGCTCCTCCATGTGGGAGCCAAGAAGCTGGGTCCTGTTCGTGACACTACCTCACTGCCTACACATCTCTTCCTCCATTCCCTGCCAGCTTGCAGGAGACGGCATGACACTCTGGATGTCACTCCCCATTCTACTCTGAAGCGGCTCTTTCCAAGGTCAAGAGTCCACCCTGTTGGTCCGTCTCCATGGAGGGTGACCTGACTAGCAGCCCATCCTCGCCACTGTCTCCTCTCACCGTGACCACTCTGCTCCGTGACCTCTACTTGATCCTTCTAAGTGTCTGTCACTGGCTACCTTGCACTGTTCCTGCTAAATCTTGGCATTGCCCAAGGCCCTGTGCCTCCCTTCTCCCTCAGCAGGCCCCGCCACGTCTCAAGCTCTGTGTGACACAGCCCCCACCAGAGCCCCTGGTACGGGAACTGCCTGTCTATGCCTCTGCCTCGCCCACAGCCCTTCCCTTCCTTCGGACCTAACCCACCCGTGACATGGGAATGTAAGCCGAAGCTAATAACTGTCCAATGAGAGCATGCCTAGCCACCTGAAGGAATCCCCTTCGACGTGTCTTTTATACACACCACCTACCTTTCTGTGTCTGTCGGTGTCCCGCGACTTTTCCCTCAACCAGTCGATGGTGTGGAAGTCCTCATATGTCCCCACATCAGGGAATGGCTCATCGAGAAAATCCATCAGGTTTCCAGAGCTGCTCATCACTCCTGCCTGTAACCATGCTAGTTACACCTGGCAGAGAAAAACTGTGGTTAAAAACTTAAGCAGGTCCTGGCTGGATGGCTCAATGGATAGAGTATCTCCCAGCGTGCTGAGATCATGGGTTTGATCGACAGTAAGGAAATATATGAGAAGCGAACAATGAGTGTACAACTAAAAACAGAACGTCTAAGGGGAATAATGAATTGATGCTTCTCTGTCTCTGTCTTTCTCTCCCTACCCTTGCTTTCTCTTTCTATCTCTCCCTTCCCCTCTTTTTCTCTTTCAAATTAAAGGAAAAGTTTTTTAAAGAAGTAAACAGGATACATACACCTGGCAGAATAACCCACTTGAACTATTTTCTCATATAAGAAAGAATAGTCCTGGCTCAGTTGGTTAGAGCGTCATCCCAAAGCACAGAGGTTGCCGATTCAACCCCAGTCAGGGCACAGACAGGAGCAGATCGATGTTCCTGTCTCTCTCTCTCTCTCTCTCTCCCCCTTCCTCTCTCACTAGAATCCATACAACAAACATTAAAGAAAGAAAGAATTATTTCAGCATAAGCATCTCTGCTTCAATGAAATACATACACACACACTGTCTGTCTTAGTCATTACAAGTTGCTACAACAGAAATATCCTAGATTGGATGGCTTCTAAGAAACAAATTTTATGTCTCACAGTTCTGGAGACTAGGAAATACAAGATCAAGGTGCCGGCCAACTGGCTGTCTGGGGAGGGCCGACCTGCAGTTCAGAGGTGGCGAGCTCCCTGGGCCGCACACAGTGGCAAGAAGTTGAGAACTCTCTGGAGTTCTTTTTTGAGGTCACGAGCCCCAGTCATAAAGGCTCAGTTCTCATGATGTCATCTCCTCCCAAAGACCCCGCCCCCTGACACCATCACACTGGATAGCAGGTTTCAGCATATGAGCGGGGGAGAGACACAAACATTCAGTCTCTCGCAGTCAGTTCTCGGTATCCTGGCGGCTATGTCCTACAAGGTCACTATGACCGCTGAATTAGTGAATACTGAGGCACTGTCCCTCACAGAAATACAGGGTTAGGTTCCTATGAGCCTCTGGTCACATGATCCAATTGAAGCGGCCTTACTGAATCGATATTGTGATGCATTCACATCAAAGTCCCAGCCAGCAGCACCGTAACTCGCGCCTGAACGAAGCTCACCTAACACACGCACTGTCCTTCCAGCCTGTCACACCTCCGGCACTGGGAGGCCCCAGGGATGCCCGGCAGCGGTAGCGCGCTTCGGTACCGTTGTGACAGCAAAGTTACCAACATGGGCAGAAAACCGTGAGAGATGTGGCACCAAACAGACTGTGAACGCTGAAACAAGGCCACAGGCACCGCCTTCTTCAACCTCGGCCACAAACGTGCATTTCTCAAGACTCAAACTTTCTGTCACTGCCCCCATGCGCACGCCTATGAATGAATGGGAAGTGCCACAGGCACGAATTTAGGGCTTATGAATAGATTTTAGTGAGTAGGCGCATTTGCGAATACAGAACCACAAATAGTGAGGATCCACTGTACACATTTTTGAAAAACCTCACAGTCTACAAAAGCCAGGTGTTGAGGCATACCGTCCCAAATCACATTAGTGTAACCAAACCGGTATCAGTTCTCCTGGGAGATAAAACAGACCACCGAGGCAGTGGCCTCGGCACCAAGGGTGCCACCGTGGAGATGGACAAGGAGGACAAGGAACACCTGTTATACAAACCAGGTAATGGTCTGCATGTTTGTGATCCCCCCAAAAAAATTCATACGTTGAAATCCTAACTCCAGCATGATGGTGTTAGGAAGGGGACCTTCGGAAGGAGGCCAAGTCCTGACGGCAGTACCCTGGAAGGGACTAGGGTCCTTATAGAAGAGACCCCAGAGAGCTGCCTGGTTGTCCCTTCTATAACTCAAGGATAGCAAGAAGCCTGTGACTGGGAAGAGGGACCTCACCCAACCGTGCGGCCCCCTGATCCGAGACCACCCGCCCCAGACCTGTGAGGAACAGACGTCTGTGGTGTGTCCGCCGCTGACCACGGTGTTCCGCTACAGCGGCCCGAACCGACTGAAACGAGCTAGGAGCCGTGCCAGCCAGGCCGGCAGCCCACAGCCCTGGGTGAGGAGCTCCCGGGACACGAGCTCACTTTTCATTTTTCTTAAAATACAGTCAAAAGGGCCCTGTTGCCAGGGCGGTAGCGAAGTTGAGGGTTTACTTCTTTTCTACATAACAATTCCACTCCCACTCCTCTGGCTCCCCTTGTCTGAAAAGCTATTGCAAATAAACCAAGACATCGGCCATGTTACGCTGCCGTCAGAGCCTGATTAGAGACCTCAGAGAAGCTAATTTGAGATGCAGAAAATGTTTTGCAGCAGGGCCAGAGCTCACCGCCAGTTAGCAGGAAAAATAACACACTCTTACAAAGACAAGAGGTTGGAATCAGCGCTAAATAAAAATTACTTTGGCAACGAGTATGGAAATTTGAATTATAGGACGAGAACCACAAAAGCGCTGGGTAAAGAGGTGAAGGTGAAGGGTAGTTATAAAAATCTCTGAGCGCAGGCTCCTCTCATTGCTTTCTGCATTTTTCTATCTGGAGGGCTCAACCACGACCTGATGGAACTGCATTTAATCAAATTGAAAAGTTGCCATAGGCAAAGCAGGGTAATCACCTTACAAGCAATAAAATGGCCAGAGTGATTGATTTATTGACCATCTGCACAACTCGGCTGCTTTAAAACTTTAAAAGTTTGAGGTCTGAGCTATGCCAAGCTGAAAACTATACGGGCTGCTGAGGGCCCAGGGAAGGATCATGTCGCATAAGTAAGCAGCAGCCAATGATAAAGGGAAGGAGCAAAATTAGAAAGCGAAGATTTCACCTTCATTTTTACAAAAGAAAAGATGGTGAGAGCCTCATATTATATGTGGTAAAGAAAATCTCTGATGGGAAAAATAAGATGGCAGGCCGTTGACCCACACGGGGCGCTCTCATGAGAAAACCCCAGCCAGAGGTAGAAGAATCGCAGAGATTTGGACATTCTATTAAAAAGGAGTTCATGTTACTTGAGATTTAACCAAATCTCTAGTCAAGCAACAACTCCAGACATTAACGGTTGAAACAAAAACTCACTCTGGAGAACAATTAAATCTTTAAATGTCATGGTCATAACAATTAGACACATAATTGCTAATGGGAAATAAACATGATCTATTCTGCAGATCTAATCATGGGCTTTCCTGGGACCCAGAAGGAAGCAATGGCACCACTTCTGAGGTTGGGGTTAAGAAAGACAGGAGGGCCTGACCAGGCGGTGGTGCAGTGGATAGAGCGTCGGACTAGGATGCGGAAGGACCCAGGTTCGAGACCCTGAGGTCGCCAGTTTGAGTGCGGGCTCATCTGGTTTGAGCAAAAGCTCACCAGCTTGGACCCAAGGTTGCTGGCTCAAGCAAGGGGTTACTCGGTCTGCTGAAGGCCCATGGTCAAGGCACATATGAGAAAGCAATCAATGAACAACTAAGGTGTCACAACGAAAAACTGATAATTGATGCTTCTCATCTCTCTCCATTCCTGTCTGTTTGTCCCTATCTGTCCCTCT
Source organism: Saccopteryx leptura (assembly GCF_036850995.1). NCBI lineage: Eukaryota > Metazoa > Chordata > Mammalia > Chiroptera > Emballonuridae > Saccopteryx > Saccopteryx leptura. The sequence goes on along the minus strand of NC_089516.1, from coordinate 4,146,641 downwards.
GTCTCTCTCTGTCTCTGTAAAAAAAAAAAAAGAAAGAAAGACAGGAGGGCCAGAAGTGTAGGAAGAGGACAAGAGAACACCCAGTTAGAAACATGGGAAGAATTCTATCTGGGATCTGTCTGGGAGAGGTGGATGGTTAAGGAATGATAATGCAGCCAAGCCTGGAACAATAAGGAGTAAACTCCAATGACTGGCTAACTGAGAAATAAAGTTAACCCATGTAAGTTCAATATGGTACAAGGAACAACCCCAAACAGAGGCAAATAGCTATTTCCACCTTCAGCAAGAGATGATAAGAACAGCCCCTGTCCAGTAAAACTCCCCCCGGGGCCGGATGAAGAACAGCATGTGCTGACTGTGGCACCACCAATGATGTCATCTGTGACTGCGATGTTAAAAGCAATTCTGAGCGTGGGCTCAACCTCAGAACAGGGATCTGTTTAAAGAAAACCTGGACTTTGTCCAGTTGAATACTGGCAATAACAAAATGGTTTCTAGAAAATGAGAGAAATCACCCATATCAAAAGAAAGGACGGGTTCTGAGTATAATCAAGGCTTGACTGCATATGAGGAACACCCATCCCAGGCGAGTAAGAGTTACCAGCATCTGACCACAAACGCCCGGCAGAAACTCATACCTTTGAGTGTGCTGTTTCCTCCACCTTGAACCGCTTTCCTGCCCTCTGTCTGGAAAGTTCCTATTCACCCTCATGATTCGGACCGGCTTGACCCTCTCTGTGGAATGTGCATTAACTTCCCCAGAGGGAGTTGGGGGCTTCCTCCTTGGCAATCCAGAAGCATTAAAACATGAATTTATGCCTGGCGTTTTAAATATCTTTTCCTGAGAACTCCTGAAAGTATTTACATTATTAGAGGCTACTGTCTTGTTCAAATGAAATACCTCTATTCAAAGGGGAAAGGCCACTAAAATGACAAGTTTGCGTGAAGTCCGTCCAACTGTGTGACCTCAACTGACCCACATGCCCCCCCTCAGTCCTGGGGTCACTACTCGCCAGGTGCTTTCTGCCTCAAGGCTGTGACACAGAGACCCAAATTTGGTGCCGGCCCCTCCCACCCCCTCAGGGACAAGCCAACGTTCTTTAATTAATCAGAACTATTTGCCTCTGCCCCAGATACTGGTTAAGCCCATGGGAGTTTCCAGAAATTTCAGAGCTATCTTCATGGCTAGCTCTTCATATCAGTCATATTACAAAGCAGAAAATCATAAAAATAATAATAAAAAATCTTCACTGTTGGTGAAATTGAAACTTTAGATACTCTGTGTAATAACCTCACACCTTCACAAGCTCTCATAGTATCTGCAACCATTATAGCCCTTAACACTTAGAAGTGGGGACCACTAAATACATTTAGAGATCGCTAAATACATACAAAAAAGCAAGCTGCAGGGGAGCCGTGGGACCTGGGAGCAGCCAGCCCAGGCCCACGGAGCAGCCAGCCCAGGCCCACGGAGCAGCCAGCCCAGGCCCACGGAGCAACCAGCCCAGGCCCAAGGCATGCTGGTCGGCGGAAAGTCGCCCCCTGGCTGCTTCAAAGACTCCGATTTCTCTCCCCTCAGACCGAAGGAAAGCAGACACCAGGGAAATGGAGATTAGGTTGGGCTAATCACAGAGCAAGTCCAGGAATCGAGTTATCGATAATTTCTCCATTTGTTCTGTCTTTTGTAGAATGACAGTTTTAGCAGACAGAAGCAGTAAATCTAACACACTCATTTTTGGTACATTCTAGAAACTGCTCTGAGCTTCTCGACCAGCCTGGATCTGGGGATGAGCGTGTCACAAACTAATTGTACCTCTTTTTGAACTTTATGTGAATAGAATGTCTTGTTTCCCACTTCTTTTGTTCTACACTATTTTGCAAGATCCATCTATGTTGCTGAGTGTAATTATCATTTGTTTATTCTCTTCGCTCCTATGACCACAAACCTTTTCTCTTAAGGGCCAGATAACAAATACTTGAAGGTTTACAGGCCATGTGGCCTCTGTCGACACAACCCCACTCTGCTGTTGTCACATCAAAGCAGTCAGAGATAATACACAAGTTAATTACCGGGACTGTGTTTCAATAAAACTTAACTTATGGGCACTGAAATTTGAATTTCATATAATCATTTGTCACAAAATATCCTTCTTCCTTCAGCTGTTTTGAAATCATTAAAAGATGGAAAAACCATGCTTCGCTCGGAACCACACAGAAAGAGGTGGTGAGCCTTGCCAACTCCTGTGTATGGTGCCGACTGGGACCAAACTGTTCTATATTTGTCCGTTCTACTGTAGATGGACATTTGGGTGGCTTCCACTCGGATCCACAACACAGCAGCCGCCATCATTTGCATTTTCTTACGCCTACCCATAGGCCTGTCATTGAAGACCTCTTCTGTCCCCCCCCCCCCACTCCCAGCCCTCAAGAACCAGGTCCCGTGAGCGCCTGACCCTTTACAGCAGTCTTCCTCTCCAATCAGACCACGTGTGTTATCTCCACCCTTGCTCTAACCACCAAGCCCAGCTGACTCAGCGGACGGAGCAGAAGCCGTAACTCAGATGGAAAGATTAAGTCTCCAGTCGGCCAGGAAGACTGGCCGCCACAGCCGTCGGGACCAGCAGGTGGCTCGGCAGCGTGGGCAGGACAGAAACTGCCGCCAGCATCTCCTCCCGTGTCAGGAGCCCCTCCCACAAGCTGTCCTCGTCACCCTTCCCCATCCTGCCCCCTCGCAGTGAGTGAACTGACATTCAGGGCTTAGCTATGTTTCCTATAAAGGGACAGACAAGAACTATTTTCAGCCTTGTGGGCCATACCATCTCTGTTACAATCACCCTGCTCGGCCCCGACAGCAGAAAGCAGCCCTACACAATGGGTAAATGGAGGCATGGGGCTGTGTGCCCATGGCACGGTACTGACACGAAAAGGCAGTGGGCTGGGGGCTGCAGTTTGCTGGCTCCAGCTTGAGAACAACCCTGTGTGGGCACCTGCAACCTGCCAGGCCCGTCGAGGCGCCAGAGCACCCAGCAGGCCCACAGCCCTCACCAAGCAGGAGAAGCCAGCAAAGGAGGCACGCGACCCGCTGGGAGAAGTCCAAAGGGAAGTGGGCACAGCTGCCCCTCACAGCACCACGGACAGGAAGGATGGTACCGGAAACACAACTGAAGGACCCTGCCAGCCACGCCACAGCCCGGGAGCTTGGGGAAATAAAGGCTAGTTACGTGCACACACACGCATGTGTGTGTATGCACACACTTTGAGGTTTCTATGATATCCTACAATCAAAAACATTTCCTAATTAGCTATTTTAATGCAACAAGATCCCCAAAACCCTTGGTTCATGAATAAAAACAAACTGTTAGCAGCCACCAGAGCTGGAGGTCACCTACAGCACATGACACCATGAGAGGATTCAGGCACAGGGAGGAGAGGACCTGAGGGCACCAAGTTCAGAGCCAGATCTTGGTTAGATGGCAGCTAAACAAATGCCCCTCAAATCTTCATTTGTTACACATTTGCCAGAAGCTCCAACAACTAATCACAAGCATCCTCTACGCAGGGGTCCCCAAACTTTTTACACAGAGGGCCAGTTCACTGTCCCTCAGACCGTTGGAGGGCCGCCACATACAGTGCTCCTCTCACTGACCACCAATGAAAGAGGTGGCCCTTCCGGAAGTGCAGTGGGGGGCCGGATAAATGGCCTCAGGGGGCTGCATGCGGCCCGCGGGCCGTAGTTTGGGGACGCCTGCCCTTTCCTTGAAACCTACATGGATCCTGCAAAGCACTTGAACTCAGGGGCTGGTGTCCTGCGGGCTGCCAGAACCTTGGTGCTGGCCGCTCCTCTGAAGGCCACCAAGCAGGGTACCCTTGGTCTCAGAGAAGGTGTCATTGCATCACATGACCACCAGAGGGAGCTTTGCAAGTAACCCTACGTGGAGCACCTTGGAGTGGCCAAGAAACACAGGCAGGGACTGCTTCCTTCTTTCTCATCTGCTCCAACATGTAACTTCCGCCTCCATTCAAGAGAAAGTGGGGCCCTGGCCAGTTTGCTCAGTGGATAGAGCATTGGCCCAGCGTGCAGACGTCCTGGGTCCAATCCCTGGTCAGGGCACACAGGAGAAGGGACCATCTGCTTCTCTCTCCATCCCTCTCCCCCCTTTCTCCCTCTTCCCCTCCCCCAGCCAGTGGTTCAATTGGTTCAAGCAACAGCCCCGGGCACTGAGGATAACTTGGTTGGTCAGAGCATCAGCCTCAGGCACTGAGGGTAGTTTGGTTGATTTGACCATCAACCCCAGAAAGGGTTTGCCAAGTGGATCCCAGTCCAGACGCATGCAGGAGTCTATCTCCCCTCTTCTCACTTAAAAAAAGAGAGAGAGAGAGAGAGAGAGAGAAGGCAGGACAACTCCGTCACCCTTCAGTGGCTTTTCTTCTTCTACCCACCCTCTGACTGAAGCACTTCCCCAACCATGCTGGCAGCAGATGAGCCTTAAACACAGCACACTGATCAAGTCAGACATGTCAGAATACAGTATGTGATTCCATCTATGCGGAATCATACAAATGATTTTATGTGTTGGGAGGCAATGTGGATGTTTCTTTTACAACCCATGAAGGCACACATTTAGGTGTTATGTATCAATACTTTTGGGTATATTTGTGATACTTTGCAGTTTTAAGAAGTTTAAAAGTTTCAAGAAGAGCGGGATGCTCTGAGATAGGCCTCTGGTAGCAACGTGGAGAGTGGCCTTGAGGGGCAAGAACTCCAAGGTGACGTGAAAGCACCAGGCCAAGGCGGCGAGGTGGGCAGGGCCCGGGCCGCCACCAAGCGCGCACATCCGCAGCCTAGGCGGCAGCGTTGACCGCGAGCACTGTGACTGCCTGCCTGGTGCGCACAGGACCCACGCCAGGCCACGCAGCACAACGAAGAAAGGGGAAGTCTCTCTTTCTAGGGGTGGCAAACCCAGGAGGCACCAGCTCTACTAAATGTCTACAGCGGCGGGAAGGAAGTTGGGCAGCAGAGACCAATAACAAAAATCACCAGTGGCTCCCGATAAAGGTAATTCTATCCCCTGGGGAAACTGGGCAAGGTCTAGAGACAGGCGTCACATCTGACAGAGGCACTAGTGGCATCTAGTGAGTGGAGACTAGGGACACTGCTAAACACTGTACAGTGCACAGGATGGCTCTGTGCAAAGAACGATCCTGCCTCAAATGTCACCAGTGACAAGTCAAGAAACTCTGTGAACAAAAAAGTCACAAAATGACATCTTCCAGTGCCTGAGACCCAGTCAGCCCTGCCCTTCCCTGTGTTCTTATCCAAAGCGAAGAAGTAAGAGAAAAATTGGTGTAAAATTCCCTTTAAACTCTCTCAAGAAGTTGTGAAACAAATTTGGATTAGCTGATCAGAATATTTACTACAGGGAATCCTGTTCTACACAAAGATTCAAACCGTTAGACTGCAACCACACAGCTACAAGCTCAACAAAGCCCAGCACAAAAGAAAAAGAATAAAACTACACCAATCCGTACCATAATCAAATTGCTAACACAGTGAAAAGGAACATAGCTGAAAAGCAGCAAAAGAATAAAGACACACGTGAACAAGGAAAATTATTCAACTGAAGTGCCCCTGAAATACTTTCTCTTGTAAAATACCTGTCTCATCATCTCTCACAAAAATGGTCACCCACTGAAATCATTTGGGTCAGAAGCGTGACCCCTGACAGGCAGAGTCATTGGGCTTGACAAGCCCGCCGCACTGGGGACAGAGGACGTGGGCTCCCCACGGCATCACAGGCAGGGCACATTCGCTGGGGCAGGAGGAAAGGGGGAGACGCTCACATAGAAGACCAGATCCCACATTTGCAAATGCCAGGGGCTCAAAGTGACAGCCAGACATCCAAACCCCATTAGCACTGGGGGCCATTATACCGAAGTCTCCACGCCATGAAGATGGACATGGGATATACATTTTCATGAAATACAGGCAGCTGTCCATATACTTACAATCAATACCAGTCATCATCAATATGACTGAACTTACCATTAGTGTTGCTACACCTTGCACAGAGCTCCTCCCTTCCCCACGCTGAGAGGACACGCACTGTGAACAAGTATGGAGCCGTCAGAGAATGGTGGAGCTTCCGGGGGGACCGGAGGGCAGTGGCTGTGGCCTGGGGAGCCGTGCTCCTCCCGGAAAACCGCAGGCTCCTACCAGCCACCTTCGTTATCCAGTGCCACGGAACAAGCTACCCCAGAGCTCAGCAGCTCCAACAAACGTGTGATCTCGCGGTTTCTGCGGGTCAGGGGGTCAGGAGCCACTTGGTTGGGTCTCCCTGGCCCGAGGTCTGCCAGCAAGGCTTGATGGGGCGACAGGGCAGGGGGTCCCACTTCCCAGGTGGCCCCAGACATGCTGGCAAGTTGGTGCTGGCTATTGGAAGGGGGCCTCGGTCCCAACCACCCTCCTCCCCAGGACTGCTCAGTGTCCTCAGGACATGGCTGCCGTCTCCTCTGGAGCACGCCATCCACGGGACAAGGTAGAAGCAGCAGCATCTCTCGTGGCCCAGCCTTGGAAGTCGTACACCATCACTCCCATGCAAGTCAGCCCTGAGTGACGGGGGCGGGAGGGGATGACACATGGGCAGTGACACCGGGATGCAGGGTCATCAGGCCAGTCTTGGAGGCTGGTCTCCACACAGTCAAAGCTTTTCACCTCACTTCTCCACCTTGCCTGGGACCTCACCAATTTCATATTCATTTGAGATCATAGAGTCACGCCTTTTTAAATGTAGACACTTTGGGGACAGTGACAGGCCATGGTTCATTCGCCCCTTCCAGCAAATCCTCCAGACCGCAAGCTGGGCTCCCCGGAGGGCGAAGACCAAAGGGTATCACAGTAACAGAAGCCCCTGGTGGCCACATGCTGAGGGCCAAGGACCACAGGACCCACAACAATCCTGAGTCCCAACAAGAGGGAAGTTCAGAGACACAGGACGTGCAGAAAGAGATGTGAGAATAGAAATTTGCCTGCTCCAAAATCTTGCCTGGAGTCAGCAGAGCTGGGAGGGTCGCTTCCCCTTCCTCCTCCCCCTTTCTCCTTCCCCTTGCTCTTCGGCCTGTCTCCCGGCCCAGGCCAAGCGCTCCCTCAGCGCAGTGGCTTCCATAGGACTCAGGAGCTGGTATGAACCTTGACCCTTGCTCAGCAGCGTGCCTCCCATGGCCTCAGGGCCACGTCGCTATCCGTCCCATTTTAGAACACAACCTGCAAATTGGAGAGGGAATAAGGCCAAGTCCACTGGCATTGGTTCAGTGTACTCACTGCCACCCCAGGGGCAGGATGGGGGACACTAGGTCTCCGTGCCCCCCAGGCCAGGGACCAAGGATTTAGAATTTCCCTAGATGCTCGTTCTCAGAATAATAATTTTAACAACTTTGTCTAAGGCAGGGGTAGTCAACCTTTTTATACCTACCGCCCACTTTTGTATCTCTGTTAGTAGTAACATTTTCTAACCACCCACCGGTTCCACAGTCATGGTGATTTATAAAGTAGGGAAGTCATTTTACTTTATAAAATGTATAAAGCAGAGTGACAGCAAGTGAAAGCATATAATAATTACTTACCCAGTACTTTATGTCGGATTTTCGCTGTTTGGCAGAATAAATCTTTATAAAACGACTTACTATAGTGAAATCTATCTTTTTATTTATACTTTGGTTGCTCTGCTACCGCCCACCATGAAAGCTGGAACGCCCGCTAGTGGGCGGGAGGGACCAGGTTGACCAGCACTGGTCTAAGGCATCATTCGAAGCGCTTCTCTTGGATCCCGTCCTTGCGGCTCCCGACACTGTCTGGGGGAATTACTGTTACCTGCCAGCTCGCAGTAAGCAAGCCCAAGGACAGGTGAGGTTGCAGGTCCGAGTCTCAGGCTCCAGCCCAGGCCTGAAGGCCCCCGTCCACACTGCCCCGCAGGGAAGATCTGCCTGCTTCCGCCAAGAGGGCACGGCTGGTGCTCTTCTCTGAAACCATGCAGAGGAGCTTGGGGAAAGGTACGTGAGGTGACCTGCGACCTCCCAGGTGGGCACAGGCTCGCCCGGCCCTGAAAACACTACCATGTTAGTTCACTAGGGCTGCCAAACGCAGCACCAGGGACTGGGTGGCTCAAATGACAGGAACGGTGGCCTCCGAGAGCCGGGGCCAGAAGCCTGGGGTCACGGTGACAGCAGCCAGACCCCTCAGAGGGCCCTGGTGGAGAGTGTGGCCCAGGCAGCGCTCCCTGGTGTCTGGACAGCCGTCTCCTCCCCCACCCGTCCCTTCACACTGTCCTCTCTCTGTGCATGTCCGGGTAGAAACTCCCTCTTCCAATGAGGACACCGTTCAGATTGGGTTAGGACCCACCCTAATGACTTCCTTTTAACTTGATAAGCTTTGTAAAGACACCGTCTCCAAATAAGGTCGCATTTTGAGGGGCTGGGGGTACCTTCCCATGTGACTTTTGAGGGACACAATTCAGCCCATAACAACAGCTGTGTCCATCCCTCTCCTGGGCCTCTGCAGATACCTCCCTGACCATTTTCTTCCACAACAATCTCTTTCTACTTATGTGGGGCACGCCCCTCATGGAAAAACACATTTTAATAGCTACTCATGACTAGCAACTAAGTAAAGATTCAATGCAGGCAGTCACAGCTCCCCCAGGCGTCCTCAGAGCAAGGCCACAGGGGAACATGGTTGCACTGTGGCTTCACCACGTTCCAGCTGGATTGGCAAGGTGAGGGCTGAAATGCAGGCAGTTGGTAAGTTTGAGGCAAAAGAGGTGCTAGTAGCAGGCATGACTAAGCTAAGAGGAAAAATGACTCGTCTGTCACCGAGGCGTGCAGCCCTCCCAACTGCTAACCACAAAGCCCTTCTACGCAGCCAGCACCTCCAAGGTTACAGCGGAATGGAAAAAACACGTTTCACATTTAGCCATCGAGAGCCAGAAAGGAAATGAAGAACCAAGAGGCAGGGAAGCACAGTCAGCCCATAGACAGACGTGGCAAAAACCTCTGGGCGGGCACAAGTGAAGCGCCCGGCCACCTCCCGAGGGAGGAGCGGAATGCAGGCTCTGTGCGTACCGAGTCCCTCTTCCAGCCAAGCCCCTGACCCTCCTGGGCACCCCGGGTTCCCTGTGTGACTTCAGTCACCTCGGACAGGGAAGGCTCTGGCCTGGAGTTTTCCTCAAGTCAACCAATAGCCGCGAGAACTGCACAAAGACCAATACGACAGTAAGCAAGTAGCCCGTGAGCGAAGCTGCAGAGGGAGGTGGGTCTGTGAGGAGGGAAATACAAGATGATGGTGGACCATGCCCAGCAGAGGAGGGAGAATTCCAGTCAGCTGACAGTGGCCGCTGGGGATGATCTGGGCCAGCCAGCATGTAGTCCAGGGACTTAGCCCTCAAGCACTGAGAATAGCCAGCTCACAGCTCTGGCGACACAACATGCTGGGCTCAAGGGGCAAAGAGAAAGGTGTGTACAGGCGTGACCGTCACTCCAAGAATCACCGCCACCAAACAGTAGCCTGAGGACTCAGGCGACTTCATTCACAATGGGGCTGCCAAAAGGAGCCCTTCCTAGTATCACAGGCAGAATGCACAGGCCAGCTCCTCTGCTGTCCCTGTGCACAACACCCATCAAGGGTAATGCTGCCTGGACCCAGGGTAAGAGACACCATGTGGAAGTGGGGTAATGAACACGTGCACAATTCGACCCTTTTCATAGGCAAGGCCTGCTCAGGTGCGGAGCACAACATTGCTGCTGAGAGGCACAGTCCGGCTCAGCGGGTCACCTAGGCCAGTGGGCCCCAACCCCCGGGCCGCGGACCGGTACTGGTCGTGGGCCATTTGGTACTGGTCCACAGAGAAAGAATAAATAATTTACATTATTTCCATTTTGTTTATATTTAAGTCTGAACGATGTTTTATTTTTAAAAAATGACCAGATTCTCTCTGTTACATCCATCTAAGACTCACTCTTGACGCTTGTCTCGGTCATGTGATATATTTATCCATCCCACCCTACAGGCCAGTCCGTGAAAATATTTTCTGACATTAAACTGGTCCGTGGCCCAAAAAAGGTTGGGACCACTGACCTAGGCCACTGCTTGATGGCCACCCTACTTCCTCCCTCAGCCACCTTTGACTCTTCTTCTTTTTTTTTTTTTTACAGAGACAGAGAGAGTCAGAGAGAGGGATAGATAGGGACAGACAGACAGGAACGGAGAGAAATGAGAAGCATCAATCATCAGTTTTTTGTTGCGACACCTTAGTTGTTCATTGATTGCTTTCTCATATGTGTCTTGACCAGGGGGCTACCGCAGACCGAGTGACCCCTTGCTCAAGCCAGCGACCTTGGGCCCAAGCTGGTGAGCTTTGCTCAAACCAGATTAGCTCACGCTCAAGCTGGCGACCTCAGGGTCTCAAACCTGGGTCCTCCGCATCCCAGTCTGATGCTCTATCCACTGCGCCACCGCCTGGTCAGGCTATCAAAATATTTTTATAATAATCTTCAATTATTTACCTTTTCCACTCTCATTCTCTTGTGAGTATACAATAGGATTTTCCAGAGGCTACATGACCTGTGATATTGTAACAGAGTACATGTAGAAGCCGGTATTAGAATTCATCTGTCTGCTATTCAGCCATTCATCAACGAGATCTCAAAAAATGTTTTCACAAATGTAAGAAACAGTTTCTTGTATCATGATAGTTCATCCCTGACTACTTCGACATGCAGCTCCAAAACCTAACCTGCGGGTGCGCACAGCGTATCTACCCACCGCTGAGTGACAAAGGACCTCAGCACATGGCAGCAGAAACAAATAGCATCTCGCTGATTCTGTGTCCGCGACCTGGGAGGGGCTTAGCTGGGTGCTTACCACACCACGAGATCGTCACATGTCATAAAATTTCCAGTGGTTGTCGTGTACCAGCTAACAGGCGGTCACATGAACATAACCCAGGTATCCCAAAATGCCTATTACGGATGTTTGTTCAGCCCAGGAGCCAATCAAGGGCTACAAGTCATATTTGGCTATTGTCAAGGACTGAATGTGTCTCCTCCAAATTCATGTTAAAATGCTGACCCCCAATGGGATGGTGTTAGGAGGCGGGGCCTTTGAGAGGCCATCAGGTCATGAAGGTGGAGTCTTCATGAATGGGACTCGTGCTCTCATAGAGGAGGCCCGAGAGCCAGCTGGCTGTCTTCCCACCGTGTGCGGACACAGGAGAAGGCAGCCATCTGCAACCCAGAAGGGGGCTCTCTTGCTGGCACTGGGACCTTGTACTTCCAGCCCCTAGAGCTGTGAGAACAAACGCCGGCTGTTAGGCCACATCGCTCTAGCTGCGCCATCACGCGGAGCTGACAACAGCTCTTCAGTGTCACAAGTCCATCTGATGGAGGTCCCTCCCCTTTTCGTTTTCTTGCCCGATGTTGCCTTGCTGCAGGGACAAGGCCCGATGGCACACTGAGGGTGTCAAGCCCCCAGAGGCTTACGAGGGTGCAAGGGGCCGCTGTGGGGTTTGGGATGCAGAGGAGCTGCTGAGCGGCCTGGCACGTGGCCTGCAGAGACAAGGGCCAGAGGGGATGGGGGTGGCTGCCGCGCGCCGCCTGCCGCAGCGGCTTTCATACTGAGTGCCAGCCCTGCCTGGGAGGCCATGTTTTGTGGGGCAGGCCTGTCTGAGAGAGAGCTGATGGCAGGGGAATGGGCAGAGGGACACACTGCAGCCCCGGGCCAGGGACGAGGTGGACAGGGACAACTGTCCTGGCTGTTCTAGGCCCCCACCCACAAACACGCACTAGGCGTGGCTCGCACCATGCAATGCCAATGCCATCAGCACTTCCGGTCTCTGGGACACCTTCCAGCACACAGACCCTCTCACATCTATCAGATCTGTCCAAAGAGCCAATGGAGCAGGACCAACAAGTGTAGTTGGCCTCGTTTTATGGACTCGGCAACTGCTCCCAGGGGAAGAGCTGCAGGCAGAGCCAGACTTTAGACAGAAGTCCCACACTGAAGCTTAAAGCATGCGACCCCCACTGTCTGGAGGGGATGTCCACATCGGGGATCGGGGGCAGTTTGCCTCGGACCCCCACCTGCACGTGACACCACCAGTACCTCCTCCCGCCATCAGTGCCCAAAGTGCAGGCATTTACTTTCCTGAGGACCACGCCGTCACCAGTGCCATCCATCCCCCCTTGGCAGCGAGGGAGAGGCACTGGCTGTCAGTCCGGCCAGGTTCTGAGCCACCCTGCCCCGCACAAGGACATCTTCCAGCCCTGCCACACACCGAGTCCCAGCAGCATTGGGCACATGCTGACCTAGCACCTGGCCATCTCCTCTTCCCTCAACACTCCTGCCAAGCCGGCCTCCCAGCTACAACTGGCATATAAACGGGCCACTCCTCTGTGACAGAAGCTGTTTCTAGAACCCCAAAGCATCAAAGAGTTTTCACATTGTATTTCCAGTATATACAACATGATGAAAGGGAATCTGATCTCTGACCAAGCGCTCAACAGCAATCAAAGCATAGGAAAACAAATTCTAGAATATCAGAGCCAGAAAAATATTTGAAGACCTTCTAAATCAGTGGTTCTCACCCAGCCAACGGAGCTCCCCCCACCCGAGGGAACAATGTCTGGAGATATTTCTGGTTGTCAACGTGGAGAGAAGGGAAGGTTTGTTACTGGCATCTAGTGGGCGGAGACTGGGATGCTGCCAAACATCCTATAGGGCACAGGGCAACGCCCACCACAAAGAATGATCCCACCTCAAATGTCACTAGTGCTGAAGTGGACAAACCCTGCTCTAAATTCTTGAGCTACTTCCAGCACGAGAACGCTGAAGCCCAAAGGTACCGAGTGACTTGTCCAAGGTTACACAGCCCCAAAGCCAGAAGAAGTCCAATCCAGGACTGAACCCTATCCATCCCTACCATCTGCTCTGCTCAGGCGGGGCTGGGGGGGAGTGAGGGTGGGACCCAAATGAAGCCAACCTGAGCCAAATGAAGAAGAGAATGCAGTAAAAGATCTCATGAATTACTGCAGCCACGCAGCAGGGTGTGTGACCTCGGAGAGGAATGGCTTCTTCAGTTGTCGACTAAAATGGCATTGCTTTGCAGGTCCACCAGCAGTTGCTGGTGGGTCACACTATTCATGGTGTGAGCTGCAATATAGCTTACTGACACCACAGCTCCCAAAGGGCTCCCAGTTTACAGGAAAGAATGCCACTTTGTCCTCCTAAGGGTGCCCACACCCGTCCTAGCCTCGGGTTGTTTTTGAACCGGGGAAAGAAATTCAAACACAGGTCCGGACCTCTCAAGAGTCCATAAAAATCCCCCCAAATTGAAAAGTCACCTGACCCCCTTCCGTCTGCCGCTGAGTCATCATCGGGCCCTGCTTTCAGCAAGCTAATTATTCAGTAAGGGAATTCAAAAGAACACTAGGAATGTTAGCTTTTGGTGCCTGTCTCCACCCCCACCCCTTCTAAAGATCATTTTGTTCTTAAGAGATGTGTTATTAAAAGAGCGATTAGCTCTCTTACCCTCCCCTGTTACCTTTAGAGGCTGCATTGTATTGTACTGTAAGGTACTGTATTATATTGTAGTTTATTTCATTGGATACTGCTATTTTTTAAACCATTTAAAACACCTGAAGGGAAAAATACATTTATGACATATCCCCTCTAAATGCCAGAACCTCGCAAAATAATGCAAAACGACTTCAATTGCATATCTAGCTCTTTAAATTGCTAGCCAAGAAGTTCCCGTATGTCGTTTGTTCCATTCAAAGTGAAGCGGCTTTTGCTTTAAAGAAATCAGACTCACTACTGAGGACGAACCCGTCAGGAGAATTAGTAAATGGGTCATTATTTAAGAAGTACAATGACAGCTGAAAACAGTTGACAGTTATCTTGGCTAAGCCTGTCTCTCTATAATGCATGGGTTAGTGATCATTCCAGTTTTTCTCCTGAGCAATTTCTCCTGAGCAAGGCCAGGTCTCCCCGTCCGGCCCCTGCCTACTTTCCCAGGATGGGCATGCAAAGACCCAAGTCACGCGTGGTCTGAAACAGCCCTCCTCCCCTCCCCATCACCCCGCGACTGTTGCATGCAAAAGCGCGGCAGTCAGAGACCCCATCCCACTTTGGCTTTCTGGGGCGCAGCCGGGCTGCAGGCCCACGGACCGGGACTCAGGGACGCACGCCCCTTACCTGCAGTGCCGCATGGCGCAGCCCCGCCACCCACCTGCACAGCATCCTAGAGCATCCTTTCTTCAACGCGACGGCTGCGAGCAAGCGAGCGAGCGCGGTGACATCACCGGAGGCGGGTCCCACGCCACCACGTGACCCCGCCGGGCCGGCGGGAGGGAGCAGGAGGTGGTGGGTGGGCGTGGGGAGACCCGGGAAGTCCCTGGAGGTGAGGAGCGGAGCGAGTGGCTGAGAAGCCCCGCTCCCGTCTCCCCTCTGGGCTGAGCCAGCGGCGCGCAGCTGGCCTGGCCTTCCCCCAACTGCGGGAAACAAACGGCGCAGAGGGAGAAATCCAAATGATTACAGGCTCCGTGCATGTAATAGGATTTCAGGAGAGCTAGCAGGAAGGGGATTAGTAATGAAAGGAAATAATTTAGTGTTTCATTTTAAAAGTCTTTATCAAATGCAATGGAGAAATGAATATGTGTTCTGCAGATCGAGTTGACAGTTAAACTATAGAGTGCATGGACGTACTTTGCAAAAGGGTCATTGTTCAAATCGTCTGTGAAACGATAGCAAATACTTTCCTTTGAAGCATATTCATTATGGAATATTATACTAATTGCACTGATGAATAATGCTTTTAACTACTCTCCAGAACTGCATTCCGATATTAACCTGTATTTGCCAAAGAAAAAGATACTGACAACACATTTGCTTGAACATCTGATTATTTAAAATAAAGCCCCATTGCATGAGCATGGTTGTACACGTGTCTGTATCTGTTCTCTTCAGTCTTCTGGCAAGGAATCCGATCTCTCTGACATGATATAGTTAATTCACAGGAGTTCATTATTTCACAGTTTCTAATTTTTATCACATTCTGCAAAAGTGACTCATCTTACTATTCCAGAAAATACATACTATGTCAACATTTCTCATGCACAACTGACAACAACCTTGCCTAGAAAGCCTCAGTCAATTCCAACTGTGGTCATTTCATAGATTTAAAATGAAAGACTATACTTTCAGGGATCATTTCTATAGTTTGTTTGTTAAAGTGAAATATTTCAAACTCGAGCAGTGAACATATCAACTTTTCTTGCCAAACCACATAAACGATTTTGAACTGTGAACGGGCAAAAGTGGGAGCTGTTTTATTTGTATTCCAATTTCACATAGACTGGTTTAGTTACACTTGAGTTTGAATCAGCATTTTAACATCCCCTTGCTCTGCCCGAATGGGCTGGGAACTAGATTGGGTAACAAGCCAGGCAGCCTGACTTACTTGCTATTTCTTTCAGCAACTCTCCCGTCCCTCTGTATTTGACCCGGGCACTTTACCACCGTTCCCTGCAGATGAACAAAATTCTGGTTCTGAAGGCCAGTCTCTAATTTGGGAATAGATATGACCCTCTCCCGGCCATCAATTATTTTCAACACCAGATTTTAAAAATCAACAAAGTGGCCGTGTGCTTTTTTTTCTAGGTCAGTCACTCTTCTCAAGTTTGTTTTTCTGAGTGATAAGCAACTTACCTTTTGCTTTCAGATTCCTGAGATATAGTTAGAATGGGACCCAAATCCCCTGCTCCTGTGGGTTAAGGGTCTGGTGGAGGCAGAAACTGACAGGCTCTCTCCAGCGTCAGGAGCCCAGGCCTCCGCACCCCACCCCCAGCCAGCCTGGGAATGTCACGTGCTGAGCCCAGCCACTCAGCCCTGCCCAGCCGCTTGTCACCTCTTGTCTCTAGAGGCCTGGCGGGCCAATCTCCTTCGGCTGCACTCTGTGCATTCGTGTCGAGAGAGAACCCGGCGTCCCGACAACGCGGGACGCCTGCTGTGCTGCGCGTACTACTGGGACAGGAGTTCCAAGAACAGTGGGGGGCGGTGGCCTCCAAATGCCCTGCTGCGGTCTGAAGTGATTCGCTCTGTGTTTGGGCTTGGCGGAAATGTCTAAAGCACAGGCACCTTCCTTGTGGGTGATTATTTTGCTCCCCGGTTAGTTTCACCTTCTGTTTTCAAGGTGACTGCTCAAGTGTGAAAGTCATTACAGCAAACGGGCAATTCTGAAAAGGCCCACAAAAAAAAGGCCGTGCAATTTTCAATAGAATGAGATAACTTTTCCAACATCATCCATGCCCACCCGTGAAACTTGTCATTTTGGCAAAGGTTTCTATTTTATTTTATTTATTAAAAAAATAACATACCGCCCATGAGAATGTAAATTGAAAAACATTCCTGGTGGACCATTGAGCAAATTTTACCAAGTGTGCACGTTTGAAAAACACTGTGGGCCCCACAGCTGTTGGTATCATTTGCTCCAGAAATTTGACCTAGGGGGCAAAATTATTTATGACTTCAAAGCACCGGAAGCAATTTAAATCTCCAAAAGCAGAGGATGGGTTAAATTATAAGACATCTGTTCAATGGAAGACTTCAAATTAACATGGTAGTGGATACTTTTTGACACGGAAATACTTCGCAGTTTATTAAAAGGAAAAAAAAAAGCATTATATGTTGATCAATCCTTCTAATGTATGTAGGTGCGATACATTTCTAGCTATGCAAATACCATAATATATGAACACAGAAAACAATTAGGAAGTGAACTCACCAAAATGTGAACAGTGGCATTTCACTGGTTACAGGAATGAGGGATATTTTACATGTTTCTTCTTTTTAGCTTAGCTACATTTTCTAGTTTTTCTACCATTAACATGTATTGCTTTTGTAAGAAGAAACAGCTACTGTTCCTTGTTTCCTTAAAAGCACCATAGTAGAGGTGATCGTGGAATAAACATTTTTGGCTACTTTTTAATACAGATTCTCAAATCTTAATGCAAATCCCAAAGAGAACAATTCCTAGCCATCTAACACATTGCAGACCGATCACGAGACTTCCTGTGTTTTCATATTACACAGTGTTTTACAAATATCATACTTTATAAAGGTATTAGTTTGTAAGAACATGGGATAACTTCAAAATGCAATGTGTATTTCATTTTATTTATTTATTTATTTATTTTTTGTATTTTTCTGAAGTTGGAAACGGGGAGGCAGTCAGACAGGCTCCCGCATGTGCCCAACAGGGATCCACCCGGCATGCCCACCAGGGGGCGATGTTCTGCCCATCTGGGGCGTTGCTCTGCTGCAACCAGAGCTATTCTAGCGCCCGAGACAGAGGCCACAGAGCCACCCTCAGCGCCCCGGTCAACTTTGCTCCAAAGGAGCCTGGGCTGTGGGAGGGGAAGAGAGAGACAGAGAGGAAGGAGAGGGGGAGGGGTGGAGAAGCAGATGGGCGCTTCTCCTATGTGCCCTGGCCAGGAATTGAACCCGGGACTCCTGCACGCCAGGCCGACGCCCTACCACTGAGCCAACCGGCGAGGGCGGGTATTTCCTTTTAAAGCGTGCCTTTAACATTTCTGTAAAACATTTTTTGTATTCGTTCAATAGAAATTTATCTGGCCACTGGGTAAAGCTGGCAGTGAAATGGCTGGTCCTCAATGTGTTCAGCTGCTGCTTGGCGAGTCCTGAGAGGTAGAGGTCTTCTCTGGCCTAGGGGCAGGAGGCAGCCCTGGTTTCTTCACATGAGTGGGAGCAAAGAACATCTGGGAGCCGTGCTGGGGAGGAAGTCCAAGGATCAGAGCGAAGGGAAGTAACACGTCTGGAAGGAGCTCTGAGATCTGCCGCTCGGCAAAATCTTAAGGCAGGAAGATGGCGCCCAGGAGCTGGTGTTAATGTTCAATCATCTGGAGGTCCAGCCAGATATCTGCTTTCTATCCCTTTGAATATTTTTCTCTGGATTATCTGCTGCTGGGACGTTTGGTGACGTATGGGGACATTTCTGGCTGCCACAGCTGGGAGGGGGGATGTTGCTGGCATCCAGTGAGCAGAGGCCGGGAACGCCACTCTGCAGCCTCCGGTGCCCAGGGAAGCCCTGCACCAAAAGTGTTCCAGGCCGCGAGATCAGTATTGCTGAGGTGGAGAAACTCTGGTTTAGAATTACTTATAAAGTCTAAGATGCTCCAAATGTTTCATTTACCAGCCATTTTTAAGAGTTCATCATTATATAATGCTCTGGGAGTTCTGCTCATTATAAACCCCTTACAGGTAACACTCTGGCGTGCAAGAGCATCATCGCCTGCATATTCATACAGCATTTCCCAATCGATGCACAGGGCACTGCCAAGGGTGGCTACTTCTGGGGCCGAGGACCCGGTGGGTGGGGTACAGGGGGAAGGGAAGTTGTCACAGGCGTGGAAGCACGGTACCTAGTAAAAACCAGTTTTCATTGCCTCAAATGTCACTGGAGCCCTGACTGGCTAGCTCAGCGGTAGAGGGTCGGCCTGGCATGTGGAAGTCCTGGGTTAGATTCCCGACTAGGGCATAAAAGGGGAAGCGCCCATCTGCTTTTCTCCAGCCCTCCTCCTCTCCTTTCTGTCTCTCTCTTCCCCTCCCGCAGCCAAGGCTCCATTGGAGCAAAGTTGGCCCGGGCACTGAGGATGGCTCCATGGCCTCCACCTCACGCATTAGAATGGCTCTGTTGCAGTGGAACAATGCCCCAGATGGGCAGAGCATCGCCCCCTGGTGGGCATGCCGGGTGGATCCTGGTCGGGCACATGCAGCAGTCTATCTGCCTCCCCGCTTCTCACTTCAGAAAAATACAAAAACAAAAACACAACAACAAAAAAGTCACTGGATTCTCACAGCAGCCTGAGAAGAAATTTATCTGGCCACTGGGTAATTTATCTGAAACAGCCCTCCTCCCCTCCCCATCACCCCGCGACTGTTGCATGCAAAAGCGCGGCAGTCAGAGACCCCATCCCACTTTGGCTTTCTGGGGCGCAGCCGGGCTGCAGGCCCACGGACCGGGACTCAGGGACGCACGCCCCTTACCTGCAGTGCCGCATGGCGCAGCCCCGCCACCCACCTGCACAGCATCCACAGCATCCTAGGGCAAGTATGCTGTGGCCTGTTTGTGGTTGGGGTGGGCGCTCCGCCCGATGCCAAGCTGCTCACCCTGGCGCCGTCCTATCCCCCAGGGCCCTCTGTAGCACTTGCCAGGTTATATCCAAGTCATTTATTCACATGGCCCACAAACTCCCGAAGCAGCTGGACTTACCTGTCTTTGAAAGCCCAGTGTTTAGCACTGTCTCCAAGATATAATGTTACATCACAACCAAAATTGTCTCCAGATGTTCTCAACCAAAAATTATCACCTTTTATCAATCACCATATCTTGAAGTAGAACACAAGCACATTACAGTATTAGTGTCCAGACGATTTTGCCAAGCCTCTGCAAGCCTCAATTTTCCCTTCTACTAAGTGGGGAGTGGTAGTAGTCGTCGTAATAATATTCTCCACCGCCTGGGGGTGTCACGAGGCTAAAGTGAGAGATCTGGAAAGAGTAAGCTATGCCTGGCAGCACCATAGCAGAGCCTGAGCCACAAAGCAAACGTGCACCCCTAAACATGCTTGTCAGAATAGCCTCCCATATTGTGAGCCAAGTGCATGAAGTTAATAAAGACTACAATCAAGCACACACACGCCTGTATATAAAGCCCCATGTGGACCAATTTATTTGCACACTTGTGAATCACATAAATCCACTCTGGGGACCAGAAGGGTGTATAACCCCTGGTTGTTTGGAAATGACTGTTTCCCTTGCCCAATAATGAAGAGTTGTCAAACAAACAATAGCCTGCTTTTACCTTAAACTGTGACATTTTGCTCATTGTGAATTTTTACACTAAATTTCATTTTTATAAATACAAGTATTATCTTGATTACTGAGGGTTTTTGGTTTGTTTGTTTTAGCGAGCAAGCAAAAGAAAGAAAGAGAGGGAAGGACAAACTGGGACAGACAGGGAGAGAGACAACTCATCGTTGTGGCACCTTAGTTGTTCATTGATTGTTTTTCATATGGGTTGTGACCAGGGGACTACAGCTGAGCCAGTGACCCCTTGCTCAAGCCAGAGGCCTTGGGCTTCAAGGCAGTAACCTCTGGGCTCAAGCAAGTGACCACGAAGTCATGTCTATGATCACACGCTCAAGCCGGCGACCCTGCACTCAAGCTGATGAGCCCTTGCTCAAGCCAGCGGCCTTGGGGTTTTGAACCTGGGTCCTCAGCATCCCAGTCCGACGCTCTATCCACTGCGTCACTGCCTGGTCGGGCATTGAGGGTTTTTTTTGTGTGTGTGTGATTTTCTTTTTTTTGGTACCCACAAAAATTTTGCACCCAAGGTGAGCACCTTCCTCATCTTAAAATTTCAGCCTGTGTATCTGGCAAATTATTCTATAAATGGTGATTTTGCTGAAACTTGGAGGTGAGGACCCTCTTTCATCTGCCTTTATGTCCTGAGCTCCTGTGCATCTATCTGAGTATGTTCTCCGAATGAATGAATGAATGACCCCACACCTGGCTTGGAGATGTACACATGACCAATGCTATAAAAACTTTGAGGAATAAAGTGATGATGTAGATACTAGAATATACAATCTAGCGTTCCCAGGCATTCTGAGCTGTGGTCAGAGATGGTGATGGCCATTTGAAAGCTGCAAATGTAACCATATTACTCTGACATCTGTCCAAAGGGACAGCCTTGGGTGAGGTGACAAACAACAGCTTTGAAAGCCCTCTGCATTTTGGCCTGGACTTCTCACAGGGGCGCTGTCCATTCTAGGAAGCCTGGGAAGAGATCTGAAGCAGCACTAAGGGCTAAGAGGGTCCTGCTTCCCCTAGGAAACCCTCCCCTCTTCTCCTCTCTCACAATAAGCACTGTGGAGCTGACAGTGTCTCCTTGTTCTCCTTGGGTGCCAGGAAACTCAGATTGTGCTAAGGCAACTCGGTACCCGTCTCCTCAAACTGAGTGTGTGCTGGTCCAGGTTCAGTAACCCAGCTCTCCCGGATGGAGTGGGGAAGCCCTGATTTGTAGTGTTTGCAGAATCCCACGGTATGAATTCTCCCATGGTGGCTGAGCGTGGAATTGGGAAGTGAGACAGCATTTTTCCCCTAGACAGGCAATGCAAGTAGACTGACTGCCCCTGACAAGGGGCAGCTTTTCTCACCCAGGACCTGGCCTTTGAGAAACTCTGGTACTTGTCCAGGTGCTCTGCTTCCATATGGTAGCCACAAGTTTCTATTTACATTTAAATGAACTGAAATTAATAAAATGTAAAATTCAGTTGCTCAGTCACGTTAGGCACATGTCAAGTGCTCCATAGCCACAGGTGGCCAGTGGGCACCAATATTCTATTGCAGATACACCACAATTTCATCATTGCAGGTGGTTCTATTGGATGGCACTGTAGTGTAAGGCATTGCTTTTGAATTAATTTCATTGCAATAAACCAGTTTGTGTTTATTACCCAGGGGACTCTGCCTGTAACTGCAGAATCGGAAGAGCAATCTGGCTGGACTGTCTGCTGGTGGGAAGGGCGGAGAAGCATGCACAGAGCCCCGAGGGCTGTGTGCTTCTGGCCACAGGTCCCAGGCCACATGCTTCCCACAAGCGTGCAGCCTCGGCCTCTCAATTTCCTCAGGGGTTGGCAAACCTTGTTCCAGAATGAGAGGGGAACGTCCAACCAGCTGTTTCAAAGCAAAAACTGAGGCACATAAGAGCACACACATATTGAAATCAAAGAACAGGTCCTTCAGAGATGGAGTGCTTCTGTGAACGGCTGAATAACGAGCCCCCGAGATGTTCAGACCCGAATCCCCAGGACCCACGCATATGTTGCCTTACAGGGCAAAGAGCCTTTGCAGCTGCGATTACGTTATAGCTCCTAAGGTGGGGAGGTGATCCTGGGTGACGTTATCTCAAGGGTCCTTACAAGAGGCAGGCAGGAGGGTCAGAGTCAGAGCAGATGTGACGACAGAAGCAAAGGCCAGAAAGTCAGACACTGGAAGAGGCCCCATTGCCGGTCTTGAAGATGGAGGAAGGGACCATAAGCTAAGAACACGAGCGACCTATAGAAGCTGGAACAGCCAGGAAACTGATTCACCCCTGGAGCCTCCAGAAGGAATGCAACTCTGCTCACACCTTTATTCGAGCCCAGCGATACCCACTGTAGACCTCTGACCGCCAGAAATGTAAGAGAATAAATCTGTGATCACTAAGTGCGTGGTCATTTATTATGGCTGCGACAGTCTCCTCATAGAGACTTGATCCATCGATTCGCTGATTTATGTTGGCTCAGCCCCCTGTGAACACCTACAGTGCAAGGCTCAAGGCCCAATCATGCTTTGGAGGGTCCCGATGCCCTGCACTTAGAGCCTACCATCCACAGGCAGCCAGGAAACGAGTCTTTTCCACTGGTGGTGGGCAGGCTCTAACGACGAAGGTGCTGAGCCTCCAAAGTACAAACTACCAGGGATGTAAGGAAAAATACAAGCACTGACGTACATCAGTGCGCCTGGAACAGCTCAAGTAGGCAAGACCCAAGTAAAGATACAGAACCCAGACGTGATCAGTAATCAATAGAGCTGAGTGTCTGTATGTACATGTAGTGGGGTGCAGTGTTCCCCCAAATTCATGTCCACCAGAACCTGAGAATATGACCTTTAGAAAAAACGATGTACCAATTTTTAGAGAGGAAAGAGAGAGAATGTGAAGGGAGGAGCAAGAAGTATCAACTTATTGTGGTTTCTTCCCATATGTGCCTTGACTGGGCAAACCCAGGGCTTTGAACCGGCGACCTCAACATTTCAGGTCAGTGCTCTACCCACTGCACCACCACAAGCCAGGCAGAATATGGGCTTTTTTTTTGTTTGTATTTTTCTGAAGCTGGAAATGGGGAGAGACAGTCAGACAGACTCCCGCATGCGCCAGACCAGGATCCACCCGGTACGCCCACCAGGGGCGACGCTCTGCCCACCAGGGGGCGATGCTCTGCCCCTCCAGGGCATCACTCTGCCACAACCAGAGCCACTCTAGTGCCTGAGGCAGAGGCCAAGGAGCCATCCCCAGCGCCCAGGCCATCATTGCTCCAATGGAGCCTTGGCTGCGGGAGGGGAAGAGAGAGAGAGGAAGGAGAGGGGGAGGGGTGGAGAAGCAAATGGGCGCCTCTCCTATGTGCCCTGGCTGGGAATCAAACCCGGGTCCCCCGCACGCCAGGCCGATGCTCTACCGCTGAGCCAACCGGCCAGGGCCAGAATATGGCCTTTTTAAAGGATCTTCAGGATGAAACTTATGGGACCATAAATTCAATGACTTGTGTCTTCTTGAGAGAAAGGAGAGTAACATCTGGAGACAGAGAAATACAGAGAAGGCCATGTGAAGATGGAGGCAGAGCTTGGAGTCCCCAGAAGCAGGAGGAGGCCAGGAAGGGCCCCCTAGAGCCTCTGATGGGAAGGGCAGCCCTGCCCACACCATGATCTTGGACTTCGAGCCTCCAGAACTGAGACAGAATGAAATGTCTGTTGTTTTAAGCCACTTGGTTTGTGATAATTTATTATGACAATCCCAGGAAAGTAATATGTGTGTGTGTGTGTGTGTGTGTGTGTGTGTGTGTGTGTGTATCAATTGATTTCTGAACTCTAATTCTACACAATGTGCCTGCTTTTCATGCAACATTCACAAAAACTGATGATATCACATAGGCCACAAAGAAAACCTCAATAAATTCTGAAGAATAAAAATAACACAAACAGCAATTTAAAATTTTTAAAAATAAATAGGATATTCTATTTTTCACTGAAAGGAGAAATTAATAACAAAAACTTGTAAAGACCTTTACATCTGGGAAAAAAATTTAAAGACGTTAATAAACATCCCTTGGATCAAAGGCGAATACAAAGTGAAATTAGACGGTTTCTTCGGAATAATGAAAAGTCAACATATTAGTTGACAGAAAAAAGTTTATAGCACTAAATTGGTTTAAAATAAAAATAAACAGCCCTGCCTGTGTAGCTCAGTTGGATAGAGCATCATTGCAATATACCAAGGTTGCAGGTTCGATCCCCGGTCAGGGCACATACGGGAATCACCTAACAAATTCATGAACGAGAGAAACAACAAATCAATGTTTCTCTCTCTCCCTCCCCCCCTTTCCTTTCTCTCTCTAAAAAGGAATTAAAAGATAAAAATAAAAATAGACACAACTACAGTGAGGCACCACTGTGCACCTACTAGAATGGCTATGACCAAATGGCACAGCAAGTGTTGGCTGGAATGTGAAGAGACTGGAACTGCCACACACTGCCAGCGGGAGGGCAAAATGGTGCGGCTGCTTGGGCAGGTCCTCAAACAGTACGCACACAGTCACCATGTGAGCCAGCAATTCCGCTTTTAGTTACAGACCCAAGAGAAATGAAAACATCTGTCCACACCAAAGCTTGAACACAAATGATCATAGCAGCATTATTTGTACAAGCTAAAAATATCCATCTTGTAGACAAATAAACAAAATGTGGTCCATCTACACAATGCAATATTAGTCAGCAATAAAAAGGAACGAAGCTCTGACACACTACATGGTGAACCTGGAAAACATGACGCTGAGTGAAAGAAGCCAGACACACGAGGCCACATACTGCATAATTCCATTGACACGAAATGTCCTGAACGTGCAAATCCAGAGACAGAAAGCAGAGTAGTAGTCGCCAGAGGCTGGGGGGAGGGGAAAATTGGGGTGACTTTTAATGAGTACAGGGTTTCTTTTTGGAAGGATGAGAAAGTTCTAAAATTGATTGTAGTGATTAGCTGCACAGCTCTGAACATACTAAAAACTGATGAATTATAGTATATGCTTTAAAAGGGTGAAATGTATGGTAGGTGAATTCCATCTCAAGAAAGCTGGTACCAAAAACACCATTTTCGTGGTTGCCAGAGGCAGGGGTAAGGGTCAGAGAAACAGAGGAAGGGTTTAAAATATATATATAGATTTAAAAATCACAATAAATGCATGAACTTTGGAGTCCATTCAATTTTTAGAAGAATGACCTATGAGACGCTGGGAAGGTGAACCGTGGATATAATGACACTAGGACTTGGTAAGGTTAGGACATGGTGGGGACAGGGGAGGTGGGTGGAGGTGTAGATGAAACCAGACCAGCCACAGCTGATCCGTGTTAAAGCAGGGATGGCTGCATGTATGTTCATTTTACTATTATTATATGTCTATTTTTATGTTGAAAAATGATATACATTTTCACATATTTAAGTCTCTATAATTAAATTTTTATTAAAAAATCACACATTTCCATTTTGTTATTAAGGCAGATTAGTTTAATTTTATAGAAGAAATACTTTCAAGCAATACAAATGACACAATTAGAACAGAGATGACTACTGATTAGAACTTATTCCCACAACACAAGATTACCGATTACAGAGGTGACAATTCAATGATCAGATGAAGTGAAGATCAAATTCCCTTTTCCCCGTCTCTGGACTAGAAGTGCTGACGACCACGGCAGAGTTCTTGATCACAAGGCACAGTACACACAAATTTCAACAGAAGATGAAAATACCCCTTAAGACGATAGGACTTTGCTCTCTGACGCATGGCTGTTTGGGGGGTGGCGGTCTGAACTCATCAGAGGCTGCACAATGAAGTCACAAATGAGAAGCTACTTAGGTGCTCAAGTCCTCCTGCCTGACCACCCCGGCTGTCACTGGCTACGCGCCCGTTTGGGCCAGGACAGTGGGGGTGAGGAGAGCCACCACAAATGCTCCTCAGACAGATACCAAAGCAAGCCTGCATTTTGCTCTTGGGATGTTTTTACACCCTGGGGTGAGCCATGTCAAGTGGCCAGGAGCCCCTCCTACATGAGGGAGGCATCAGTGACTTGCACCCCTGAGTCCGGTGGCAGAGTTGTTGGTCAAATGTCAAGAGCTAGGGCACAGAGAGGGCCTGCGCTGTCCCCGCCGCTCAGCAACGCTGTCTGCCACGGGCCGCCATGCTGTGTCCCTGTCCCCGCTGTGGGTATGTACACAGAGAAATGAGCCAAAAAACAAAACAAAACAAAAAGCCAGGGAGGCTCAAGGCAGAAATACATAGCAAGAGATGACAAGTGTGAAAAGCATAGTTTTCAGTCTTACCACCACTGACAAGTTTCATTGCCTGTGACAGGTCGTGTGCCATGAAATGCTTTTACAAAATTCACTTTTAATAAATGCAAAAAGGAAGGTAGGTTATACAAGGGGGGCAATTACAGATTAATGAAAGGAGAGACATCGATTCAAGGGGGGCAGAAAACTTGAGGCAGAAGGAGTTCTGTTTTCTTTTCTACTTTGAGTGACGACCTCATTCCTGTCTCTGAGGTGTCAGAAAGGAGAGTGCATTTCATATACAATAAATATGCATTATGCAAAGTATTTGTATCATTTGGCATCTTAAAAGAATGGTATTTTTATGATATAAAAATTTTTTTCTCAACTACTTCTAAGATTTCTTAAGAAATATTGGGTAGATTCCAGTACTGGAGGGAAGGGTTCTGATTTTAATCAAATAATTCAAATACTCTCCTGTAAGTGACTCGCGTGGTAACTATGGTTACCCGCGTGGGCTTCCTTCTACAGAAAAGCGCTTTCAAAGATCATCATGTCTACATCAGAAATGCTGTCAGCGGCAGTGGTCTCACTGACTGGTGACAGTGTGCGTTCCCAGGTCCCTTTCACTTTCCTTCGTGACAGAGCAGTAGAACAGGGCCCTACGCCGCCTCTGGCCCGCCATGGTGGGATGGTACCGTGGAAGGGCGGGCAGGCGGCTGGGTCAGGTGCCGGGCAGCTGCGGACAGGCAGGCCCCAGCCAGGGCCCGGGGCTCCGTGGCCCACTTCCGACTTGGGGCAGCATGGAGCCGTGGGCGCTGACACAGCACAGAACTGGAGCCCTCAGCGCGCAGTCCCCCCGGGAGACCGAGCTCTGCGATGCACATGTGGGAACTGCGACTGAGCCCCCGGCTGGGATCTTAACAGAACACAGTGAGTGTGACAGTGGACAGAATACACAATAAAGGCACATATGAGAAACTGGCATGAGTGACAAACTTAGCACGAAGTGCATGCATTTCCGTGTCAGAAATAAAACCGGCCCCACAGTTCCATTCTACTGCATGACAAATACTGAAGAACAAAATTTGAGTCTTAAAATACATCTTAAAGTCAGTATTTTCCTTCAAGGAAAAAAAGTACTATAAATAAATTACAATACAGTGAATTTGCCTGAACTCACTTCGTTTCTGTCTTCCAGCCTTTAAGTCAAATAAAACAGCGTAAAAACTGTACACTCTTAACATGATAGTTGATCTTTTATAAAATAACTTGTCTTCAGAGATGTCAATTTCACAACAAGGAAAAACCAAGCCCTGTTGCCGTCACTATTATAAAATATATATGTATAGATATATGTGGTTTGTTTTTTTTTTTACAAAATGTGTATATTAAGAGCTTTGCACAAATATTTTAAAGACAAATTTAGCTAGTCTAAGAACTTCATGAAAATAAAACAGGAAGATAAATACTTCATGTGTACAAAGCACTACATCAAACATCATCGGCGGGCAGAGGAGGTACATTAATCCTTGGTCTTGTAAAAAATGCTATCTTCTCCCTGGGTTGGAAAGAATGACAGGTTAAACACTGATATAAATGCAATGAGAGCGGCCAGGAGGCTCTCAGTATCAATAAAAGCTTTTCTTACTCATTGAACAAAATTAAATCCCAACAACGAATCCATTTGTATAAGTCTTTAAATAAATTTTAATAGAAGTTACAAAGGCCCATGAGGGCAAGGGTTTGTCTCTAGTGCCTAGAACAGTATGCCTGGTATACAGTAGGTACTCAATAAATATTCACTTTGCTAATAAATGAATGACTAGACACTATACAAATAAAGGCGTTCTAAGTCATAACTGAAGGAGATAGTTACAGTGCTTCATGTTCTTTTAAAATGGGGGTGTGAAAATTCAGGGTATAGAAAAATTAAGGGTAAAAGTCAGGCACATAGTCTTCAGCCATGAAAAGGAAGGAAGCCCTGACACATGCTACAATGCAGATGAACTCAGAGACATCGCCCTAAGGGGCCGAGCACACCATGCTACATGCTGGGAGGCTCCATTTTTATGGAGTGCCCAGACCTGGCCAAGCTATAGAGACGGAAGCCGATCAGTGGTTCCCAGGGCTGGGGTGGAGAAACTGACTACTAACGGGCACAGGGGCTCCCTTATAGGGTGAGGAAATCTTCTGAAACTACACAAAGGCAGCAGTAGCAAAACATTGTGACTAGACTAAATGCCATGGAATTTTTTTTTCTTTTTTTTCTTTTAGATGTTCTTTTTTATTATTATTATTATTATTATTTTTTTTTTTTTTTCCTGAAGCTGGAAACGGGGAGAGACAGTCAGACATACTCCCGCATGCGCCCGACTGGGATCCACCCGGCACGCCCACCAGGGGCGATGCTCTGCCCACCAGGGGGCGATGCTCTGCCCCTCGGGGCGTCGCTCTGCCGAGACCAGAGCCACTCTAGCGCCTGGGGCAGAGGCCAAGGAGCCATCCCCAGCGCCCGGGCAATCTTTGCTCCAATGGAGCCTCCGCTGCGGGAGGGGGAGAGAGAGACAGAGAGGAAGGGGGGGAGGGGGGTGGAGAAGCAAATGGGCGCTTCTCCTGTGTGCCCTGGCCAGGAATCGAACCCGGGTCCCCCGCACGCCAGGCCGACGCTCTACCACTGAGCCAACTGGCCAGGGCCTCTTTTTTATTTTTTTTTTTATTTTTTCTGAAGTTGGAAACGGGGAGGCAGTCAGACAGACTCCCGCATGTGCCCGACCGGGATCCACCCGGCATGCCCACCAGGGGGCGATGCTCTGCCCATCTGGGGCATCGCTCTGTTGCAACCAGAGCCATTCTAGTGCCCGAGACAGAGGCCACAGAGCCATCCTCAATGCCCGGGGCCAACATTGCTCCAATGAAGCCCTGGCTGCGGGAGGGGAAGAGAGAGACAGAGAGGAAGGAGAGGGGGAGGGGTGGAGAAGCAGATGGGTGCTTCTCCTGTGTGCCCTGGCCGGGAATCAAACCCGGGACCCCTGCACGCCAGGCCGATGCTCTACCACTGAGCCAACCAGCCAGGGCCTTTTTTTTTTTTCTTTTTTCTTTTAGATTTTATTTATTCATTTTAGAGAGAAGAGAGGGAGGGGGAGAAAGAGGGGAGAAGCAGGAAGCATCAGCTCCCATATGTGCTTTGACCAGGCTTTCAAACTGGCAACCTCAGCGTTTCAGGTTGCCACCACAGGTCAGGTGGAATTTTCATTTTAAATGGTTAATTTCATGCTATGTGAAAAGATTAGGGAAAACTAATCTATGCTATTCAAATTCAAGACAGTGGTCACTCTGGTGTGGGAAATCTGAGGTTGCTGATGTCTGACTCTTGCCATGTAGAGTCTGTGACAATTCTTTGAACTATTTCATAGCTACGATACGCACACTTCCCTGTTTGCACATTATGACTCAATCAGAAGTTAGGGAAAAGGCCAAGGGGATACACAGATGTACATGTATATAAATCACCGGGTTTACAAGAGCAAACATTTGGAAAGAAGCAGGTGATAAAATAGAGTTTTCAAGTAAATTGTATCTATTAGATGAGCCATCATAGCCAGCAAAAATAACGCATTATATGGCAACATGATATATTTTAATTTAAACAAAGCTAAATGCAAAACTGAACCCACATTATTATTATAAACAGCATGAAAAAAAGTGTCTAGAAAAAATGATCCGAAGAGATTACCAAAATGCTGCCTGACCAGGCGGTGGCGCAGTGGATAAAGCATCAGCCTGGGATGCTGAGGACCCAGGTTTGAAACCCTGAGGTCACTAGCTTGAGTGCAGGCTCGCCAGCTTAAGCATGGGGTCATGGATTTGAGAGCAGGATCATAGATATGACCATATGATCGCTGGCTTGAGCCCAAGGTCACTGGCTTGAGCCCAAGATTGCTGGCTTGAGCCCAAGGTTGCTGGCTTGAAGCCCAAGGTCGCTGGCTTGAAGCCCAAGGTCGCTGGCTTGAAGCCCAAGGTCGCTGGCTTAAGCAAGGGGTCACTGGCTCTGCTGTAGCCCCCAGTCAAGGCACGTATGAGAAGCAATCAATGAACAACTAAGGTGCTGCAATGAAGAACTGATGCTTCTCATCTCTTTCCCTTCCTGCCTCTCTGTCCCTATCTGTCCTCTCTCACTTAAAAAATGCTAATAGCAGTGGGGATTCCTGTTTTGTGGTCTTCTCAAGTTTCTGTAGTGACAAAGGTCCGGCAGTGCAGCACGGGCAAGCGCGGCCTGTGGCCCTCCCTACCTGAAGGTCTGCACCTGGATGGGCTCCTTATGGTTCTGCCCACGCAGCTGGCACACGCCCTTGGAGGCCTTCTTCAGCATCTTCTCAGCTGCCTGTTCTTGATGGAAGTCAAGTTTGGTCTGTCTTGTCTGGAATGGCCACATTGGAGGAACAAGACACTTTACTTCCAGGTTTAAAAAGAATGAATGAAGCCATGCCCAGCTCCCAGAACCCAGAGGGGAGAGAGGCCTGCCCCATCCACTCCCCCAGGGAATCTTCAGGGTCCCTGGGGTCTGCCTCACAGACACAGGACGGAGCAGGACACCCCCCCCCAAAACAGCCCAGCCCAAAGCAGGAAGGGGGAGTGGTGGCAGAGGGTCGGTGACCCTCCTTTCAGCCCCTGCACAGCAGCCACAACCAGCCCAGGCCGCCTACCTGCCGTTCTGCTTCCTTCAGCAGACTCCGGAATCGCTCGTCCCGCAGCACCCAATGCGGGAGGTCAGTCTGGCCGCGGAGCTGGGCATCTTCCAGCCGCTGCCGCAGCTCACGGAGGGTGCAAACCTCCTCGTTCAGCTGCCTCTGCCGGGTCCTCGAAGCCTGGAGGTCCAGCTCCAGGTCCAGGGAGGTGCGGGCCATGAGCTCCGCCAGGGATGACCTGCAGGACTGCAGAGGACCACGGCCATGAGCACACACGAACCAGGCGCACGGGCACCGTGCAGCCAGCAAGCTCCGGCCTTTCAGAACGTTCTTCCGTGATTAATGAACACAAGGGAAGCAGTTACTGCAGACACATTTCTCTTTGTGGGACTGAATGTTTAAAAAAATTAAAACAGAAACAAAAACCCCATAGATTTGGTGGAGATTAATTTAAATCTCTGGTTCAATATCAACTCAGTGACAGCAAATTGTTTTCTTTAATGATTACTTATGTATTTGCAAAAATGTGGAGAGACAGGCCCTCTCATACGGGGCTGGTCAGATAAAAAATGGGCACGATTGTTCTGAAGTGCTATTTCACAACATATCAAACCCCCAAAATTTGCATTTTCTTTAGTTCTGAAATGCATTTTCACTTGCATTTGAAAGGCACAACTGATGACATGCAAAAGTCCAATTAAGGTTCATGACTCAAAAAAAATCCCTAAACATATAATGAGAAGGAACTTATTAAATAAACTACAAGACCAAAATGCAATGTAATCATTGTAAAAATTTGACAAGCTATTAATATGGAAAAATCTTAATAATCCACTGCATAGGAAGGAAAACATGTCATAAACCATACAACTACTTTTTGTTTAAAATTTCTCATCGGCCCAGTGTGTGGAAGTCTCAAGTTCAGGGCACACAGGAGAAGTGCCCATCTGCTTCTCCAACCTGGGATGCTGAGGACCTCAGGTTTAAAACCCGAGGTCGCTGGCTTGAGCACAGGTTCACTCACTTGAGCATGGGAACACAGACATGACACTATGGTCACTGACTTGAGCCCAAAGGTCACTGACTTGAAGCCCAAGGTCGCTGGCTAGAGCAAGGGGTTACTCGGTCTGCTGAAGCCCCCAGTCAAGTCAAGGCACATATGAGAAAGCAATCAATGAACAACTAAGGTGTCACAACAATGAGTTGATGCTTCTCCTCTCTCTCCCCTCTTGTCTGTCAGTCCCTGTCTGTCCTTCTATCTCGTTCTTGCTTAAAAAAAAAAAAAGGCAGCAAAACTTTGTAAGGTGGCAAGTGGGTAAAGAAAGGAGAACTGCAGAGTCGTCCTATGGAGAAGAACGCTATACGAGAAAAAAGAAATTTTCTAAACTACATATTCCCGTCAAAAAAGAATCTCTATGTGAAATAGTTGATTGTTTATGACTTTATCATATTTGAAAATGTAAAGAACATGAATTACCTTATACCATACATAGATCATGTTATTACCTTAGGAAATTAAGAAATATGGGTAACATTTTGACATCATTATGTTTTTAAATGTTTTATCTAAGTAAACAAGGAAATAAATATATTACCTTTTAATCAATATTACCTAAAAGATGACCTTCTTTAAGGTTTGTAAAACTAACTCCCAGGGTAAGCGCAGACTCCATGTTACCTTACGTGGCACACACCTGCTTATAGCGAAGGGTCCGTCTTTCCAAAGTGTTTCGGACAAAGGGGGACTTCCGGGGCAATGTAGAACTGTCGCTGTCACTACGATAAAGCTGCATCAAAAAAGAATGAGGGTCAGAAACACTTTCTCAGAAATTCAGTATTCTTCCTCTCTGTACTCTGAATTGGATTATTTTCTTTCTCCTCATATGCACTCAAATGTATTTATGAATTGAAGTGATTTTACCGAGACTCCTGGTTTCAGTTAAAACAAAACCTACACACGACTTTTAAGTAAAACAAAAGACAAAAATATAAAAACAAACCAAATAAGCAAAACAACACCTCCCACCCCAACTCAGCCCTTCTCCGGTCCATCAACCAAACCACAGGGACTTTCCAGGCAAATCAGGTCAACAACATTTCTGTCCCATAGACAGCAATGGTGACTGGATATGATGAGTGATGCTCATGAAAGCTGAGGGTGGGACCCAGGCACCGGCCTTTAGTGAAGGCGCTGACCTGACTGCACTGCCAGCGGCAGCCAGGCCTGAGAACCAGCCAGGGCCTCCTGCCATCGCCCGTGGGCGCGAACGGACACATGGGGAGTCAGAACCCCCGCCCGAGCGGTCAGGGCTGCCGTCCTCCCCGGGACCTCCAACACAGCCATGCTGCAGGACTTCTAACCCCGCAGCGACTCAACGTGCCAATCCCAACCCCACTCGGGACAGTCCCTATTTCCATTTGTTATTTCTGAGCCTGACGGAGCAATGAGTCACCCTGCTTCCTGACCACAAGTCAGTGCGCCACAACACTGGAAGTCTGGCAGGGCATGTGTCAGGATCCACATGACAGGCGGGGACGCAACCAGCGTGCATTTCACACCCACAAGAGTATGCTGTTCATTCATTGCGATTAGTTGCGAGAACACATGTGTTTTGGCATAAAGCATAAAAATCAAAACACAACTAAGAGGGGAAAAAGGAAAGTTGTGGGGTTCTTTTGGTAGCAGAAGAGTTCTAACTTACTCTGCAAACATACTGGCTTCGTGCCCCGGGTGAGAAAGTCTGGGAACGGACGATCGTGCTGCTGCGGACGAAAGGCGACCCGCGAGCCCTGCGGCCGGCCCGTTCCTTCGGGAGTCCGGCTAGTTCTTCTGGGAAGAGGTCTTCTGTGTTGGTTTCCTTGTCAACCTAGACAGTGATTCAGTTATTAGCATGACCTTCTAGACTACATCAATAAACTTTGCATACATAACCATGCCCTCGCCTTCTCTACTTGGGCGTCGATTTCACAGTTAACATCCAAAATTGAATTTCTGATCTCCTCCAGCCCCTCTTCCTCTGAGAAGGATCTCTACTTGCCATTTTTCATGAAAAAACAAACAAACAAAACTCTTTGTTTTATCCTAGACTCAGCTTTTTGCACACCCTGTATCTGGTCCAAGACCAAAGCCTGTTGGCTCTATATCCAAGATTACGCATGTTATGACCACCTGTCACCAACCCTCCATCTGGGTCACCGTAGACTTGTGCCCAGTTAGTGCAGTAGGTGTCTCACCCACATCCCTGATTCCATGCCCACCCCCTTCAAGTTCCTCTCAACACAGCACCCGGGAGATCCTGCTAAAAGGGAAGTCAGACGCAGCCATGTCTCTCCTGAGAGTAAACCCAACCAGGAGTCTGCCACTGAGCAAGGGAAGGGCGTGGAGCTGCTCCAACCTGATCGGTAACAAAAAGAACTCAGCAAATTCCTTCCGTGGAGGGAGTCACGTACACCCTCTAACAGTCCCAATTACTAAGATAAATGATTACAGAGGGCAGAGCCTGTTCTTTCTACATCCTGATAAAGGTTTCAAAATAATTGCTTCCAGACCCATTCCCATGACTCTCTGACTCCAGATACTTGATGACCCTACCTTATCTGTACATTCCTTCCCCGACTCAGAGCTGTTTCCGTGAATATATAAGAACGCACGAAAACTGCTGACGCAGAGCTGTCCGCCCGTGTCCTTTTGCCTATATAAGCACCCCTCGCTCCCTCGTCTAAAGTCGGACACTGTCCCAAGGCTTCTTGGAGTTCTGTTCTCGGGCACATCTTCAGTTAGGCCCGCAGAAAAAATCTTTTTTAAAATCTTCAATGGTTCAAGTCTACTTTTCATTAACAAAACAAAAAATGAAAACCTGCATCTGAATGTTCACAGCATTATTCAAAAAGCCAAAATGTGCAAACAGTCCGAACGGGCGGTGTGGACGAATGAGCAGATAGATAAAGGAAACAAGGTAGGCCACGCAAGGGAGTCCTCCTGGCCTATGAACAGGGCTGCAGCCCTCGCAGACACCGTAGCGTGCGTGAACCTGGAAACATCCGGCTGAGAGAGAAGCCAGACACAAAGGGCCGCAGAGCGCATGTGCTATTGACATGAAGCGACCAGAGCAGGCATACCCGTAGAAACAGGAAGCAGAATGGCTATTGTCAGGGGGTGTGGGAGAAGGAATGGGAACTGACTGCTAACGGGCACAGGGCTCTATTTTGGGGCGGCAGTGTTTGGAATCAGACAGGGGTGGTGGTAGTACAACACTGTGAATATACTCAATGCCACTAAACTGTTCATGTCAATAAATTACTTTAGAAAAAAAATCGACAAAAATACCATAAGTCAGATCATGTCACCCCTGGACTCAAACACTCTATCAGTTTCCTAACTGTCTCAGAAAAAAGGTGAGAGTCCTGCGTGGGCCCTATATGATCTGTCCCTTCACTTCTTCGATCCCCAGCTCCAAGTCCCCCTGCTCCCATGAGCCTCCAGGGCATGCACCAGAGGCTTCCTCTTCCTGGACACACACACAGGCTCCTGGGCCTTCTTCCTTAAGGTGTCGGCTCAAAAACCACCTTCTCCATGAGGTTCCATGACCTTTCTTTTTTATTGTAATAAACACATACATGAAATGTACCGTCTTAACCATTTTGCAGTGTCCAGTTCAGTAATGTCAAATATGTTCACATTGTTGTGAAACAGATCTGTAAACTTTTTCAGCTTCCCAGACGGAAACTCTGTGTGCACTGAACTCTAACTCCCTTCTCCCTTCTCCCAGCCCCGGCTCCCAGCACCTACCTCACGCCTCTACAAACTTAACTACTCTAAGAACCTCAAATCAGTGCAGTCACACAGTATTTGTCCTTCTGTGACTGGCTTATTCCACTTGCCACAATGTCTTTAAAGGTCATCCACTTGTAGCATATGATGTGATTTCCTTTCTAATGCTAATATTTTATTGTACACATATATATTTTCTTTATTCATCCATGGACACCTGGGTTGGTTCCACCTCTTAGCTACTGTAAATAATGCTGCTACGAACACGGCTTTGCAAATACCCCTTGGAGCCCAGCTTTTCAGATATATATCCAATAGCAGGATTGCTAGATCATACGGTAGTTCGGCTTAATTTTTTGAGGAACCTCCATACTGTTTTCCACAGTAGCTCCACCATTTTACAATCCTGATCTTGCTAAAATGCAAATGCAGATTTAGATTTCTAAATGTAAATCCTTTCTAAGATGGCCAATCTTTCTCAAATGGAAGCCTGCTTCTCTAGCATCTCAGCCACGAGCAGCGCTAACTCCCAGACCCGGCCGGCCCTAGCTTGCCTGCCCTCAGGGCAGAACTGTCCCTGTTTTCTCCACTGTCGCCTCACAATGCCTAGCACCTACCCACAGAAACAGAGAATGCTAACTCACTATCAGGGAGTCTAGGTGAAGGGTTATGCAGGTATTGGTTGTATTGTTCTAGCAACTTTTCCATAGATTGAAAGTGTTTTAAAATGAAAAACTGGAGGAGTGGGACACACCAGACCGGCCCCCACAGTCTGCCCCCCCTGGTCTGGGCCCCGACACCCCTCGGAAGCGCTTTCTGCACGGTGGCCGGGCTGCCGAGGGGGTGAGGTCAGGGGCCACAGCAACAAAACATTTGGATGAGCTGAACATCTGAGGACAAAGTTTCAATACAGCACTGATACAATATCCTCCAACTGCAATGGTTCACTTAGACATTCGTTACTGCAAGCCTGAAAGATGACCTCCCTGAAAATATGATGGTGGACACAACTGAAGTCAGGTGGGCAGAAGGGGCAAAGGGTACTTCACTGTTCTCAACGTCCTGAAGGGAGAAAAGCAAGTGTCCAAAAGTGTGGGACCCCTGGCACAGCCTGTGCTACAGGCGGCCCTGGAGATGGGACTGGGTCATCACGAGATGGCATGTGAAGGTTTTAGTAAAAGTCAACTCATTTTAATTACTGTTGTCCTTTCTTTCTAATTTAAAGGTGACAAACGTGTCCCCTTGCCGATCTTCAGCCTGTCCGTGCTCTGCCTCCACTCTCAAACAGCGCCTTCACTATGCCCCTAAGCCAACAGTGCACTTCCCACGGCTAAGGCCCCCGGGGCTGTAAGTCAGCCATGCCTGTCGTCCCTCCTGCGCCCCGAGTGTATCAGCTTCAGCTTTCCTCAGCCCTTCTCCCTGCCCACTCCCTCCGCTTCACCTGAAGGGTGGGCCCTGCTCTCCTGCCAGTGCCGCAAAGTGTCCGGGGGTCCCAGAAATCCCTTGCCCTTTCCTACTTACCTTCAGAGGAGAGGGCTGGGCTTTCTCCGGGTTGTACGGATCCGCCTGGGCCGCAAACAGCTGTCCGTGGACAGAGTTGACGCCGCCGCAGTAAGGCTCTGGGTGCGGGGGGCTGGTCTGCGTGCAGCTGCTGCAGCCGCTGTCCACCGAGTCAGCCTGCCAGCTCCTACAGGTGGACATTGCAAAAGCCCCCAAAATGCTCACCCAAAGGAACAGGTCACTGCTGTGTCTAGAGCACAGGTGCAGAGACACCCAACATCCGCTTTCAACCTCTGCACACAGTTGCTTTTCTTATACAAATGCACTTATGTTTTCCAGGGGAGACAACGCTATGAGGACCTTCATGAAGAGGCTCTGCCTATCTTCATCACCCGGTTGCACCTGCTGAAGATGCCAGAACCCCCCCCCCCCACCTCTCCCAGCTTCCTGCTTGGCCCTGAACATAATACTGTTCCCCTTGGCCATGAACTTCCCTCCATAAAAGAAACTCCTCTCTCAAATAAATCCACAGAGAGCTACAGGAACAAGTGGGAAGCTTCGGAAATATGACACTCTACAGAAAACTGTGGAAGTAAAGCATATGAAAACGCCTCTGGACTGAATCAGATAGAAGCCAATTCACTCAAGGTGCTGGTCATCAGAATCACTCCTCTGTGGCAGGTGAGTATGTACTAAGTCAAGGGTTCACCAACAGGCCGCTTCAGCAAAGCGGAAAGGGACATCACACGGTTCCATTTAGATGAAATGCCCAGACTAGGCAAATCCACAGAGACAGCCGGGAGATTAGGCGGCTGCCAGGGGCTGTAGGGCAAAGGAATGGGGGTGAAGGCTAATGGGTATGGGGTTTCCTCTTGGCCTGATGAAAACTGATTGTGGCGAGGGTGGCACAACTCTATGACTGTGCTGAGAAACCACCGAACTGTCCCCTTTAAATGGCTGGATTGTATGGTAGGTAGATTATATCTCAATACAACTGTTAAAAAAAAACTTAAAGGAACCTTATTGTATTCACTCCTGGCACAGTGGAGTCATTCAATAGTCCCGCTCTTTAAGAGAAATCCCGGGACAGGAGGAGAAGGTGAAAAGCCTACACGGAGAGCAGGGGCACAGAGGCCAGAGCGCCGCCTGCATCCAGACTGGCGTTCATTTCGCCATGAGAGCCCCAACTCCAAAGGAGCACCCAGCACACTCCACAGAGGGAGGAAGAGAAAAGCAGCTTGCATCCAAAGACACAGCTGCCCCCAGGGCCACGGCTGACTGACACAGTGATGCCCCGTCCCCACCGACAGGCCCAGCGGCCGCCCGCTCCAGAGGCCTCACCGCTCGGACACGGCCTCAGCCTGCTCCTCCTTCCGCTCCAGGTCCAGGATCTCCTCCTCTGTGAACTCCAGCTTGATGCGCTCCTCGGCTAGCTCTCTCTCCACTGCCTGCAGCTGCGCCGTGGTCCGTGCCAGCAGCACTGTCACCGCATCCTGCAGGAGCACGGGGCCTGTATGAGGGTGCGCCCAACCGCCAGGGGGCCCCCCACGGGGAAGGGGGCCCTCCCCTGGGCTGGGGACCATTTGTGGCCACACTAGAGTGGGACGAAGGCCACCCCACTGTTAACAGCAAGACAGGAATGGGGCTTCTCCTGGAGCTGAGGACCCAAGTTAAAACCAACATGCCACTCACGATCATGAACCCATTTATGTTAAGAAAACACTGTCATGAATGGCCGTGCACCTCTATGTATGTTCCATTTTATATGTTCCGTTTCTATGACTCCCCTTGAAACTGCTGATTCACCACTGCATTCTAAGACGAAGTCCATGCAGAGGAGTCCCAGAGGACCTCCCCAGTGAAAGCCAGTCTCACAGCCAGGGAGCGATAGCGAGCTGCTCCATGGGCCAGACTCACGCACCGTCTTCCCAGGGACAGAGGCTGCAGCCATGGCGGCAGCGGTGGCGGCGGCGGCGGCGGCGGCGGCGGCAGCATGCGTGGGCTCCCGGGAGCCGCTTCTCTCGGCCGGCTGGCTCTCCCTTGCCCTGGGCAGCTCGGGACTGGTGAACACCTGAACCGGGTACCAGCGCAGCTGCATTTCACTCAGACTGTTACAGTCAGCCAAGTTAATCTGAGCAATGCCCTGAATGGTGTTTAAAAAAGCATAACAGGCACTGAGTGATTTCACCATAACAACCAACGGGAACCCTCTAACATAATGGTAGTTAACCTGGTCCCTACCGCCCACTAGTGGGCACTCCAGCTTTCATGGTGGGCGGTAGCGGAGCAACCAAAGTATAAATAAAAAGATAGATTGAAATAGAGTAAGTTGTTTTATAAAGATTGATTCTGCCAAACTTAGCGAAAATCTGACATAAAGTACTTGGTAAATAATTATTATTATATGCTTTCACTTGCTGTCACTCTACTTTGTAAATTTTATAAAGTAAAGTTACTTCTCTACTTTATAAATCACCATTACTGTGGAACTGGTGGCCGGTTAGAAAATTTTACTACTAACAAGAGATACAAAAGTGGGCGGTAGGTATAAAATGGTTGACTACCCCTGCTCTAACGCATCAAATCAAGGTCACCCCTCAATCCTAAGCAGAACGAAGGCAGAATGTTCCACTGCCGTTCAAAGGACTGCAGTAAAATGGAAGTGACCATGGAGGACCCTAATGGGGACTGGGACGGAGGCAGGGAGGGGGGCGGCTCTGGCACCACTGGCCCCGCTCAATCAGAAAGTGCTGAGGGGAGTGGCCGAGAACCGGCAGCCTGGACGGGGCGCAGGGTCTTCCGTGTTGCGGGAGGCTGGCGCGGTCAGGAATGTCTGACAGCAGAGAGACCTGGCTAACCCTGACAATCTCTGATTCTGGCACTACACCAACCCTGGAAAGAGACCTCTCCCTCCGGCCTCCACGTCCTGGCTGGGTGTGGCTGGCCCGGGCACGAACATGAACTGGCAGAAAAACTATAGGGAATCCAGGTAAATCTGAATCGTAATAAGCAATGTTTGTTTGTTTGTTTTAAGTATCAGTATGTCTCAAATACGGAATGTGACATACTTATACTAAAAAACTATCTATGGTTTATTTTAAATTCAAATTTAACTAACTACCTTATGTTTTCATTTACCAAACTTTTACCTCTTAGTTCACTTGACTAAAAATGGGGATCATTTAGAAGGTGTTGAATAGGAGTTTTGAAAGTGTTACTTGAGATTATATATTTAAAATAGAAAACACGTGACAATAACTGGTTCCAGCACCCCTCCCTATGCTCCCCAATACACAGACCCCTGATGGGACGGGGGCCCCCGGGAACACGCAGGCCATACCAGCAGTTCCTCCTGCAGCTGTGGATTCACTGAGCACACGTACAATTGAAGGGACTTCACTGTCAACATGCTTGAATGCACAGGGATTCTGAACACATCATTAAACACCAGGGGGGCCTGGAATTCCACAGCTTTGGAGCAGTAAGTGTCCGGGGTGCTGGAGTCCAGCGACGGCAAGTAGACGCGCACGTGTCTAGAAAGACAGAGAAAGCAGACCGAGTCAGGTTCCTGGCAGCCTGCCTGATCCGCACACAAACGCACACATACACATGTGCTCCCCTCTTTGGATGCTCGTGGGGGAAACTGGCAAGTCTTCTGGATAAAGTCCTTTTCTCAACTAAGAGTGAACCCAAGGACCTTACAGGCCCCTGGGCGTTCGATGCAAACACACGCACACAGGAAAAGACGGCAGAGGCAGCAGTAAGGTTGAGAGGGGTCAGACGGAGGTTGTGCTCTCTTGTCTTTGTGGGAAGACATCTGCACTGATCTCCCGAAGGCCCCCGACTTCCTCTGCAAGCTCTGCCCGGCTGGCCCCTGGGGCTAGCTAGGTGGCCAGCCCTGTCCGCCCCAGGACGGCAGTCAGCACACAGGGAAGGCTCAGGCGCTGCTGAGTGCACGAAGTCCACCAGAGGGCGAGCCAAGCCCACGGGCCCGCACTCACTTCCACCTGGGCCGCCCTCAAGGCCTTCAGAGGGCCAGTCTGGGAAGGGACAGAGGGCGCGCCCCCAGGCTTGACTGCATGGCTCTGTGTGCTCGCCACCAGGGTCGGGACTTCCCTCCAGCAGCCGCCTTGGGTGCCCTGCTCACAGGCTAGGCTGCGCCTCCCAACTGGTGACAACTCGTCTCTCCTTTGCTTCCCTTCACACAGGGACCCCTGAGCCCGGCCACATGCCTCTTCGGGCACCTCACTGCAGCACAGAGCAGAGTGTGGCTTCATCATCACCCAGCTCCGTGGCCGACGGACATTTTATGCCCAAATGTAGCCAATAACGGGCACTTAGCACTCTCTTGGTATCCCCACAGCATGTAACCAGCCCGGCTCCGTTAACTTCGTCTGCCTCAAATAATAAAGCAGACTCTTTTTAAAACTTTCAGCCCTGGTTTTAAAAAACTGACAGTCCCTGCTTTTACTGTAAATTCAGTTCCGCACCGACCACTGCACCTCCCAAAGTGCCGGCGGAGCAGCGGGCGCCGCAGCGGCGGGGGGCCTGCTGTGGGACAAGGCCCGCACTGGAACAGGGCCTTACATTTTGCAGTCTTCCTTCACGACCAGCCCGGCCAAGTTCTTCAGCTGGAGCACGTTCACGAGTAGACATTCGCTGCCACCGTCATGCCTAGAAAATAAAATACTAATTCATACAAGGTGTATGAATGCT
Organism: Saccopteryx leptura; assembly: GCF_036850995.1. Lineage (NCBI taxonomy): Eukaryota > Metazoa > Chordata > Mammalia > Chiroptera > Emballonuridae > Saccopteryx > Saccopteryx leptura. The sequence goes on along the minus strand of NC_089516.1, from coordinate 4,104,758 downwards.
TCTGACCGAACTACAGTAGTGGCCCGCAATCGAGAATGATTCTTCCTGGGGAACACATGCAACGTCTGGAGACAGTCTGGGGAGAGGACGTGTACTAGCACCTGGTGGGTGGAGGACAGAGACGCTGCTCAACACCCCACAGTGCACAGGACAGCCCCACCACAAAGAAAATCCGGTCCCAAATGTCACTGGTCCCAACACTGAGAAACCCTCAACTGGAATGACAAGAGGGAGCGAAAGAAAACTTGGCAAGTGAACATCCTGCCTTACTAGTCTGAACACTAGTGAAACTGTGACTAGAAACCAAAAAGGCACACATTGCAAACCAGTGGCTTACTGGGTTACTCGCTCTGGGGAGCAGGGGCAGACCTGCTATTTCCAGTGTAGCAAACAGAATCAAGTTCGTGCAGAAATGTGCTCGACCTTCCCCAATAGCCCCACCTTGCCAGGGGCTTCGGATGCCACCGTGTGACCCAAACCCCCAGCTCCATGGGGTGACAGCTCCCTCCACCTGTGTCTCCTCACCCGAGACTGCTGTAGCAGGCGAGGGGAGGGGGTATCAAGGCCAGAGCAGCCCCTGACCCTGCGGGTCTCTCTACCCCTCCTGGCCTGGCACAGGATGTGTCACCAGGAGACCTGGTTTACAGCTCCATTTGCTTTACAAGCAGCATGGAGGGGTCTCCTGCACTCACCAAAACCCGACGTGGATCTGGGGCCCTTCAATAACACAGGTGTCTCCATGCGCGGCCTCGTCGGCATCCTCACTCCTGAGCACAGGGAAAGTCACGGGGTTACTCCGCAGGCAGAGAGGACCACACAGGCTCTCTCATGTTTGGGGTGCTTCGTAACGAGGGGCGCTTTATCAAATTGCGACATAAGTAAATAAATTCTTCAAGTGACCGCAAGGGCACAGCAGGTTCCTGGGTCCATGACACATCTCACTTGGTACCTGTCTATGAACTGTTATGTTTTAGAAAATAACTCTGCATACCTTTCAAAACCACATGTGATATTCAGGACAAAGCTCAAAAATGAACTTCTAAAAACTGCAATAAGTGAGACGAAACAATGATGGTAAAGGTATCAAATAAAAAAGAAAAGACTGCCATTTTTGCAATGGTGTAGTGGATAGAGCGTCGGACTGGGATGCGGAAGACCCAGGTTCGAAACCCCGAGGTTGCCAACTTGAGCACGGGCTCATGTGGATTGAGCAAAGCTCACCAGCTTGGACCCAAGGTCACTGGCTCAAGCAAGGGGTTATTCAGTCTGCTGAAGGCCCACAGTCAAGGCATGTATGAGAAGGCAATCAGTGAAAAAGTAAGGTGTTGCAATGCACAACGAAAAACTAATGATTGATGCTTCTCATCTCTCCGTTCCTGTCTGTCTGTCCCTGTCTATCCCTCTCTCTGACTCTCTCTCTGTCTCTGTAAAACAATAAATAAAATTAAATAAAAATAAAAATAAAAGCCCAAATCCTGAAAGATGCGTCATTGCACAGCAGTGTCTGTGGCCAAGGGAAGGAGGCGATTCGTGTCTAATGAGCACCCTTCCCAGATAAGCGGACCGAGCAGCTCGCTCACCCGCATTCACCTTTCCCTGCTCCACTCTACTTCAGCCTTAAACCCACAGGGGTCAGAGAGAGAAGCTGTGCTAGGACCACGGGACAGGGATGGCCTCCAAACAGCACACAGGAGCCAGGGCAGTGTCCTTTGTAGGTCGCTAAGGCCCACCTCCCACACGGACAGAAGCCAGAAAAATACCCACCCCTCGGCACACACCAAGTCTCAGTACGTGGAAGTCTCCTTATCATGGGCCCCTTCTGTGCTTACCAGTAGCACTGCGGCACGGCTGCTTAGGGAGAAGGAGGTAATAAAATCAGCCTCTAACCTTTTGGTTGGAGGTTCAAATACCCCGCTGTCGCTGGCTAGTGAGTAATCGGACAGGCAGGCAGACACGCGGCGCGCTCTCCTCTCCAACCTCCTGGCACTGTCTTCTCGGAGAGTCACTGCTACAAATAAGAGACACGCTGGGGTCAGGAGGAGACAGCACAGGAGGCCAGGGACAGTGGGGCCAAGAAACAAACATCTAAGAGCACAGATACGGTCACTCTGGTCCAGAGACACACCCCTATGTACATGCATTTAAATACACTGTATCGACTTCTCTTTAAACACTGAAAAATGGAAGAAATACAGTTCTGGCTACTCTTTAAAAGTTCCTTAAACTGTTATAAATCTCTTTTCACTTCTAGATGAGAGTAGAGAAGGTGGGGCAATGGTGGGGAACCCCTTCAATCGCACTTTGAGAGTCTGTCACACTCAGAAGACCAGGAAAGACATGTTACCCCAAATGAAGATAGCAACAGAGCTCTCTGCGTGGGGGTAGGTATTTTTCATTTCCTGCTTTCTTCCCCATGTTTTATGCAATAAACATATACTAGTGTTTTATAATCAGAAAACAAAATTCTTTTTTAAGTTATCTAAATAAACCCTAACAAAATGCAGTGACTTTCAAGCCAGAGAACACAACTGAACCCAGACCCAGCCTTCGAAAACAAGTCCTTTGAACATCTGTCCATCTAGTTGTAATATTCTCTTCAACAGTCCAGGTTTGCTTCCAGAATGGCTTTCCTAGGAACAAAAATAAGCTACTGTTTCTAGGAAGCTTATTTTTGTCACATATCTATTTTAATCAAGAGCCAAAGATAACCACTGACATCTTTCCTTTCACCATTTCCTCACCTGTTTCTACTCCTTCCCTCAGAGCACCAAGTTCCTTTTAACAAACCCATAAACACCAGGCACGCTGTCTTCCTGCAGCACGTGTGAACATGGACCTGGGCGCCTCAATGCTTTCTAGAGTGGGTTCTGGGGTAGAGCAGGGGGAAACACAAAGCCCCCAACCGAGCCTGGCTCTGGCGTGGGTGCCTCTTGTCGCCGGGCAGGTCCCCTGCTGTTGCTCGCTTTTCTTCAGCCATCTGAGCTCTAGAAACAAAAAATCTAGACATCTGCGCACCTCCAAGTTGAAGGGAATGGCAAGTCCACCTATGACCATCTTCCTTTTCAACCAAATCCCTCTTCACACACCAGTTAAATCCGAACACTTTCAGTAACACACTGAACAGATGGGGGCTGTGGTCCTTGGTCCCACAATCTCAGCTGCAGATGAAAGCTGACCTGCCAAAGGCCTGCAGTGCCAAGCCTGGGGACTAGCAGCTCCCCCTTCAGTCAAGGCCATGAGCCGCCTCCAATCTGGGGTGACTGGGGGCACCCACTCTCAACTTGTAGATCAGAATTCCCAAGTCCAGCCGTTCTTGTCACCCCTGCCATCTGGAAGGACCCAAAGTCTCCAGTCCTGAACTGCAGATAGAAACCCTCGGCTTAATGCACAATCCCGCAAACGAAAACTGCTAGTTCGACTCCCAGCCCTGAAACTCAGCACGGCTCCAACAAGGCCTTACATTCCTTTAAGAGGATGACACTGTGCAAGTAAGCACTTCCAGTTAGCCTGAAGGTGTGACTCTGACAAAGTTTCTCTCTCACTGCAAGGAAGGTGGAGGAAGAGACAAAGGCAATAAAGGAAGTACTCCTCGGTGACTCCAGACCCAGCCGCTGAAACCACAGAGCAGCTGCAAACAGAGCCGATGGGACAAAGTGCGGTCAGCACTTGTCCTGGGGGAGAAAAAAAGCACACAGCAAACACCCGCCACGGGCCCCACCCGGGCTTTGAGGCAACGAGATGGGCCTGGGAGCAATGGCAATGAGTCAGGATTAACAACCTTCCAGTCATTTTTACATCTCTGACCTTTTCACCATTAAAGGCAGACAGACTGACACACATACATTGAGACCTAAGGACATCAACACTGCTTGACAAAGAGGAAGATACAGTGAAAATCACACTGTAAACCAGCGGTTCTCAAACTGTGGGATTTCCAATGGCTTTAGGCGACCCCTGTGTTTTGGTCGTTTGACCCCCGCGGGGTCGCGACAGGTTGAGAACCGCTGCTGTAAACAAAGCTGCCACCTAGCATGCTAAAATAATGAAAGTCATTAAAAATCTGGGGAGGAAATATATAGAAGAAGGAAGACCTCAAACTTTTAGAAAAGTTCTTGCTTACACAACTTTAGTAGGCAGGATAAACATTAATGTTGAAATAATAATGATATAATTGCTGAACTTCGTTAAAGTACAACTATGAGATGTGCGTCTTGGCCACACCCGATCATCCTGAACACATGGGGTCATTGCACAAAGACGTGCCACAGCCTGAGAAACAAGGTGAAGGAGAGTTCCAAGGTCACTTACAGTGGGCGTTTCTGTCGAGTGGCATGAGAGAAGAGATAAAAAAAAACAACACACACACCAAGTGAAAAAACTACAGAATTTAAGCCAACAATTTTAAACACAGTATGAATGCAATAAAAACATTAAGGAATAGATAAGCAAAGTCCAGGTTTTCATGGATTTAGATTAGCAAATACCAATGGGAAATAAAAATTTTTAATTATTTCAAAATGATGACACAGTTGACTTTCAAAATTCAGGGAAGATAAAGCTGCAGTAACAAAAACTATGTAAAGAATGTTACAGATTACAATCTGTTGCTGCCCTGCATGCTCTGCTTCTGCGCCCTCAGACATGACAGAAGAAATTATATCCTAGGGCTTGACTTATAGGTCTGGGCAAGTCTGATTTTTATCTTACCAAAACTTTATCTAACTAAAATGTTTCTGAGGTCAAACTTAGAGTGTACTGTCCCTAGCCAGGCTGGAATGGAAAGTCCAGGGAACTACGTGACCTTGGGCTTCATAAATGAAGGGTAGGGTAACATAGTAAGCGCTAAGATCCTCAGCAATTTGATGAAGCGATGATGACTCTGGGCTCAGGCTACCCACAAGCATCAAGGGAAGCAAGGAGTCACCCTGTATCTGTGACAAAAGTTGGTTACCCAACTCAGCCTTCTCGGAGCACCCACCAGGACCCATTTACCAGGTCAATTATTTCTAGTTGTAAGAATCCAAGTCAACTGATAGTGTCATGCAGTAATCCACCACCAGGTGGCAGTATGTGGCCAGAGCATCTGCAAATACCTTTCAGTCTAAGAAATTTAAAGCATTTTAATATTGGCCACAAAGGGGAAAGGAAAAATTAAGAAATCAGGACCAGAAATTAAGTCAACTCTTCTCTTTCCCATCCTGTCTTTCCCCTGGCCTAAAAGGGCCGTTGGGTCTTCTGTGGATTTTCTGCATAATGAGACTGATACTCTTGTATCTCAACCTTTAAAGAAAGGTTGGCATGGAGGGCAGGGGCAGAAAAGACTTAAGGAACAGATGTGCACTTCAGACCTCACTGTGTATTTTCTTTAGGGAATGAAAGGAGTAAACATGGAGCCCTGTACCTGCGATTATAGAGAAAACAAAGTGAAAGATCGCCTGTGTATGTCAATTACAAACACTGTGTCTGAGATACGGAAGGTGTTGAAGACACAAAATGAGAGATGCCCAAAAACTCCAGGGCTGCTTCTGAACATGATGGGTCTCTAGTTAAATAGGTACGTGTTATCAGACACTATTATATACATACCTATTGTAACCAGCATGGTTATATATTAAAAACTCACGGGTAAAAAACGGTGGTGAATGGAAGAGCCCATAAAGATCACCTCATTTAAGGGCAGGGAAGCTATGACAGCCACAACCAGGATGTGCTCGAGGTCACCCAGCTACCAGCTCAACAGAGCAGGAAGCGAAACAGAATCTGGGTCTCTAAGCTACAAGTCCGGAGCTATTTGCAATACACCACCTTGCTTTTGTATTCGTGTTTCATTTCTACCCTTTGCTGCTAAACTAGTCAACAGTGCGTCAGCAGGACTTCTCGGCCTCAGCACTCTGACCGGGCTGGATGGGCCTGGGGCCAGGTGGAGGGTGGGGTGGGGGTCCTCAGCACTGCAGGGCATTGCGCAGTGTCCCTGGTCTCTGCCCACTACATGCCAGGAGCATATCCCTGCCAGACCCCTCAGTTGCGAAAACCAAAAATGTCTCCACACATTGCCAAGCATCTCCCTGGGGGCCAAACGCCGGTTTGTCATCCACTATGCTACACAAAATGATCTAGTGCTTACCTAATAGAACATCTAAAGCAGTTCTGTTGTGCAAATCCCAGTTAATTAAATGGGGTGAACCTCAGGAACGAGATGCCTTGTTCTTGATCTTTTCCCAAACCTGAGAAAGTTCACGTTGCTGGAGGCTGGCTCACAAAAGCAGGTAGCTCAAGATAAGGGAAGTTGAAGCCCTGCTTTGTGCATAAACCATTGGCCGAATATTCTAGAACTACAGCTTGGTTTTCCACGTGGGCTACACACTGACACCCTAACACCAAGTAGAAGTTGAATTAACAGTGACTGCATGAAGTTCCCCGTGGCTACGTTTCTTGATTTGAAGACCACCGGTAGAAATGACTGACGCTTACCAGCACGTCTTTTGAAATTATACCAATTACTTTCATTTCCACTTCTGATAGAATTACATCCTGAAAAAATTCAAGGATGAAGAAGTGAAGTCAAAAAGACAAAAGAAGTAGAGATTTCCCCGGGCTACAGGCAGACACCAGTCCACAAGCAGGTGTGAGGTGGCACAGGGAACATTCCATCCAGACACGCCCCGGAGAGCTCACTGAGGCGGCAGCACCCCTGTATCAGCCTCTGAATGTGGACGGCTGTGTGGTTCTTTCTCCCATTTCTAACAATTCAGCACACCCTGAAAACAAGCCAAACACCTGGGAAAGGCACCTTCGCCCATTTCAATGACCCTTCCAGGACACAGCCAGGAAGGACCCAATGAGAGCACTGGCGCCCTCCTCATCCTAGCAATGGTCTCTCCTAGCAATGGTCCCAGATTTAAAGGTCACCATCTCACTGAAGAGCCTGCTGGCTTCAGTGCCCTTACACACAATTTCTTCCCCGAATGTGAAGCCTTCCTCCCGGGACCAGGAAACCCCAAAGACCTTGTCAACACTTACTTGTACCAGTGGCAACAGCAGCCAGCTGGGGTCCCCGCTCGCGAGGTCCATCCCCGTCCCCGGGGAATGCGTGCGGTTGAAGGGCAGCGGCGGCTGGCACATCTTCCTCGCCCACAGCGGAGGCCTGGGCCCGCAGTCTGTCTAGGGCGCCCAGGCCTGGCACCTCCAAACTGTCCCCCAGCGGGGCCAAGGGCGAATCCCGAGAGGCTGGGAGGAAGGGCGTGTCCAAGGGCGAACTTGGAGGAGACAGGGAGGACAGGGAGGAGCGGGAGGACAGAGAAGCTAGAGACTGGGGCGTGTCCAGGGAGCGCCTCTGCTTGTGGAAGCCAGAGGGGCCCTGGGGGTCTGAGAAGGGGACATCCCGTCCCAGGGAGTCGAAGGGAATCAGATCAAAGCGCAAAAGCTGGCTGCATTCGGCGTCGGGTTTGTCGTACTGTGGCAGACCATAGATGTCAGTAAAGCTGACGGAGCTCAAGGAACCCCGGCTGGAGGCCAGCGAACCCCGGCTGGAGGCCAGGGACCCACGGCTGCTCCCCGAGGACACCGTCAGGGTGCTGGCAGACAGGCTGAAACGAGAGAGCCCGCGCCCTTAGGACAGCAGCCCGGAGAGCAGCGCTGGCGCCTGCTGTTGGTGGCGAGGCTCAGCGGCCAGTCTGCTCCCAAGGGAACAGAGTCCTGTCTCAGGCTCCCGTGCGCCAGAGCATTCCTTTAAACACCCACGAGCACGCGGGTAAGGCGCGTTCGCTGATACTTCCTTTGAATGCTGGCAGAGAGCAGTAGTCGACATCAAGGAGTCATGCACGAGTTCAAGGTCTGGCTCAAAGGCGGACCAGCGGAGTCCACGCGGTCAAGTTACTCGCCCGTCTTGAGCTTCCCACTCTCACTGGGGCTGCGACAAAAACACTTCCTATTCCTGGCGCTCTTATGAGAAAAACTGAGAAAATCATACATTGGAAGCCCTCACCATTATGCTTCACAATACAGTGAGTACCTGAAAACGGGAGCCTTTACTGAGCGTCCAAATCGTATTTCAAAATATCTATTACAAAAAAAAAAAAAAAAATGAATGTTTTTAAAAACCCAAAACAAAACAGTCCGTGTGCACGTATGTAGACGACATACACACTTCCGAAGCTGTGAATTACAAAATCCTCAGGTAGATCTGACCTCAGACTGTTATTCTGCAGCCGGATGTGGTCTCCTCGTGCCCTGAACCACGGTTAGCAGCTCCTCTCAGAAACACAATGCACCACCTCCCGCTCTGGGTTACACCCTTCAGGGGCTAGTTCTGCTGGAGAAGGGAGCTGAAGGGAGCTGTGAGGTTCACAGAGGTGTTGCTGGAACGTGACAGTCATTACCCGGGAGTGAAGGACAGCTCTCTTTAAAGGCACCTACCTTTTCAGCTGGGACTGCAGATAGGACGCTAGGCGGGTAGCTTCTTCCAGCTGCATGAGCAGACAGTTTCTTTTTTCCTGAAGGAGAATCCTGCAGGTAAGAAAACAGTCCGTCAGTGGATTTCAAAGACAGCGAGTCTATTTTCCTTACAAGACATTCAACTATAAATTCCCCCCAAAATGATTTCAGTTTGAATGGCTAAATTCTAAAAAGTACATCTAAGTCATAAATGCCAAAATAACAGACATTTTTGTCTCGCTTGGAAAGGTTCCGCCAGCTCCCTGAACAGTGCCTGATACACCATCGCCGCTCAGTAGGTGGGTGGGTAGGCCCACAGAGGCGTGCGCAGCAGGAAAGGCACACTCTCCCCCCACCTTCTGTCTGCTTGGCCAGAAGCAGGCTAGGCAGCAGCTACCCTAGCCGAGACCCTCAGAGAGGCACACAGAAGTTTTCTGACGCAGCCTCTCGATCGCTCTCCACTAGAGGCGCCCGGGAGCGGCAGCCACACCCACCTCTCCGTGGCGCCCTGCACAGAGGTGGCCCGCGCGCGCTGGATCTCCTCCTCCAGGCGCCTCCGCTCCTCCTCGAGCCGGGCCACGTCCTCCACTGGCCGCCGCTGCTGGACGATGAGCTGCAGCTCCTGCAGCAGGGCCTCCTTTTCCTTGATGAGCTGCAGCCGGTCCCTGTCGGCCTCGGCCATGCCCGGCCAGGACTCGTTCTCAAGCTGGGCCAGCTGCTGCTGGATATTTGACACTCTGCAAGAAACGGAAACAGAAACATCCAGGAACTTATAAAATTGTCTTCACATGTTCTCAGCACCACCACGCTGATTCTAGAAACTCAGTCTGCTAACTAAAGACTGAAATTATTGCACTGAGGGACCCTTCAATCACAAAACTAAAGAATCTGGAAATGATATGGATAGAAATGACGTGTAAGTCCTTTGCATAATGTCCCCTGGTCTATGAGATTCAGGGTGACAGTGACCACATCGTGCTTATTTCAGAGAACTGACAAAAAGGCTGGCAGTCCTCCACACACTCATGTGCTGCTTTCAGATTTGTGGATTCCCGCGTGGTCCTGCCCCAGAGCAGGAGGGAGCTGGCTCTTTTCTCCCATCTCCCACTGCCACCATCTAAACACTGCCGGCCACGCGACAGAGGCTTCCGGCCTGCTGCCCACTCTGCCGGGCCTCCCTGCTGGTATCCACCTGTAGAAAGCACAGGGGAGACACTCACCTGTCGCAGAGCTTCCGAGTGAGGAGCCCTGAAGCCCGGCGCTCTGTGGGCAATGCCCTGCCCCAGAGACCTTGACCGTGCTTCAAGTCCCAGACATCATGCAGAGAACAGATGGCCAACAAAAGCTGATGCACGGAGCCGTGAACACACACGCCAGCTCGTGTATGGAAGGGTGAGGGCCAACCCTGGTGACTATGGGCATGATGTGGCATGAACTAGTCTGGGTGCAAACCAGTCAGTCACAGTAAATGTCAACGCCACCATCCTCAAGGTGCAAAAATACAGACTCTATCATCACTTTCCATGTGCCTAAATGTCCATGTGTTTGCCCAACAAACAGACTGCACCACGTTTTATGTCCTGGGGTTTTGGTAAATTCAGATTAAGTAAAATAGATGTGGTTCATATTTTCAGAACATCCTTTGAAAGCAGGAGTAGAATGTTTTTAAGTTTAAGTGTGGCTATATGTGAGTGTTATCTATTTCCGGACAGAAACAAGGAACACCGGACTTACCCTGAACGCAGCACTATGGAGGACAGAAGTGGGCACGCATGCCCAAAAACAAAATTGAAAGACTTCTCTGATGTCACAGAGTGCTGTGAGGACAGGTAAATGGCGGACGGACTCAGTCCGGCACCATCTAAGGCTGTGGTTCTCACGACGAAGTCCCTGCCCCACAGCCTCAGCATCACCCGGGAGCTTGTTACAGGTGCAAACCTCAAGCCCCACCCAGACCTGCTGGCGGCGACATGCTGGGGACAGGGTGAGGCATTTTGAGTCTTGACCAGCCCTCCAGGTACTTCTGATGGCCGCCTCAATTGGATGCCCTCTGCTCTCAGGCAGCGTGGCCTGGTCTGGAGGCTGCGCACTGGCCTTGGGGCCCTCAGGGGCCAGCATCAGGCCCTGACGTGATGATCCTCAGCAAAGCAGGAATGGCAGGAGTGCTCCTGAGACTGCCCGTTCCCATGCTCAGGGCACATGTCATTAATCAAAGCTAGCATCCCGCCCGCTGGGCCCAGACTTCAGAACCCTTCTCAACACCGTGCTCCTGCAGGTACCGCCAATCGACCGGCACTGGTGCACATGGTAGAGCCTGCCAACCAGCCCTGCACCAGGCCGGGCTCCTCCTAAACTAGACATGAGCACAGGGCCGGGCAACACTCCTTCTTCCCGTACCAAGCCCATCAGAAAACCCGGAGTAGACAAGTTAAACATGTGCATTTTCCTCCCATCCAGTTCCCCAAGAAGGTAAAGAAAATAGTAGAACATCAGTAGCTTTATTAGACGAGTTCTTTTCTAACTTAAAACTAATTTCCTGAAAATGTGTTGGAAAATGGTGCCAAATCATGTCACTGAAAAAACTAATGACAGAGGCAGCTGAATAGGGTTAGGACTCCAACTGGGCTTAGGCGTCCACCTATGTCTAATTAGTGTAATTAAAATTTATGGCAGTCATATAACCGAAGCCCAAGGAAAATACACTCCAAGCAGACCCATAAATAAGTTTGTGCCAAATCAGACACCATACCCAATGAAAGTTTTGGAACATTCTACTGTAGGTCAGGACAAGTCAAAAGTAAGGAGTAAATATAAAAGAGATGAAAAACAAAGAACAAATCCATCGTGTCCTCATAACTTTTCATTTCCATTTAGCGGATCTGGAAGAAAGCCCGAGTCCAGCTACAGTTAACGACATTACCTTGTAATACATACTAATTCTCATGCACGCACTATGAGCAGGCGTGTTTTAAAAGAAGTCCTTTTGAAATTTCTGAGGTTTACACATGAGATCAAGATTCCGTTTGAGCTGGCTTCAGGTCAGCTGTCATGCTACGAGGGTTCGAGTTGCTGAGGGCGGCAGATGCAGCCAAGATCACCCTGCCCTTTCCCCAAAACCTCCAGGAACATCCACTACCAGAAAAAATACTGAGGGGGAGAGAAAGGAATTGTATGAGGGAAGAGAGGCAAAGGGCAACTTTCAAAAGGTCTGCCCACTGCACAGCTTGTGCAAAAAATATGCAGGGACGTGTGGCAAGGGACAGCCTCCGGAACAGAAACACAATCTGGACGAAGCTGACTTCATGCAGCCCATCTGGAAAAGTTGTGTGGGCTGCGCTGAGCACCAGGCCAGCATTTCTGTGCTTAAGAATAGTGCTTTTTAAAAAATAACTTCACGATGATGCAAAGGCCTGCATGTCCATCTCAGAGCCCTGTATGAATCTAGAAGAACATCGACCTCTACTGCACAATTCAATTTCTTCACCTGCGTCCACTCTGGGTGCAGACCCCTGAAGCCTGCTCTCAGCCAGGCTGACAGGCACATGTGTCTCCCTGGCTGTCTGTCTGTCTGCACCAGAAGCCAAAAGCTCTGGTAGGATTCCTTCACTGACTTCCTTTACACTCCCCCAGTGATGGCCAGGACGGCTTTGCTTTGAAAACAATGTGCCTTGTCCACCACGCTGCCGGCCTGGAAACAGGCTGCACTCACTCCCGGAGCGGCTGAGTGCGCCAGGCTTGCTGGAGGAAACGGGCCTTCCGCCTAAGGCCGAGCCCGCTGCCACCGCCACCCCTCCCTCCACATCATGCCAGACAGCCCACCACGGGGGCCGGACCCGCTCCTGCCAGTGCCGTCACTCCACTTCTGGGTAATACGAGAAAAAAATTTCCAGAAAGGCTCTTTTCTGAAACATCACTTCAGTGAGATTAAATACGTGGAAGCAAAGTGAGGTCATGATTCAAGTTTACAAAAAGAAACTTTTCCAAGTTCATTTTTAAAGAGAACTAAGAACAACATAAAACTGGCGAGGGCTTTTTTCCCTACAAGTCAACTGTATTTTTTATTGATTCTTATTTTTGATAGGTAATACATTTTATGGCATATATATAATCTCTCACCAATGCCTTTAAAAGCTTTACAATATATGTCCCCGTGCTCGGGGCACTGAAGGTATGAAAGCAAGTCCTCAGTCAGGCATTCAGGTTTCATGTTTATTATGTGATTTCCAAATTCTATTCCCTGAACAGGTCTAACGTGGAGAGAAGTGAAACAGGAATCGTTTTTCCTTTACTATTTTTGCCCAAACACCTTTTCTGTTACAACTCAGGCACCATTAAACCATGAATGGAAACCTGAACTTAGGCTGCAGACGCTACTCAGACCCTCACAATTTATAGGAAAATCTTAACTATGATTTGAATTTTTCCAAGAAAAAAATACACTTTTTATAATATGCAATTTGAGGCATTTTTACATATCCCAAATGAAACCAATTATTTGACTCGCAGCTCTATTCTGCGGTCTACTGTATAATTCCGCCTGTTCCTAAAATACTGCTGCTTTCTGGAACATGCCGGCACAGTGGCAGCTTAGAGCCCCACATCTTCCGATTTCAACTACAGCGACAGATTTGATATTCCTTAAGTTTTCTCAGTTTTCTTTTTGTAAACATCTATTTAAATGGAAAGCAAAAGTCAAGAAAATCTCAGCTGAGATCTAAGATAAACAATGAAATCACTTCAGCTGATTAAACTAAATATTGATAAACCAAGGACCATTAGGCTCAACTCTTTAGTCTACTTTGGAAATTCGAGAAGTCTGAATCTAGAATAAGCGGTGTAAGTCTCTACTAATACACGTCCTCTCCGCCCTCACATCTTTTCCCCTTTGAAGGATCTTCAGAGAGCGACTTCTTTAAATGAAAAGCATCCTGCAGGCTTCTTGCTCTTGGCCTGAAGGGGGGGGCAAGACATCAAGGATGCTTTCCTTGTTTCCATAGCTGTGCCCCACCCCCAAAGCCCAGATCCACAGTTACTTGAGAAATGAAGAAAAAATCTAAGCGACTGATCAAATTCCACTGGAATACTAACAGTACACTGATTCCTGACAACGGTGAACAGCAGGACTCATCCTGGCAACAAACACTAAGACAGAGAAACTGGATGGCCAAATGTTTTGTTACTATCGGGACAGCAAGTGTTTCTATGGAAACAGCTACAGTTTGTGCACAGTTCCGGAACAAGTGCTCTTCGGTTAAAAATAAGGAGCTATCTGCGTCATCGGGGTTGCTTCAAGACGACTTGCTCTTCCAAATTGGCCTTGAAAAATTCTAAAATTTTTAACCAATAAATTTTAACCAATATTCCTATCATAAAGTCTGCCTTGCAAATCCAGAATGATATTCCCGAATGGAAAGGAAGCAGTTGTTTGGATACATCTCGCAGGACCCGGAGTTGCAAACACAAAGCTAGGCATGATAGTGCTGGTTTCTTCTGGAGGATTCTCTAGAAATCACAATTCCATTTGGAATTATGAGTTCCACTCCCACAAACATCCTTTGAATTCAAATATACAGTAGACGAAACCCTTTATTGTCTACAACACAGCATTTTGACAATTTCCCAATGCTGGGAAAAATCTCACATCTAGATATGCAAAGAAAGACTTCTCTGAAGGACATAAAGGCAGAAACTTCTCCCTGGTTTAGAAACGGCAGAGCTTAGGAGGCCATGAGAGGGGTGGAGAATGTGGGGTGACACTGAGCCCCTCCAAAACACAGGATTGCCTCGCTACCTCGGGACCCTTCCCTTAATTCCACCTGCAAAGTTCCTTCTGCCATGAAAGCAACATAGTCACAAGCTCTGGGGGTGAGGACATGGACATCTCGGGGTGCTGTTGTTCCGCCAGCTCTGGCATTGCGTCAGCAGCTTGCCTTCAGGCCCGGCATGTTTAAGGAGCATGGAGGGGCCCGTGTGGCTGGGACAAGGCAAGTAAGCAGGACAGGGGAGTGGGCTAATGCCCTGAGTTAGCAGACCACCTGCTCCTGTAGGCCCTTGTCCACAAACAATAGGGATTTAGGAACAAGACAAGAGTGAGGTTTCCCAGCTGCAGTGCTACTGATCCTCTGGGCCACCTACATCTCAGCTATGAGGTTGCCTGGCACATTGTGGGTTGTTTAGCAGCAACCCTGGGCTCTGCCAACTTGATGCCAGTAGTCACAAGAATCAAAACTGTCCTCTAGGGGGCAAAAATCTCCCTGTCCATAATTGAGATTGACTGTGAACAGAGGAATGATGGAATCTCACATACTCTGAAATGATCACTCGTCTGAAAAAAAATTCAGATGCGGCAATTTAACTCAAAGTCACAGATTCATGTTGAGCTGCACCACCAGCACAGAACTGCACCATTGTCACCAGGAAAAGCGCACGACAACTGAGAGAGTGTCCCTGCCAATTACGCTAGTGAAACTTACAAAGAATGGTGACATTTAATAATGCTCAGGGGACTCAGGACTCTCAGTCACCATTGGTGGCAGTGTAAAGCGGGTAAGTCATTTTGAAAGGTAATTTGGTGACATCTATCAAAATCTTCAAAGCATGTGTCTCTAGACCCAGACATTTCATGGCTTAGTATCTGTCTGAAGAAACAGTCACGTCTGCAAGGTCAGGCCTGTCAACAGATGTGCTGTTTGTGAAAAGGAAACACTGTAACTATCTAGATGGCCATCCATGGGGGGTGCTTATAACATTACAGAAGGTCTGCAGCATATTTAACTACACTGCCCTTAATTTATTTCAATGTTTACATAAAAGACCAGAAGGTTTCACACTCAATCATTAAGGGTGGAAGATGGGATCAGACCGGGGTAGGAGGGGGTGTCTCTATTGATTGTGCCTTTGACAAAAACAATGTGTGCGTGTATTGTTTATGTACTCAATATAAAGAAAACACGCGTGTACTATATGTGTATGTACATGCATCTATGCCCTGCTGTGTGCACATGCATACTCATACACAACCTGGGTATCCTTACTCCTAGCAGAATCACTGCTCTCCTCACGTATTCCTATTAGTTGTGAAGGAGTTTATCTTCCCAATAGGTTAAAGAGCACATGTGATCACACCAAACAAGTTCTTCAAAACACCTGGAACAGGGCAGGTGTTGAATAGACATACACTCTCCCAGTTTCCCAAGAAGCCTCTTTGTGTAGCTGACGCTACTGGGTCACCCACCGAGGTCAGCCACTGGGAAACCACACAGGGATGGCCGCGCTAAGATGCCACAATTCCCCAGCACAGAGCAGGGGTTCTCAGCCTTGGCACTAGTAACCCTGGGGCTGGCCATTCTTTGTGTGGGGGCATCCTGTGCACTGGAGGACGGTGAGCAGCGTCCCAGGTGTCCACCCACCAGAAGCCAAATGCACCTCCCCCAGAGCTGTAACAACCAAAAGTGCCTCCAGACATGGTCAGAAGTCTCCCTGCTGAAATCACTGCTAGTGGGGAAAGGACAAGCAGTCCTTGTGCAAGCCACCCAGGACGTCTGTGCAACATAGCCCTGACTTTTCACTATTTCCAGAGCAGTCTGGAATGGCGTTTTGGAGGAGACCCTACTGTCCCACCAAGGTCGAAACACTGGGGACAAGACCCTCCTCTGTAGCTGCAGTGTCTTCCCTACCAGGGTTCTGGCCATCCTGAAATACTACTTTCCTTTAGCAGATCCTGAAGAAGTGCAGCGTCCCCCTTGAATAATTTTCTCAAACACTCAACTTTTTACCCAAATGTATTATCTTGACATGCGATCTCTATAAAACAAAGAAATCACTTGCTATGTTTGGTAAATGTCACAGCAAAACACGTAACAATTATGTTCCCTAGTGTAGCAACCACCTAGTTTCTGCCTTTTATACAACACAGCAAATTCCAGCACCCACACTGTGCAGTTCCAGTGGAAACATGCAAGAACGAGCAGAGGAATAGTCAAAGGGACAAGCGCCCTGACAAAGCCCAGCCAGCTCCAGAGAAGGAATGCGCCTAGATGGGGAATCCGAGCTCGCAGATAAGCGGCGTGGCTTCACGGGCTTGGCCGCAGTCCACGTGCAAATGGAAAGCCCACCACGAATACCTCGGGAAAAGCCAGGAAGGACTGGGTAGAAGGCCTGGGCAAACAAAGGCCCATGTCAGCCCAAGCCGGCCCTCTCGCAGGCAGTCAGATGATCTGTTTTTGTTGCTATTTTTACATTTTCTAAAAAGGCAACAGAGTGGATTTCCAGACATACATGAATGATACAGTATACCGAACAGGCCTAACTACTGAGCTTCCAGAAAGAACCCCTTTACTCCTCTTGGCATTCAACTCCTTCTCCCCCTCTCCCCAAGATAACAGTTCCTATGTGACAAGAGAAACTTTAAAAAGATATGCTTTATAGCTTTCCGAAGCATATATTTTGAAATGATTCTCTTTTTTATTTTTAATTGATTTTTGTATAGAAAGAGGAAAGGAGAAAGAGAGAGAAACATTGATTTGATGTTCTACTTATTTATGCATCACAGCTTGTCTTTTGCACGTGCCCTGACAGGATGGAACCCACAACCTTGGTGTATCAGGACGATGCTCTAACCATCTGAGCTACCCGGCCAGGGCTGAAATCATTTGTTTTAAGACTCTTGCAGAATGCATAAAAAGAGAAAGTCTCTAAAAATAGGGCACAAAAGCTAGGGCGGAGTCAGAATATTGACAACAGGGAGCCTGCACACAAAGGGAGGAACACGCTGTGTTAGAAATCCCATGTGCCGTGGGGACTGCTGCTGCCTCTCAATTTTGCTCATGCCCTGTGGATAAGACTGGGAGGGAGAGAGAGAAAGACAAATTTGAAAATGCACAAACAAGGTCAAGCCTCAATTTTCAGAAGGCAGGTGATTTACAACACAGGTTAACAGAAATGTCTCCTTTTTCAATTCTCTTCATCAAAATGAAATAGATTAGGTACCGCTACCCCCTGTTGACCTAATCTTTATGAAACTTTCTTTCAAACCAAGATACATGACTTGTTCCATTATTTTGTGAGATTTAGAAACCACATATTTAAAAGATAAAGCCATTTTTGAGTAAGCTGGTCTGAGAGGCTGATGCTGAGATGAAAGGGAGGGAGGAGAGAAGGGAGGTGGGGAGGTGGGGAGGCAGGGAGGCGGGAGGTGGGCAGAACTAAGTATATATTTGCAGTATCGAGAATTTCACCATTGCAAATGCACATGAAATTCTATGTATTAAGAAGCTACATATAAACAAAGACCCTTTATGTTGTTATTTATCCAGACCCTGTTTTCTGATAAAAAGTGGACAATCACACACTGGAATGCTGACAAAAGTCTGTCCACAGGAGAAAGGAAGAAAAAGAAAACAAGATTTGAAAAAGGAGCTTCTCACCTCTTCCTGGCTTCCTCATACTGCCAATTAAGCCTGACCCGGTCCACAAGTCTTGTTTTATCGTCGAAGACAAACTTTCCAAAACAGAGGGGGAGAGAAGGAAAACATTAGAAACATATTTTTCAAAACAGAGAATTCATTTAAACTTTCAGTAACAATGAAGAATATTTTCATTCATCCTTCAGTTTCCGGTCTGCAAAGGTCTAGGAGGAAATACACCAGATACTCCTCAGCAGCCAGCCACCTCTGATTGGGAGGGTTGGGACTGGGACTGGAAAACTTGGGTTTTCCCAACACTGGTGGGTTTGTAAAAAAAACAGTGAAAGTGTATGCATTTATTGTGTAATTCCAAACAACAGATTAAGTTTTGTGAGAAATACAGAATTACTTGATAAAAGTTGATATAAAGGCAAAAAAAGTCCATTTTGTGCAGTATAATCTCTCATTCCTGAACAAATACAAATGATACTGTTCTAAGAGGCCACCAGATCTGAAGATGACGGCCTAGCTGTGCGAGGCATGGGCTACAGGGTGCCTCCGAATATTACATGGCCTGTTAAAGAACCAAAGGAAAGGGGAGCCCAAAATTGGGGCACACTGCCGTCAAAGTTAGACTTGAAATGCTATGCTCCATTGTGATCACTAGTTGTACCTAAACATTTTCATCCTAATTACACTGAAGTCAACAAATCCCTAAAGAAAAGGAAAAAAAGACCGTATGGGGAGGTTGCTGTAGCTCACCTTGGTTAATTCTCCCTTCATTCCTAGAAATACACACTTAGTTCCAATAAATCATCTCCATTTGTAGATCTGACCTTATTAGACCACATATTATGGGCACTAAGTTTTTTATTTTTTAAAAAATTGTATTATGTCAACAAATATTTGAAAATATTCTACTTGAGTGATTAGTGATGAATTTATTGATACACTGTAAGTGCACCCACGCAGTTCAAACCCATATTGGTCAAGGGGGCCACTGTATTTTTCTATAACAACATGATGTTGTAGAAACCACAGGGGTTTAGGGATCAGTATCTTGACTCAAACTCACACCTGCCTCTCCCTAACTACATGACTAGATAATCTGCCACCTTGATCCCCTCATCTGTCACAAGGGGATGGCAACAATTACTTAAATCGAGATAAGAGCCATGTAGCTGCCAACCCAAGCCAACTCCAGGAAAGTCACCAACAGTGATAATTCACTGCTGAAGTTATCCCAACAGCATAACCAGCCAATCTACCCTGACATTTCTGGAAAACCATTAGATTTTGTTAACCAATGTTGCTCCAATAAATTTAATTTTTAAAAAAAGAAAAACACTAGAAGACCTTTGAACTAACCTGTTTCTCTCAAACTAGTTAAGAGTCTCTAAAGTCTAATTCTAACCTTATGATAAGCAGCAATGAATTATTCATGGAATTCACTGAGTCTTGTACTTCTTTGCTTCCCTCCTGCCAAAATCTTTAGGCAAAAAATTCCAGACATTTTTGACTTACAGACTCTTCTCATGGTGACTGTATTCTTTAAACTAAAGATGCCTAGTCAAAAATGTCCAATCCTACCTTTAAGAACAGTGAGGGGAAAACTGAAAATAGGGCTATTCCAGGACACCCAAGACATAAGAAGTCATTATTTTCTAACATTATATTCCCCTCAAAGAGGTACTATTTGCCAAAATTTCCAAATACTAGCTCATTATTTAAAACCCAGACGTTTTTGTCAATAATTTTTCCCTCTCTTTTTTCCTTTTTCATTTAATCTGGGGGAGGCACTCTGCATTCCATTGATATTTCATCTTTACCTAGTAAGCCCAAAGGAAAAGAAGCCATTCAAACTGTCTTTCCATTTGTAACAAATAAATGATAAGCTTCCCTCAGTCACATTACAGAAGTAGTGTCTTCAAGTATTCACCACCCTGCAGCAATGATGACTGCCAACTTTACTTCTGTGGCTAACCCGAGGTTTCACTTATCATCAAAAAGGGGCATATTGATATTCTTTCAAGTTCCAAACAAAATTAATTTTAGTTCAATTCAATTTCCTGACATTCTTTTAGGAAAAAAAAATAGCACCAAAGTATAAGCCAAGGGTCCCCAAACTTTTTACACAGGGGGCCAGTTCACTGTCCCTCAGACTGTTGGAGGGCCGGACTATAAAAAAAACTATGAACAAATCCCTATGCACACTGCACATATCTTATTTTAAAGTAAAAAAACAAAACGGGAACAAATACAATATTTAAAATAAAGAATAAGTAAATTTAAATCAACAAACTGACCAGTATTTCAATGGGAACTATGCTCCTCTCACTGACCACCAATGAAAGAAGTGCTCCTTCTGGAAGTGCAGCGGGGGCTGGATAAATGGCCTCAGGGGGCCGCATGTGGCCCGCGGGCCGTAGTTTGGGGACCCCTGGTATAAGCCAAGGGTGAAACAGCCACAGAGCCTTTGAAAATCATTGGTCTAAGCCAGAGCTCAGCAAACTAAGGCCGGAAGGCCCAATCAGGCCCACCACCTGCTTTTGTAAATAAAGTTTTATTGGAACCCAGCCCCGTCCACTAGCTTACATATCGCCCATGGCTGCTTTTGCATTATAATACAGTTGAGCAGGTGTGACAGAGACTACACGGCTGGCAAGGCCTAAAATATTTACTTTCTGGACAAAATATTTACAGACAAAATTACCTGATACATACCCTAAAAAGTCATGTCTGTCAAAAAAAGAAATTGAAACTCAACTCAAAAGGATTCTGCCATTTTTAAGAATCCGAATCACAAAGAGATAATAAGCAATTTAATTGCATCCTAGGCCACTGAACCTTCACGGCTAGATGTGAAAAACAATATGTTTTCTTCAAACTTAATGGCACAAAATGCAAAACATTTCTGAAGAGAAGTGGAAAATTAAAGTAGCCCTTCTGTGTCAGCCCACTCAGTCCGACCCCCAGCGAGCGTACCTCTCCGATGATGTCGGTCTGAGAGCCAGCGTCACAGTACTGGTGAGCGTCGCCGCCTGGGTGGTGGGGCAGCTCTGGCAGCGGGTCGGTAAGAGAGAAGTTATTCCTGAAGCCATCGGTGAGCTTGGCCAGGCTCTGCAACAGAGTGAACGAGCCCCTTGAGCCGAAATAGTAATGCCCCCCTCCCTCCACAGGCAGTCATCTCATTCCGGGTTCAGGTCGGCAGCTTCAGTGCTGGGGGGCTGGCCACCCCAACCTCCTCCTCATTAGATGTAAAAGAAATGTCCAGCACCACATGGCCCTTTAATAAAATTCTCAGTGATTGAAATCAGATAGCAACTGAGTCCTCCTAGCAGTACACGAAAAATAGAACTGTGGTACCATTTTTAATGTTTTCCTAAACATTGTGTTTCCTTTAAAAAAAAAAAAAAGCATTCCTCCTAAAAAACCCAAGCTCATAGAACCGAAGAGTAGAATAGGGGGAGGGCAAAATAGGGAGATGTCAGTCAAAGGTAAGAATTTGCAGTTATCCGTAAGTCCCAGGGATGTAATGGACGGCATAGGGACTACAGTGAACACTGCTGGGTGGCATATTTGCAAGTTGCTAAGAGAGTAGATCTCAGGAGTCCTCACCACACATTCACACACACACACAAACACACACACACACACACACACACACGTAACTCTGAGGCGATGGAGATGTTAACTAACTTGTTCGCGGCAATCATTTCACAATATATATGTATATCAAATCATCACATGCTGCACCTTAAATTTATATAATTTGGTTTGTGAACTATACCCCAAATAAAGCAAGGAGGTCATTCACATCCCAAATGTTCTATCAATAAATGACTCTGAGATGAATGGTCCCTTGAGATCTCTCTAAACCACACAGAAGGTGAAAACAGCTCCTAGACGATATTTACACATTTTTATAACCTGAATTTTCAATCATGGTTCTAGATAGTCAAAAGTCACCTCATATGTATGTTAGTTTGTCAAAATTCAGAGTAAATATGTATTCTGGAGACTGGACCCCCTTTGGGGGAAAGTTTTAAAAAATCAGATTTTCTCAATTTTTTAGAAGCCTATTTCTACAGACACCAGCATGCCCAGGTAGAGTCTAGCAAGTAGCTGGCTCTGGATCTAGACAAAGACACCCTGGAATGGGCCAATATTGTTAAGTTCATAAAAAAAGACTTAACAGCTTAGTTGATTTGACTAGAAGAGGATGTTTCCCATGCAACCTAAGGGTGAAACAGCCACAGAGCCTTTGAAAATCATTGGTCTAAACCAGAGCTCAGCAAACTAAGGCCAGAAGGCCTAATCAGGCCACCACCTGCTTTTGTAAATAAAGTTTTATTGGAACACAGCCCTGTCCACTAATTTACACATTGCCCATGGCTGCTTTTGCGTTACAACAACACTGTTGAGTAGGTGTGGCAGAGACTACACAGCCTGCAAGGCCTAAAATATTTACTATCTGGACCTTTACAGAAAAAATTATCTGATCCATGCTCTAAAAAGTAATGTCTGCCAAGAAAACATCTCAACTCCAACAAGTCTCTCTCCTCCTTGACCAAAGGAAGCAATGCCCTCCAAGACAATCACCTGTGCACCTGTTTCATTTGGCTGGTGAATCTGAGCTCTGCTTCCAATATCCTTCTGTGTCTTACTGCAGGATCAAGACAAGTGCCTACCAAGCACTAGATACTCATTTAGTGTGTTAAGAAAAAAAGAAAAGTCACAACAGAAACAACTAGCTGCATACCAGCATGGAGCAAAAAGGCCAGTGTGCATCTGTTTGCAAAAAGTCATCTTTTTCTAAAAATAAAATAATTGAATATGTAAAAAATAAAATAAAGCAACATAAAGATACAATGATCCAGCCATCTAATTAAATCTATGCACGTGGTAGAACACTATGTAGCTGCATCAAGGGATGCAGAAGCCCTTGTGCGCACACATAGAGAAAGGTACAGGTGCATCGCTGCATGAAAAGCTGGTTCGGATCAGTGGCGCGGTCCTAGCTGTCCATGAGGGCAGCTGAGCGTGTGTTCACATTGTTCTGTGTCTGCAGAAACACGGCCAGGGGCCGCAGGCAGTGAGAGAAAGGGGAGATAGCAAGACTTCTCATAGACTTTTTGAATCAGTTTGATTTGATTATCATGTTCAAGTCCCAGCCCCTGGGACCTGTGAACTTGAGTTGAATGGAAAGAGTCTTCGCAGATAGAATCAAGTTAAGACGAGGTTATATGGAATTTAGAGTGGGCTCTAATCCAATGATTGGTGTCTTCATAAGACAAGAAAATTTAGACACAGGGAGAACACCATGTGACAACCAAGGCAGAGATTAGAGTGATACATCTACAAACCAACCAAGAGACACAGGATTGCCAGCAAACCACCAGAAGCTACCGAGACAGGAAGGAGCCTCCTCTAGGCTTCAGAGAAAGCACGGCTCTGCCGATGCCCTGATTTCAGACTTCTGGTCTCTAGATTCTGAGAGAATCAATTTCTGTTGTTCTAAGCCACCTGGTGTTATGATACTGTGCTGTGGCAGCCCTAAAAAGCTAACACGCATTATTTTAAGTATATATGTATACACACACATAAAAGATCTCTATGTACACATAATATTATATACATGCATGTCTTAAAATATATATGAATTGTGCATGTCATAAATATATAATATTTTTTAAATTCTAAATAAAGGAAAAATAGACAAGTGGGCAGGCAAATGGACACGGGCTCTGAAGAGCACTGGCCTCTTACCTGCATCAGGTCTCGCCTCTCCTTCTTGCTGGTACAAATGGCTTTCTTGATGGTCCGGAGCTCACTCATTATAGCCTGGGCCTCATCCAGCTTGTAGCTGGTGTGAGCATTTGACATCTTACGATCAATCCTGGTTAAAAAAGAAAAATACTGTCATTCCATGTGAAATGATCACATTCCACTGAACACTATACAGACCCGAAAAGCTTCACAGAAAGGTAGGAAACAGTGCAAACAATATTTTGGCAAAGGAAGACGAACGGGACTTGTGCCGCGGCAGGTGAGGAAGACATTCCAGTCGGGATTCTACTAATGACGAGGCAACGAGACCATCTGCTTGAGAAACTGCCTGAGATTTTAAACTCCCCGCTCTGAGAGGGTCACGTCTTACTCATCTATCACCTGCACCTGGTCAGGAATGTTCACTAAATAAACATACAGCTGAGTTCTCTGTGTGCAAGGGGGATATAAGGGAAACAGCAAAAAGTAGTGAACTTTCATTAAGGATGTCGTGTACAAGAGTTGGGAAATCTTATGTCTCCTCTGTATGTCTCTTTCTTTGAGCTCTCCTGGGTCTAATTTATCACCCTCTCTCTACTACTCACCTCCTCTTCTCTTTCCTTCAATCCAAACGTCCCTTCGCCTTTCTTTCCTTCCCTGCATTCAACCTTCCTTCCCTCCTGCCTTCCTTTGCTCCAACATTCCCATTTCCTTCCTTCTTCCTTCTCACCCTTCCTTCTTCTTTTCCTTTCATTTCCTTCCTCCCTCCCTCCCTTCCTTCTTTCCTTCCTTCCTTCCTCCCATCCTCCCTTCCCTCCCCGCTCCCTGCCTTCAAGCCCACCCTCCCACCTACCCCTGTGGGCACAGGCTTGGTTCTGGCTAGTAGAGGCAGAGCACTGACCAAGATGACGCTTGGCTCTGGCCTTCTAAGAGCAGGCAGTCCCCTTAGCTGCATGTCCTCTGTCACGTCCTCCATTCCTGAGGCCTAAGTCTTAGGAGCCCTCAGGGCTAAAGAAGTTGGAATACTCCAGTCAAGAAGTGGAATGCGCTCCTCTGGAAAGCCGTCCAATGCTTCTCAGGTTCCGGCTCCACAATTACGCAGCTCTGGTTCTAAGGTGTGGCCCCAGTTAACTGGACATCCAGACCCTTAACAGCCAGCCCAAAGGCCCTCACTTTCCACTCACAAAAGCACCCTGGCATGCTAGTGTGTACAAGTTACGCTCCAGTTGCACAGTAAGGCCCTGGGCAAGTCACTCACCTCACCTCTTTAAACCTGGTTTCCACAGGTCTCACAGAGGGATGCTAAGAATGTGTCTCCCGTTTAATGAGAAGATGTAAGGAAAGGGCTGACCTAGCAGAGGCCTGGCGTGTCCTGTTTGTGGTGATTATTACTACTATCAGGACGGTGCTGAATATACTTACTCATGGAGAAAAAGTAAACAATTCACCAACTCCGGTACTTTATTATCATTAACAAATTCCTGGCCACATGCGTCACAACTCACAGCAAAACTCAGCGCCAGAGCTGATCTTAGCTGTCAACGGCCGTGGAATGAGAGAAGGACAAATAGAATGAGCAGGAAACCATCCCCTCCCTTTGGGAATGGGCTCCAGGGCTCGGCAGCAGTGCTGTGACTGCCATCGATTACAAATCAAATATTTATGAAAACTGGTCCCAAGTCCTCTTCCACAGAGAGCAGATGAAGGAGCACCATAGGGCCCCACACAGTAAAGGGTGACACCCCTAAATCCTAACACAGCTTGACCATGTGTTCTTCCACTTCAGCTAGTCTACAGAGAACCAAGAGTCTGTAACGTAAGACAGAAACAAAAGGCCATCCATCTCACATCTGCCAAGGAAGTGGCCTGACTTTTCTCGCAGAAAGAAATCTAGACTCATTTACATAATCATGTCTTCTTTATTCATCTTCTGATCGAAGGCTTCCCAATCTGTCTCATTTATGTCACAAACCACAAACCACATAGGCTGATGAAGTCTGTAGAAAATGACTACAGCATTTTCAGACTAAAAGAAACCTAAGGCCAGAAAAGTCTGATTTCTCCGTAACAATTAATGACCACCACCTCTGTTAACCAGGTCCAATGGCTGCTCCAGAATGAAACATCCAGCCAGGAGCTCATCACCCAACACTGACACCCACATGGAGAAAGGAAACTCGATTGCCTTAAAGCTGTTTCACTTGCTTAAAATCAGTGCTAGTCAAATAGCCACAGACACACAGCCACCGTTCAGGCTGCGATGAGGGACGCTAACCACGTCAGCTCCAGCTCTGGACTGAAGTGCTGTGACTTCCTTTTGGTTTTTAGCAGCTGTAATGCCTAACTGTGGCCAGCAGTCCCTCAAGGCACCAGGTTCTACGCTGGGAACAGCTGCCACACAGAGGAAAACAGGCTGCAATTAGCATCGGGGGAGGATGAGTAGCCCTGTAACTGTCCCATCGGCGGGCACGGCAGAGTGCCTAGAAGTTCAACTTCAAGGCCACAGACTGGGCTCTGGCTTAGCTCTCCCAAAGTGCTCTGAGTCCTTGAAGAAGAATGAAGCCTGGCCTAGAGCAGCTGTTTTCACTCAGTTCCGAAGATGTCCCCATGTGGTGAGCAGGAGTAGCTAAAGGGAGAGCCTGCTAGGGCTTGAGGACCCATGGCCTTGCTTCAGCAAGCACCTCCCCCCTTTGCAGTCTCAGCTGTTCTGGTTCTACAGAACATGTTGTTTGTAGAACATGTTGTTTGTAGAACGGGGCAGGAAAGGGAAAGATTCCACTGTTAAAAAAGTGTGAAAGCTATTAGAGAATATAATCTCAATGTTCTAAAAATTTCTGAAATACTATCATTTAAAAAGTTATCTATTATTGTAAAACATACAATTACATAATAAAAGGTATTATATATTATCTAAATATAATTATATAAACATTTATAGTATATGTAATTTGATTACATTACATGAATAGCATGTTAAAATAGCTCAATGCCTGACTGGTGGTGGCACAATGAATAGAGCATCAACCTGGGATGCTGAGGTCCCAGGTTCAAAATCCTGAGGTTGCTGGCTTGAGCGCAGGCTCACCAGCTTGAGTGCGGAGTTACCAGCTTGAGTGCAGGATCATAGACACAACCCCATGGTCACTGGCTTGAGCCCAAAGGTCACTGGCTTGAAGCCCAAGGTCTCTGGCTTGAAGCCCAAGGTCTCTGGCTTGAAGCCCAAGGTGGCTGGCTTGAGCCCAAGGTCTCTGGCTTGAGCAAGTGGTCACGGGTTTGTCTGGAGCCCCCTGGGTCAAGGTACGTATGAGAAGCAATAAACAACTAAAGTGACGCAACTATGAGTTGATGTTTCTGATCTTTCACCCTTCTTGTCCGTCTCTGTCTCTCCTCTCTTGCTAAAAAAATTTTTTTTAATTAAAAAAAATAGTTCAATGTATCAAGAACCTATCAGGTCAGTGGTCCCCAACCCCCGGGCTGCGGACCGGTACCAGTCTGTGGGCCATTTGGTACCAGTCCACTGGTCCACAGAGAAAGAATAAATAACTTACATTATTTCTGTTTTATTTATATTTAAGTCTGAACGATGTTTTATTTTTTAAAAATGACCAGATTCCCTCTGTTACATCCGTCTAAGACTCACTCTTGATGCTTGTCTCAGTCACGTGATACGTTTATCCGTCCCACCCTAAAGGCCGGTCCGTGAAAATATTTTCTGACATTAAACTGGTCTGTGGCCCAAAAAAGGTTGGGGACCACTGTATTAGGTGACAATGTCATGCTATGTGCTTTACCTTTGTCACCTCTTTTAATCCCCCTCAATGGCTTTTCAAGATAAACATAATCTTCTCAGATTTTATAATGACAAAAACTGAGGCTCAGAGAGATTAACTAAGTGGCCCAAGATGACAAGCTAAGATCTGGTAGAGCCAGGATTCAAACCCCCATCTAATTCTCAAGTCTGCATCGATGTCCCCTGACATCACAGGTGGATCCCTACTCAGAGTGGCCAAGCCAGGGTCCACCAGCTTTTAAATATTTATTTATTTATTTATTTATTTATTTATTTATTTATTTATTTCAGAGACAGAGTGAGAGTCAGAGAGAGGGATAGACAGGGACAAACAGACAGGAATGGAGAGAGATGAGAAGCATCAATCATGAGTTTTTCGTTGCAACACCTTAGTTGTTCATGGGCTTTCTCATATGTGCCTTGACTGTGGGCCTTCAGCAGACCGAGTAACCCCTTGCTCGAGTCAGCGACCTTGGGTCCAAGCTGGTAAGCTTTTTGCTCACACCAGATGAGCCCGTGCTCAAGCTGGCGACCTTGGGATCTCGAACCTGGGTCCTTCCGCATCCCAGTCCAACGCTCTATCCGCTGCGCCACTGCCCGGTCAGGCTCCACCAGCTTTTATATGAACAAGAAATGTTTCACAAAATTCAAGCTAATCCCATTTTTAAATTTGATCAATTTTCATCTAACAAAACTTCAAAGGACAGGAAAGCTCTTCCTTCACAGCTGCAAAATTCATTTGGGAGTTTTCTCCCTATTTTCAAATTCCTTCTAGAACTTTGGTCAAACTCAATGATTTGGTATTTTCTAAAATATTAATATATTCCATTTCATAAAGAAAATCATAACATCTGACTGCCAAACAACTGTCTTTTTTTTTTTATTTTAACTGAGTCCAAGACAGTGCGCCTATATGTCTCAAAAAAATGACAGAAAATTGATAATGCTCAACAAAAAGTGGTACTAATAAGGAAATAAGTTACTATGCAGTGTGCTACGATCTAAATTTTATGTCCCCCCCCCAAATCTCACATGCTGGAACACAGTGTGATGGTGTTAGGAGGTGAGGCCTTTGTGAGGTGATCCAGTCACAGGGGAAAAGTTGTCACAAATGGGATTGGTGTCTTCATAAGAGACCCCAGAGAGCTGCCCTGCCCCTTCCAACACGGTGAGGACACAGCGAGAAGGTGGCCACTCATGAACTGGGAAGCGGGCTCTCACTGACCATGAAGGCACCCTGATCTTGGGCTCCCAGCCTCCAGAACTAGGGAAAATACTACTCTGTTGTTTATAAGCTGCCCAGTCTGTGGTACTGTTGTGATAGCAACCCAAACGGACTAAAGCACAGTGTAAAGAAAACTCAGTCCACAGAATCCAGTCTTTACTTTTCACCTCTGAACATCCTGCAGCAGCTCTGGGGAGATGGGTGACTGGCTCAAGGTCACACATCCAGTAAACGGCACAGAGAGGCTCACACTGAGGCCCCTCATGCCAGCACTCATCCACCTCACCACCAGGTGAGCAATGCACTCGTCAAGGCCTCCGAACCTGCACAGAGCCAAACCTGAAGGCCACCCACACAGCCAGTCAAATGTCATGCCGACCTAAGCTGGTGCTCCCTCTAGTCTGCCCTTGAAAGCAATGGTTCGAGAGAAAAGGAGAAGGTGCAGCCTTGAATGATGGCCATAGTACCATTGAGAAGGCATTTTTGAGATGTTTATCAGCACTCTCTTCCTTCCGCTGCCCTAAAATTTCCATATTTGTTGTTCAATTTAAGATGTCAAGAGAACTGCACTGGCAAAAGTAAAAGCAAATGACTTCTTAAACCCACATCTTGAAGAAAAGGGCTGCCAGGCCTCTAAAGATATTCCATGTTAATACCACACATTACAACCCAAAAGAATGAGAAGTTTTGTTACAACTCTACCTTTTACATCACCAGCTCTGGCAGGGGGCCTTGAATGAACCTCAGAAAGCTTCCGGCAGCCTTCTATCAACAGCAGGTCCTGTGTGGAGCGCCAGACCTGTCCCACTGCGGAACAATGCTCTTTTTGTTTCCGCCCCCATTTCTGTATGTTTTAGTGTTATCTGAGCAGTGCTGGGCTTTTCGCATGGGCTGTACCTTATGTGCTGTGTTAACGGGATATTGTTGGTCTAAGCCTGTTCTAACTGTGAACAATCCTACTCTCTTCTGAAACCACTAAGTCCCCGTGGGCAGAAAACGCTAATTCTAATATCTAATACTGCCTCATTCTGGTAGTGAGTGCTCAGAAGAGATAAGTCACTCTTATTTAAGGACATATAGGTTTAACTTCACTCAAAGCACCCCAACAGGACAGAAGTTCATCAAGCAATTAAAAGGCTTGAAGCAAAGAGGCCACCTGGCTACAAACATACCTCATAGAAACTGAGTACTGAAACACTGTTTACAGTCCTTGTCTGTAATTTGAACAGTGGTAACAAGAAACAGTATTTCTTAAAACACAACATGCAGTAGGGAAGGAAACGCTAGTGGGCGATTAATAGGAAGGTGACTGGACGGTTTACAGAGACCTCCCCAAGATCCTCACAGCCTAGGCCCTCACGCTGAGGGCTCCAGTGTCCAAGAACGAAGGGAATTGTGGGATGGCTCCCAGCAGACAGGAGCTGTGCCATCAGCCACTCAGCACAGTACCTGGGGCCCAATCCATTCATTCCACAGAGCCCTGCCCTGTGCCTAGAGCTGTCTGGGTCCTGAGGCTGAGCAGGGACCAAGGCCAAGCCCTTGTCCTCATGCAGCATTATGTTAGCCTAAGAGATAGACATCTAAAAAATAAAGTTTTAAGAAAAACAAAGCTGGCTTTGGGAATAGAATGGGACAGAGAGGGTTCCTTTTTAGATACAGTGGTTAAGCAAGGGTCTTGTTAAGATGCCATTTGTCCAGAGAACTAGCGAAGGGGCAGAACAGGCATATGAAAGTTTGGGGGGAAAGAATCAGCACAGTGGCTGGCAGGGTAGCCAGGGGGTTGGTACAGATGACTGAGGGTATGACTAGGGGGAAGTGTGGTCATCTAGAGTCTATACTATAGCCCAAGTAAGAGAGAGAAAGCCACTTAGGGCCACCAGCAGAGGAGATATTTCAAAAGAATCCCCGTGGCTAGAGTGGGGAAACGGTGAGCCATTGCAGCAGCTCAGCGCGGTCACAGCGGAAGCTGTGAGAATGGAGTGAGGCCAGGTATGGAAAGAGCACACTGTGAAAGACAGACAGTAAGAAGGCAGTCAGAAACATGCCCCCCAGCCCCGCAAAGCATCCTGGACCATCGGGCCAGCACTCAGGGACAGGATAGGTGTCATGGCGGAAAAAGGCTTCAATGGCACATAAGCGTGGGAAACTCAGGGTGAAGCAATGTTAAATGAGCCTCCTGGCTGCAGGACAACTCGGAATCTAACACGAGGTACATTCCAGATCTGCAGGAGATCTAGAATAACTAGAGAGGGAAATCTCCCCACGGCCGTTGGCACACTCGGCACGTTCTTGTGCATCACCCATCTGGGAAACTAGTTCGGAGTCCTCCCCCTGTGCCCTTGGATGCTAGTAATGAGTTACAGTAAGATAATTTTTCAAAACAAGCTTCAGCAATGTCAGCACAGCAGAACCCAGTAGCTCTTTCACTGGAAAAGCCCAATTTTTCTGAAGACTTTTTAATCAAAACTGTTGCTCCTGCTTTCTGAAGACTTTTTTAAAGGGCCTCAAGAGAAATGCAAATGACAACTACACTGAGATACTATCTCTCACCTGCGAGACTGGCAAAAATGCAAAAGCCTGACAACACGTTCCGCTGGCAAAGCCACGGCAGCGGGGCAGTCACCTGTTAGTGCTGGAAATGCATAAAGCTGCGACCCTTGAAGAGGGGAGTTTGCCAATACCTAATAATACCACCAGTGCGTTTACCCTTTGACCCAGCAAACCCAGAACTTATGCTGAAATCTTTTGAATGGACGCGTGCATGGCATTAGGTGAAAGGCTGACGGGTATAAGTGGATGCACCAGGCAGACAACGCCAGAATCCGCCAATCACCCTCACACCACAAAAAGAGACAGCCAGAGAGTGCAAACCCCCTGATGGAAGTGGCACCACCACCCATAAAACACACAGACCCCCAAGAAAGGGAAGAAAAAGAAATTGAACTCAAATCAGATCAAGCCCCTCAAACTATTATTGACACTAGATCGCATAAATAACAGGAGCCTGGGAAATAACACCTTGCACATTCAAGCAGCAAAGTCACTGTCGGGGAAATTCTACTGGAAAAGCAAATGAGCTTCCTCAACAAAGCTGTCAGAAGGACAAATAGAGGAGAGGGGGGAAGAGATTAAGAAATACAAAAGCCAGCCTGACCTGTGGTGGCGCAGTGGATAAAGCGTCAACCTGGAAATGCTGAGGTCGCCGGTTTGAAACCCTGGGCTTGCCTGGTCAAGGCACATATGGGAGTTATGCTTCCAGCTCCTCCCCCCCTTCTCTCTCTCTGTCTCTCCTCTCTCTCTCTCTCTCTCTCTCTCTGTCTCTCTCTCTCTCTGTCTCTCCCTCTCCTCTCTAAAATGAATAAATAAAAAAAAAAAAGAAATACAAAAGCCAGACGTACTGTGTGGGCCTCGTCTGAACCTGGACCCCAACAAAACAGAGAAACGGGCAAACTCACTGGAGAAAGGACAATAGGTTACTCTTAAGTCGGGTATAGGTGTTATAGTTGTTTCCAAAGGAGTCTGTAAGTTTAGGAGAGATATTTAAGGATTAAACATGACTCTGGGATTTGTTTCAACCAGGTAGTAAGAGTTTGGGGGATGAGGCAGGGTGAGGCCAAACAAGATGGGCCATTGTGTGTTAGTTGTTGAAGTGTGATGTGGGGTCCCGGAGGGGGTCCATTATACCATTCTCTCTACTTCTGTGTATGTTTGACATTTTCCACCATTAAAAGTTTATATATATTATACACATACACACACGTACATATTCTGTCATTAACCCAGAGACTATGTTCATGGCCAGCTCCCATCTACAAAAATTAACAACATACATAGACTTAAAAAAAATACAAAAGGTTCTTTTTTCCTCACTTGGACCCAAGCGTAATGATGGATTTTCTTGCTAGCCAGGAAAATTCACCAAGATAAACAAGTTGAGTTTAAAATGTTTTCAGCGGCCAAACTCCTGGTGAGGTGCTCTGGGAAAGAATACACTGGACATTCTGGGAAGCAAGAACAGCAGAAATGTTTCTGGAGGAAAGACCAAGGGTATCTGCCTTTTTAAATGAAGGTTGGCAATAATATCCCAGAAGCCAAATTACGGACAACAGCTCGCATCTTCTCTGTGCTTACAGTTAGAATCTGACAGTACGGCTGGCATAATCACCTTATCATGCCTACCAAAGCTTTTCACAATGACTCAATAAATAATACCAAGCTGCATGATTCAACCCAAATGTAAGAGCCCATCTTCAGTACCAGAAAAAGAATAAGGCTGTCTCCGTCTTGTACACAGGCTATGGAATTCAGAAGAAGGGCACAGATGACTTTTACTTGCAAAGCATTTTACGCGTAGCATGAGTGCCCATGTTCTCTCTCCTTCCTGTGAGTTTGTCAGAGACATACGTACCGTGAAAACGTGACATCAGATTCAACTCTGCCTTTCGAGGCAGCTCCTTCTGGAAAGCTGGGGTAGGTAGGTCTCCCACGACAGGCCAGGTCCGTGACTTTCCCCCACACCACTCCTCAGCCTCCACCAGGTCTGGCAGGGACTGAGGACTGGCCTCTCAGGGGCGGCCTGTTTGCCACGGCTGCTCCCAAACGTGGGATCAAAGTAGCAGGAAGACGCAGGCAGCAGCAGCCACCTCCTCGCAGTTAATACTTCGTGCTGGCTGCAGGTGCAGTTACAGCCCCCCCAAAAGCCCCCCCACGGCTCCTGCTTCCTGTCCAACAGCCCTGGAGAAACCAAGGCCGCCCTGTCCTATTCTTAAATCTACTTCAACTACAAGAGCTGAATTTCCTTCCTAGCAATGCCAAGGGGAAGGGCCTTCTCAGTCACCTGAGCCCTGGTACTTTTTATTTTCTAGAGCAGCAATTTTCAACCTTTTTCATCTCATAGCATACGGAAACTAATTACTAAAATTCTGCAGCACACCAAAAAATATATTTTTTGCTGATGTGTGTGACAAAAAAAAATAGGTATAATTTTGAATCATTCATACCAGAAGGCTATTGTGTTGACTGTTGTCATTCTTTTTTTTTTTTTTTTTTTTTTTGTATTTTTCTGAAGCTGGAAACAGGGAGGCAAACAGACTCCCGCATGCGCCCGACCGGGATCCACCCGGCATGCCCACCAGGGGGCGATGCTCTCTGCCCATCCAGGGCATCACTCTGTTGCGGCCAGAGCCAGTCTAGCGCCTCAGGCAGAGGCCATGGAGCCATCCCCAGCGCCCAGGCCATCTTTGTTCCAATGGAGCCTTGGCTTCAGGAGGGGAAGAGAGAGACAGAGAAGAAGGAGAGGGGGAGCGGTGGAGAAGCAGATGGGCGCTTCTCCTGTGTGCCCTGGCAGGCTCAGTGGTAGAGCGTCAGCCTGGCGTGTTGTCATTCTTTTATTTGACAATCTAAGAAAAAAGAGGTCAGTGCTCCTGACTAAATAGGTGTCGCATGTTTTAAAAGTCTTGCAGCACACTGGCTGAAAACCACTGTGCTAGAGTGTTTGGTCTTAAACTGATGTTGCTTTGTCTTCAATATAAGCTTTGTGCTTAAAATAAGGAAATGGAGATGGCCAGACGATGAGGGCCGGGCTAAGGAACAGGTGCTGAGCTGGCCATCCATTACAGAAGCCAGAGCCAGTGGGGAAGGGTGCCAGGCAGACTCCCTTCCAAGGCTCAGGGGCCCCTGTGCCACCTCACAGGGTTCCTGAGCCACCCTGAGCCCCACCACCTGCACAGCACACTCAATATGGCCTGAAAAGTCGGTATTATCTACAGACAACGTAAAGTCATGATTCTCCCTGAATGAGAAAAAGCAACAGTGTGGAAGCAGGAAAGCAGCCTCCAATCCAATGAGTCAGTCCTAGCGACCCTCGGCAACCTCCCGAATGAAGTGATTCACGCCGCTTACTTCTTACCCAGCCCCTTAGCAGCGACTGGGACAGCGTGGGCCCCTCGCACACAGAGGCACCAAGTAGGAGTCGGGCTCTATGGGTCAATACAGAGTACACAACGGTGTGCTGGGACACACAGCTGCAAGTTGACAAAGTGAGCAACACGCTGGTGGTCAATATTGAAAAAGCAGCTTGATTTGCTTAAGCAAAAAACTTTTAGGCCCTGGCCGGTTGGCTCAGTGGCAGAGCGTCGGCCTGGCATGCAGAAGCCCCGGGTTCGATTCCTGGCAAGGGCACACAGGAGAGGCACCCATCTGCTTCTCCACCCCTCCCCCTCTCCTTCCTCTCTGTCTCTCTCTTCCCCTCCTGCAGCCGAGGCTCCATTGGAGCAAAAAAGATGGCCCAGGCGCTGAGGATGGCTCCTTGGCCTCTGCCCCAGGCGCTAGAGTGGCTCTGGTCGCAACAGAGCGACGACCTGGATGGGCAGAGCATCGCCCCCTGGTGGGCGTGCCGGGTGGATCCCGGTCGGGCGCATGTGAGAGTCTGTCTGACTGTCTCCCCGTTTCCAGCTTCAGAAAAATACACACAAAAAAAAAACTTTTAAAAGCTGTAGTGACTAGGGCTAATTAAAGGGAGCCCCACTGCGGATTTTCATGTCACAGGAGAGGCAGCACACACTCTGCTGGGTGACAGCAGAGGAAGCAGAAGGCCACAGCCGAGAGGCGTCAGGGTAAGACTCCAGCTCACACTGAGCAGGTACCCAAATCCACCACCTGGCGAGGCCTGAGGGGGCAGGGTGGGTACCAGTGCCTGAGAAGGCCAAGTGCCGCTAGGCAGGACCCAGTTCACCTTTCTCTTGTGTCTCCCCCTGTGCCTATCATATGTCCTCAGTAAAGAAATGGACAAATGAATCATCAACCAAACTGATCCCAGACGATTAAGAAAGGGAAGTTCAACCTCGTGTTAAACCACAGGGTGTGACATGCTCAGCAATCACCATTTATGTGAGGCAGAGATAGTTACATTTGTAAAACGCTCACATTCATGTAGCACCTCTAAAGAGCAAAACTGCAGTCACATGTGACACCGTCACTGCATCTGCACACAGGATGCACGAGAGAGGCATGCTCCCCACCTCCCCGAGATCAGCACCACACGATTCCTGCCATCTGCTGAAGGCAACTCCGTAGCAGGTGCCGGTGCTGCCTTCTGGTCAGTTTAGCCTGATGGTCGCCGCTATGGACTGAATCACGTGCCGCCCCTGTCCCCACCACCACCAATAGGATGGTATCTGAGGATAGGACCTTTGTATACTGATCAGATTTAGAAGAGGTCATGAGAGTGGACCCCATAATGGGATTAGCATCCTTATAAGAAAAGGAAGAGACACCAGAGACCAGAGCTCCCCCACAAGCCCCACAACGTGAAAACATAGCCAGAAGCGGGCTCTCACCAGACACCGACTTGCCAGTTCCAATGATCTGGGACTTCCACCCTCCAGCACTGGGAAAAGTGAATGTCTGCTGTTTAACCTCCCCCAAGTCTATGGTATTTTGTGACAGCAGCCAAGCCGACTGACACAATCTGCTGACAGTGAGAACAGTAGGCACAGAAGGTGTAAAGCAAAAGCACATGTCCAAGTTCAGCAGGTGCAGCCAGGTTCTGAAGCGAGAGAGAATGGAATGGTGACCAACAAGCATACCATGCCCTTTCTTTAAGAAAATTAATTCTTTGGGCCAACAATACCACCATTTATAAAATAACTTTTGTTCATTGAATTTGCTGACTTAATATAGTTCACAAATGATAAGAAATTCATCCCAAAACTCTTAGTAGGGATAAAGTTTTTTTTTATAAAGTTGCCAACAGAAGGAAGACCTACAGGCCAGACTGTCCAACAGAACAGTTCGTGATGATGGAAATATTCTACTGACTGTGCTGTTCGGTGCAACGGCCAGTAGCCGAGTGGTTCTCAAATGGGGCGAATGCATCCTCCAGGGAGCACTGGGCAAAGTCTGGAGACACTGTTGGCTGTCACAAATGGGTGGGAAGGTACTGCCGGCATCTAGGGGGCCAAGGCCAGGGACGCTGCTTAAACATCCTATGATGCACAGGACAGCCCCCACACAGAGTTCTCTGGGCCAAGATGTCAACAGTGCCGAGGTGGAGAATTCTACACCAGCCACGAGATTACTGAGCATTTCAAATGCGGCAACTGAGACAAGGGGATGAAATTTTTTATTTTATTAAATATTAATTAATTTGATTTTAACTTTTAGAATAAAAAAAATTTAAGAGACTAAAACTAACAAAACTGGAATTCAAATTTAAACTGCCGTGTGTGTCTTAGAGAAGGCAGCTATCGAGAATGTGCATCAATATAAAATAAAGTCCTTCTTTCCTAAGTAATTCCATCTAAAGGAACAAAGTATCTTCAAGGAAAAGAGATTCCAATGCTCAGCCCTGGGGAATGGTGTGCACAAACCAAAGAACAGACGCAGATGCCCGTGGAGCGTTCGTGTCTGTCCGGGCACCAAAGAGGTCAGCACAAAGGGCCATCACCGGAGCCGCTCCCTCTGCCCCCGGCCACTTACTCTTGCAGGGTCTCCACCCCCTTTTCTTTGTACTGCAGTTCTTGCTTCATCTGGGTCAGCTCTCGTTTCAATCTGGAAAGCTAAAGACAAATAATATTTTGGTTTTCCAAAATATAGCTGTGAAAATGATTTCTATAGATGTAATCACTGTCATTGAAGTGTCTGAGTAGCTTGCAATCCACTGGATCATCTACTCTCTGCAAGCACTTGCATTCACACGCACCTGAAACCGCCACCCTAGAAGGACCTGCCTTGCTTACATACCAAAGTCCCAGAGGTTCTTACCCACAGGGAACACCAACTATTTTCTTTTTGAAGGTATTGATTTGCTCATTACAATTAGCAAACGATGTCACACCTTGTCCATCCTCCCCTCTACTTGCTCTTCCCGGAGCCCACGCAGGAAGCCCTGCCACAGAGAACATGGTCTCCGTCGCCTGGAGTGCTTATTCAGACACACTCTGGGACCTGCTCCAGGCCTGCATCAAAGCTCAGAGGGTGGGCCTGGGAGCTCGCTCACTTAACCAACGCCCCAGGTGTTTTTCTTAGGTGCACGAGAATTTGAGAACTACTGTCCCCAAAGATACACTCTGCTTTAGGGAACGAGACACCACAGCTGGATGCATCATTTCCAAGGTGTCTCCTGTGCTTTGATGCAAATGCAACAAAATGGACCCTCTTCCCAGACAACCAAGCCAAGGGGCTGAAGGGCTGAAAGGAGGGTC
Organism: Saccopteryx leptura; assembly: GCF_036850995.1. Lineage (NCBI taxonomy): Eukaryota > Metazoa > Chordata > Mammalia > Chiroptera > Emballonuridae > Saccopteryx > Saccopteryx leptura. The sequence continues at coordinate 4,066,934 of NC_089516.1, read as the reverse complement.
CACACGTGAACACAGGTGACTTTCTGTTCAGTGTGCTGATGTTCTCAAGAGACACTTACCCTCCTATTGAGAAAAAATTATAGTAATCCACAAAATCAAAAATCTTACTAAAAGATGAGAGTTAGACACTGCCCACCCTAAAATGAACCATGATAAGTGATGACACAAAAAAATACATAAGGGGCATCTGGTATGAAAACACTCGTCTTACTCACCCTATCCCGACGACTTGCTATTTCTGCTTTAATTTGGTGTGGGTCGTATTTTGTATTTGCTGAATATCCAGAGAAGGCTAAACAGAAGGAAAATATTTTATCTTATAATGGATCCTTTAAAATAAATACATACACATAGATAGGAACTTCTGATTCACCATATTAAATACTTAAATCCCAGATTTACAAGTTAGCATTGGCTCTTAAAGAATCAACATTTCGCAGCCTTGAATCTGGACGTCTGATTTCCTCCATGAAGCCTTCTACGGGAGTGCACATAATAAATGAGATGGCTATAGAGAAATCAAAACTCTGCTTACTTTGACTGCAAAACTACTAGGCTTAGAAACCACATACACACACGGGGAGGGAAAGGCATGATTAAGTATGGCAAACTGTTCTCACTGTGTAAATAGTAAATACACTCGGAATTATTTTTACTTTCTTTTAAAATGCTCACACACAGAAGTCTCTGGGAGTTCAGAGCCAAAAAGTCAACTGTGGTTATGTTTAATGGTTTCATTACAAAAGATTTTATTTTTATTTTCTTCACATCTATAATCTCCAGATGAACAATTTTTGACATAAGAAAAAAAATACTGAAGACCTTTAAAATGAAAAAGACAGCTCTCCAGTAACGTGCCAGTATCCGAAGGTGTAAGTAAAAGCTCCTCTTCCAGGCACCCACACTTTTATTCTAGCAGCTTGTTTGTGATGGGTGTTTAGCTAAAGCACATCACCCAGCTAAGTGTGTTCTTCAACAGTACAGTGCACGTGATTCCACCTCCTTTTACAGACATGGCATCACTATGAGTAGCCACTACCTGGGGGTAAATGAGATCCGAAGAGCTGTTCACCTGCGTCTGTCTGCAAAGCAGTTAGGCAATTTCTGCGCAGAGAGCTGTGAGCCCCTTCTGCCATTTCAGTAGCTGGAGCGGCCAGTGGCTGCTTCTAATTCTGCCACCCCCCCACACACACACACTCCTGTGCGTGCTCCTTGCTGATGGCCCGTCTCCTTGTTCTGAGGCTTCTGAAGCCATCAGCTTCCGTGCGGCAGTCACTTGGTTTCTAGCCCTTCCTTAGCTGGTGGAGCTTCCTCTGTCTTCATCTCTGGTCACACCGTGCTGGTGTCATCTGCCTCCAAGTCATTAATGTCACCTGCCCGAAGCCCCATCCACAGGGCCAGTATCCTTTATTTTACTCCTTTAATCTGGGGACCAAAGGCTGTCATTCGAATAACTAGCTGCCAACACCTAGAAACTAGTTCAGAACCATGTCCTGACTTTCTATTGGAAAGGATGGCTCAAAGCCATCAAGTGGCTTCAACAGCAAGATTACTAACAGCCCCAATTATAATCAAAGTTAACCTGAGCAGTTGAGATACCTCCTTTTGTAAAAATCAGTTCTATGGCAAATCTACTATGTAAGCCCCGTCAGTCAGAATTTTGAAACACTAAAATCCACTGCAAATAAAATCTGGAAGAGCTAAGTGTTTGACAAGTTTATGTTCTTGTATTTAAGAGTTGTAATCTCTCAAGACATGGAGTAAAATATTTTTAAGATAGAATTCTTTCTTAGACAAAGAGTGTCTATTTTCAAATCCTGTAACTTCTATCCTGATTCTTTGGTTTCACTGAAGATCAGTAATGAATTAGTTCTATAAAATCTCCACATTAAACTCCTAGGACTTAAAAGTTTCTCAGACCTGAGCTTTAGGGGCTTCCACTGGGACCCAGATAATATGTAAATGACCTACAGTTTGCTCACTCCTCACTGCCACTGTGTCAACTTGTCACCTTGCAGTTTAGGAAGACCGTGCTAACAGTTACCACAGGAGACCTTTCCAATTGGGGTAGAAAGTAACCCCACCAAAAAGTCCAGGGAAATTAACCACGATGTTAGACATCAGTAACAATGGTCTGAAATCATTGCCACAAAACTTGAAATGCACAAGGGAGGCATAGCAGGTCTAAATGGACAAATACATGGCTACCTGTCCCCCCTCTTCTCCTTCCTAATATCCAGGACCCTGAGGTTGTCAGGCATCCACCTCTCCTCCAAGAGACTCAGCCTGATGAAACACAACCCCAGCAAGCCACCAAATCCCCCCAACAGGAAGCCGCCCCACCTCAGAGGACTGTTATATAACAATAGACTTCCTTACTGTCCTGGCCCATAGGAGTCAGTCTTTTCTGAGACCGCTGAAACCATCCTAAATGACAGACTAGATGTTACTTACATTGATACCACTCACGTTATATTTGTTATAGTCTCTAAAATTATAAAATTCCAGGACTGGGATGAGGGAAAAGTCGAGTCAGGTACCTAAGACAGTGAGTATCTCTTATTTTCAAACGCTAAGGAGAACCGTGAACACTGGCATAACTTTTAACAATATAATATGATTTATACTAATTCTCAGTTCTTTATGTTTGCCAGCAAGTCTAATGAAATCCATTTCTGCGGTCCAAGAAACAGCCCAGGATTCCACACCCCATTTTTAATAGCATGTGCTCCACATCATTTAGAAAAAGAACTACCTTCCTCTGTTAAGACATGTCTCCAGTCTCAGGGTTTATGATAAATACCAGACTTTCACCTTGGAAGCTTTCTTCTCTCTTAGAGACCTGAGTGGGCAAAGCTATGAAATTGCTTAAGGAGTCCACTCAAGTATGCGCTATTGTTTTGGGTGATATAATAACAAGGTTTCAGTTTAGCTGGCCCACAATACTGTAAATTATTGTACCTCGCTAGTATAGGACACCTTTCACATTTATTTCATCTATTATCATAAAAATCTTTATGAGAGATGTTGATTATGTTCCCCCCACTTTACAGATTCAAGACAGTTTGTAGTGACTTGATCTGCATTGCGCCATCAGTCACAGAGGGACCTGCATCTGGAACTTGGGCTCCTATGGATCAGCTGTCCAACACCCCTTAATCAGAGTAGCTTTTCCAATGTAAGAAGGAATGGCCCTCCGACTCCCCAAAGCCAACCGCCCACCAGGTGAACTAGACCTGTGTATTTAACACTCACAACGCTGCAGACCTTAGCACTTTCTGTGAATTTCAATTTCACAGGTTACTGAAAAGGGAAACTAGGTATGTGTCTGTCTCTCTCTCTTCCCACACAGGCCTCCTCTGTGCTGTGAGAACCTAAGGTCACAACCCCGGGGCTGAGGGGCTAGGGGCTGAGGGGCTGACGTGCTTTCAAAGACCTTAGTCCTTCTCCAAAGTCACCCTCCGGACAGAGTGCTCCTTAAGACCACGTGTGCCTCCAGGCATCAGCGCTGTAGGGGTTGCTCAACGGAGCCCAGGAAAACTGGCAGAAAGGAGGCAAGCCCGGACAGATTCCATGCTGACAGGCACTAATTACCAGAGCAGCGATAACCCATAATGATAACCCATAACGATAACCGAGGCCAACAAAGGAGCACATGACATTTTTTAAAAGACACCATAAGCAAAGAGCAAAAAAAAAAAAAAAATCCACAAGACCTACAGAAGTACCACAAGAAGCCACCCAGTCCAAATCAAGAATCCTGTCTAACAGACTGGGATTATCTCTCAGTAAACATGTGTGCTCTGCTACAACCTTCAAGATTGAGTCTTGCCAACTAATACTTGTGAAAAATGCTGCGTGATCTATTTCACTCGTGCCTGCTCCAACATGCTTACACGAGGGAGAACAAAAGGCTGAATGGATGGACTTCGGCCCTTATCCTAAGCGAGATAGGAGATGAGAAAGCCTTGGCCAGAGAACCCAGAGAATCGCAGGAAGATAGCCTTCCCTTCATGGGAGGGACTGGGAGCTTCAGAGAGAACGTTGGCAGGGCTGATCACTGATAAGGTCAAGCTTCACCACCACCTCACTCAGGAATTCAGGGTGGACCATCACTTTCCCAACAGAGATAAGGCTAACTCTTTCCCAGCCACCCAAAGAGACTTTTGGTGTAGGCTTCTGGGAGCCAAGCTAACAAGTAAAGCCATATTCCTGCTGCTGTAAGAGTCGATCCAGCCTAGTGGGTCTCAATCCCGGGAATCAGTTGGAAAGATTTTTGAAAACTGGCCTCACTCAAGGCAATTAAATCAAATGCTCTGCTCGGGCAGCTGTAGTCTTTTAAAGCCCTTCAGATTTTTACGTGAAGCCAGGCAGTGCTGAGAAGCACTGGTGTAGACTACGAACTGGGAAACTTTCTCTTCAGAAGGCCACATAGTAAATATTTTTGGCCTTGTGAACCATACAGTTTTTGTCTCAACTCAACTCTGCCATTGTAGCTGCTATAGACAATAGGTAAGTGAATGAGCATGACTGTGTTACAATAAAACTTTATTTATAAGTACCCTGAATGGACAGGATTTAGCCTGTGTGCCACCGTAACTTGTTGACGTGTGATTCAAACTATAATTTACCCCATACGAGAATCCCTTCCAAAAGATGCTGCAAATAAATCATCATATACTTCATCTGAACACATCCAGAGGCTAGAGTTTCTCAGGAAGAATGAAGAAATAACTAGAGGAAATTTTTTTCTGAAATAATGAACATCTTCAGGGATAAAGGCAGGCAAATAGTCTGCTCACAAAAATTAGGGGATATTTCAAAATGAATATGAATCGGTAAAATATCCCCTAATTTTTGTGAGCAGTATAGAAAATCATGTTAGCATGAAGAAAGCAAGAGCAAACTCTACAAAATACAGCTGCAGAAAACGTACCAGGATTGGGTACCAAACAGCTAGCTCTCAAGTTCACACGTATGCTCAAATTCAGCAAAGCATTGACGTTTACTATGGTCAGCGACAAAAGAAGGTCAAGATACTCTTAGATACCAGATAGTACAAAATTGACACAAAATCTTTTCTCGCCAATGTATGGAGATTTGTTCTGGTGGTTTCCACACCTCGGGGAAATCTGTGAAGCGTGTGACAGGATGCACTGCCCCTTCCCCTGCTGTCTTCTGCACCCTTCTGCCCCGATATTAGAGATGACTGCTCTCATTTATTCCTCTCACCATCATCACCTTCCTTCTCCCGATCATCAGCCATTAGGGATAAACGGGGTCCCCAATACTTAGTGTACACCAACACTACGTGCTACAGAAATATCTGTTGAAAACTAAATAGTTTAGCAATCTACTGTGGACAATGAGAAAGTCAAAAAGTAGAAAGTGCTCCGTCTTCTACTTGCCCCAGTTAGTGTTGCAGAACAGTCAGATGACTTGTCAGCTTACAACTGGTCTTTATTTCCAGATGGCCTGAACAATGGGAGGCAAGGTGTTCTGAAAACACAATCGGCTTTTGTGAGCTGCCTCTTCTATGCCCAGGAAACAGCACAGAGCACTGAAGGCTACATCCACAACCAGATCTGGATTCAAATCTGAGTTCTACCATTTACTGGGTATGTAACCTTGAAGAAGTAATTCAGCCTCCTCAATATTCAGTTCCTCGTGTGTCCAATGAAGATAACATCATATGCTTCATAATGTTGCAATCATAACAATGCACAGAAAACACTAGTTCACTGAACACTGTTTCCCTTAGCTTCAACTCATTAACAAAGAAGGAACACAATACAAAAATAAATTTTAAAAAATAACAATGAAGGAATAATGGGAAATAAGTCCATACAGTATTCTGTTCCTAGGACCAAAGCAAGGACACGCCTCCTCGCTTAGACGACCAGCACTGAGAGTGAGCTGGCTGGGAGCCCTGCACGGCCGACTGCACCCCGGAGTGCTATGGATCCCACCACCAGCCGCTCCTGACATGGGCCCAGACCTCTATAGGAGACATCTGTTAGTTCAAGACGACTCGAGCCAATAAGATCACTGCCTTGAACTTTATCCTGTGGTCAAAAATAATTAATTTGAGTCATATCAAAGAGTTTTCCTCATTGTAACTGGTAGTTCAAGTTAAATGGCAAATTGCAAGAGCTTGCTCAAAACCCCAAGGACAGCAGCAACCTGATAAACTACTTGGATTAGTTCTGGATTCCATTCGTAGTCTCTGACATCGGACCCAGAAAGATCCACTGGCATCGCCAGCCCTTGTGAACACAAGCAGGCCCAGCCTCCACAAAGCAGCCTACACAAGGGGGTGCGAGGCGACATCGAGGCAGAGACTTCTAGTGGGTCGGGAAATGGAATCTGGTGAGCATGTCAGAATTTCATGTCAACACCATAAAGTCATCTGTTTCCTCTACTGAAGCTTTCTTCATATACCACTTTAAAGACAGCATCTTAAGAACTTTTTTTTCACTGAGCATTAATAAAATGCCATGGAGCACAGGAAGGAACGTAACTGAGTGCAACTCCCTATCTGCCCAAATGAAGGTAGTGCAAAGCCCAAGAAAATATAAAAATGAATATTGAGGGATGTCCTAGCTCCATCAGACTACAAGTGGGCTAGGCAGAATGCCTCCTGCGCTGCCCCTTGGGCTGGGAGTGGATTCCCACGGGCTGCAATAAGGTCCTCATATATTTGCATTCTCAAGGACTCCAGTCCTGAGTCCCCCAAGCTCCCTGCAGCTGCTGCCCTGGCTGCACCAGTACAGGAGCCAGTAGGTAAGACACACCTTTCCTAGGCAGCTTTTCCTTTTAATCACTGGCAAGGAACACCCAAGTTTTTCTGATATGTTCCATTCTTGGAACCACTGATTAAAGAGCCTCTTTGGAGACCTAACCAAAGGGGATCACGGAACAGATGAGGTGTCTGAGACTATTGGGAAGAAACAATCTATTAGGTTGACTCATGAAATTACCAATATTCAGCCCCTTTTAAGCTACAGAAATGACAATTTTATATGGTTCAACCTAGCTTCTACCAAGAGACTTTCTAAAAGGTTTAGAATCACTAACCATATGTTCTCACAAACAGTTCCAGCTAGGTGTGACTTCGAAGCACCAAGCCCATAGCTTCCGATCCTATGAGAGTAGTTAAAAGGGACCATATGCTGGGCCATAAAAGTCATCTTAATACATTTCAAAAAACTGAAATCTTACATAGTGTAGTTTCTGACTGTAAGGGAGTTAAATTAGAAATCAACAACATGGCATCTTTAAAAAGTCCCAAAAAGTCTGACCAGGTGGTGGCACAGTGGACAGAGCGTTGGACTGGGATGCCGAGGACCCAGGTTCGAGACCCCAAGGTCGCCAGCTTGAGTGCGGGCTCATCTGGTTTGAACAAAAGATTACCAGCTTGGACCCAAGGTTGCTGGCTCGAGCAAGGGGTTACTCCATCTGTTGAAGGCCAGCGGTCAAGGCACATATGAGAAAGCAATCGATGAACAACTAAGGTGTCGCAATGTGCAATGAAAAACTAATAATTGATGCTTCACATCTCTCCATTCCTGTCTGTCTATCCCTCTCTCTGACTCTCTGTCTCTGTAAAAAAATAAAATAAAAAGTCCCAACAACTTACTTTTACAGAACCCCTGAGTCAAAAAATAAATCACAAAGGAAATGAGAAAATATTCTGAACTGACTGAAAATAAAAATACTAAATTTTAAGGGGTGCAGTTAAAGTGATACTTAGAAGAGAATTTATACCTTGAGAGGCAATGTGACAAAATAAAAAAGGTCTAAAATTAATTATCTAAGTTTTCATTTTGGAAGTTTGAAAAGGAAAAATAAATTAAAGCCAAGCTAAGTAGAAGGAAAGAAATAAAAAAGACAAGAAAGCAATAAAATAGAAAATAAATAAGAAATAGGGGAGAAAAGGTAAACCCAAAGCTAGTTCACTGTAAAGATAAATGCAATCGATAAAAGTTCAGGTACAATGATTAAGGGAACAAGACACAAATGATAAAAATCAGGAATGACAGAGAGAGGACAGTGCCACAGGGCCTCCAGGAACTAAGAGAATTATAAGGCAACTCTGGGAAAACTTGACAAACTTGACTAATTCCCTGTGGGCTAATTCCAGCCTGTTACCTGTTTTTCCTTTATCAGAACAAGCCACACACACGTTGTCCCTGGCTGTTTTTGCAGTATAACAAACAGGGTTCAGTAGTTGCGACTGAGACCCTATGGCCCACAAAGCTGAGAATATTTACTATCTGGCCCTTTAGAGAAAAGTTTACTGACGGAGGGATTAGATGAAATAGACAAACTCCTTGAAGCACACAAATACTAGAACTGATTCAAGAAGAAACAGAAAATCTGAACAGACCTGTATCTATTAAAGGTACTGATTTTGTCCTTACACACATTCTCACAAAGAATTGCAGGCCCAGATGGCTTTTCTGGTGAGTTCTATCAAATGGCTAAGGAAGCATTAATACCAATCCCACACAAACTTTTTCTGAAAAGAGAGGCGTAGGGAACACATCCCAATTCATTCTGTGAGAACAGTATTATCTTGGTACCAAAATCAGAGAAACACATTATAAGAAAAGAAAAACTATGGAGATAAGAAACAGTCCCTAAAAGATTGGAACGGAGCTGACTCACTGCATTCTGATGGGCAGTGAAACTAAAAAACAAAAATCTAGGACATACCAATATCTGAAAAACAAGAGAGAAAACAACCTAGAAACCACATACCATTATACCTGAGGCCCCACATTCTCTGAAGGCATGTGGTAAGAGAACTACGTGACATTCCTCTTCTAGGGTGGGGGAGAACCCCACCTCCTCTTCCTCACAGCCTGTATGGCCTATTCACCTTCAACCACAGCTACAATAGAAAACACCAGTGCCTCAGTGGTGGGATCCAAATACTTTAACAACCAGTTCTCTGCCCTAATGATCGTTTTAAGTATAAAAAAACGATATACTGGAAGGTAGTTTATTATTTCATGCATTTAATACTTCCATAAGAATAATAGAGGTACACAAAACTAGATTGTTATGAGTTTTAAAATATTAATGAAAAAATATTAAATAATACCTGACCAAAAAAACCAATAAAACTATTATTTAAGATATTTCCATGTTGCTTCTTGACTGGTGTCCTCACTTGCAATTTTTTTCACCTATAGACAGAATGAACATTACTGCGGGTGCTTAGAACACGCTGTTGCACCAATGAATGTTAAAAAAGAGTAAGAAATGGAAATTTGTGATTTTCACATTGGGCGGCTGCCAAGGTGCCCACCTTAGAGAGAACCCTGATGACAAGTGCCATTTGAACAACCAGTCTGCTGACTCAAGAAAAAATTAGGTATTGGTTCTGCCAAACTGGTGTGAACCGGCTGAATCCCACCACTGTGTATGGCCCCTCAGCCTTAACTCCATTCTGACTTGCAACACAGAATGAAAGCCTTGACCATGTCTCTAATATTCAGAGCTATGTCCCCAGAGCCAAATACCTGGCAACAGAGCAGTCATATCACAGGTAAGTCTTTCCATGTCTCAACTAGACTTGGGCTTTTAGTCAATAAAACCTAGTGGTACCAACGTCATATATTGTCTTCAAGCTCCCTGGCACCCAGGACAGTCGTGGCCGTCTGTACCCTGCTGGGCTGTTCCATGTGGCAACTTTGTTGGGAAGGGACTGATTCAAGCAGTGACTGACCGGGTCAGCAACAAAATGCCTTGACTTCCCAGACTTGACCTAGTTCCTCCAATTTGAGCTGGGTATCAATGGAGTATGAGCAAGACAGGGGCCCACCTCCAGCAGCCTCTGAGACGAAGAGGAATTAATTCCCTTTGAGAACATCAGGGTGTGTCCATCTAACTGGAGGGGCAGAAAGAGTTCTCCCGATTCCCTGGGTTATACTAAGTGCCTCTACCTTCAGAGGCTGCCCAAGAAAGGACCCTACAAAGAGACAGGTACTTGACATGTGTGAAGGCTCCTGACCTTTCCATCCAGTACCAACAAAACCACTGTGCGGACTTGCCAAGGATCACCCAACACAGTACTAAGTGCAGCGGTCTCCAGGTGCAGGCCTTTTCCACACTGGCAACTGTGGCATGAGGTTGTTTCATGTCACTACCTGAAATGTGCCTGTTTATTTTCTACCTGCCCCACCTGAATATGAGCTCCATGAGGACAGGGACCCTTCCTTTCTTGGCGGCCACTGTACCTGCAGTGCCTAGGCACAAGGTGGGCACTTGATAAGTATTTGCTAAAGGAGTGACTAGTGGATGACCATCTGCTTGCAGCGCGGCACCCTGGTGGCCTAATGCTACATGAACAGAAACCTTATAAAGTCGTCTTGCCCAAATCAAGTTCGGTGCTTGCACGTAACCTAGCAGAGAAATGGCTTTTCAAGTCACATGTGTTAACTGAAGGAGTCAGTCAACTCACAGCTGGCATATGAGCGGCTGTCGTCCTCACACATTTTGTGCAGCTGCTGGTACTCCTCCTGAGCCAGCTCGAACCGCTGCTGCTTAATCTGGTAGATTTCTTTCTTGGCATTGAGAGCCTCCTGGGCTACAATTAAATATTCTTTCAACATCCGCTCCTGCTCCTGCCTCCACTGTTCTCTGGGATCCTCAATCTGGGTAAGCTCTGAAATGAAAAGTGCAAGATGTAAGTGGAATAAAACAGACACACACACAAAGAACATAAGTGACATCAAAGTCAAATCTTCAGGCAGACCAATAGTCATGTAGTAATGAGACTAGTCAATATGAAAATGAATTACCACGCCTGACCTGTGGTGGCGCAGTGGATAGAGCTTTGACCTGGAAGCGCTGAGGTTGCCGGTTCAGGGCCCTGGGCTTGCCTGGTCAGGGCACATATGGGAGTTGATGCTTTCTGCTCCTCCCCCCTTCTCTCTCTCCCCCCTCTCTATAATGAATAAATAAAATCTTTAAAAAAAAAAAAAAGAAAATGAATTACCACGATGCACATTTAAGGAAGAGTCTACATAACAAACCTTCCTAAAGCACAGAATACCTTCTATTTTTACATGCATAGTTAAAATGAGGAGAAAGCTCTATAGATATAAAATTGTTCATCAGAGGGGGAAGACAACACCAAACAATTTTTCACACTTATGAAATGTTGGCAGAGATGAACCTAATGAGCTCATTACTGTCAAGCTAACAGACTTTCAGCCCTCTTGTTGCCGACTTCTTTGGTTAGGGTGCCGCCGGCTCGGCTGCCCGCCGGCTCGGCTGTCCTCCGACTCGGAGTGCTCCCCTCCCTCCCACACCAGACCGTGCAGTCCTTCTGCATTCCTCGTGGGCCTGCTGGTCTCCTCCCATCCATAATCTCCCCACTTCTCACTCTGGCCTTCTCACCCGACAGCTCCTGTAAGGGCTCATGCCACCTCTGGCTGCGACCTCTCTCCTGAGCTCTCATCTCTGCTTCCCGAGCTCTCATCTCTGCTTCCCAACTGCCTCCTAGATGCTTCTCCAATGGAATTCTGAGTCTTTCATCCAAAGCAGAACTCATACTCACGCAGTGTGCCCTTTTGCTCCCCAAACTGAAACCAAACTAAATACTGACACAACAGCGAATGTCTGCTTCTCCCGCCTTCCCTCTCGAAGGGAGCGGCGTCATCTGGACGCATGCATGCAGCCTACCTGGGAACCCAGCCTGAGCCTCGTCCTCAGGGAGACCCTGAGCCTCCCTCTCCCAGAATATGCTGTGGGTCATCAGGGACTGGTGACTCCTGCCCCTAGATATAATGACTGACAACATACCCTTCTCTCCGCCTCCCCTCAGTTCAATCAGACCCCCATGATCTCTCTTCCAAAACACAAAAGCCTCCTGTCTTGTCCACCAAAAGGCATCCTCCGTGTACCTCCCAAAGCTGCCTTCTACCCCTGCTTTAAATTCTTGAACACATGAATCTCTTTGGAAGCACTAAGTCCAATATCCTCCATAGGTTACACGAGTCCTGAAACTAACGTGCTGGCTTTTCTGTCCTTCCCCCACAAACGTCCTCTGAACAGACTGTTTTTTCCCCAAGTCCCAGCTTTGGCTTCGCTCACCCATGCGTTTGTTTGTTCACGCTGCTCCTGTCCTTCTGCGCCCCAGGAAACCTCACTCTCTTCTAAGACCCTTTGCAAAGGCACCTCTTTCTTCAAGCCTTCTCTGCCCCTGGAGTACATACATCTCTACACAAGGGCTAGGACTGCTGCTCCTACCACTTGGCACGTAATTGTTTTTATGTTTCTTTGTTTCCCACATGAAAGTGTGAGCCCCTAGACCACAGGCGCACAGCCTCCATCATCTTCATCCTCTCAGAACCCTTCATGCATCTGAAACCCAGAAGGCCATTAACTGTTGACTGCAGGCTCAATGAATGAGGACCGAAAGGGACAATCTGCTCCAGGGACAGAGGACTACAGTCCCGAGATCAGACCCTTTGAGCAAGGGGGTGGACTGAGCAAACGGGCGAGACATGCAGACTCCGCCAAGGCTAACTCTCTTCATGCAGCCACTCTCCTAGAGACGGTTTCAACAGAAGTAAAAAATGGAAACCGGTGTCCCTGTTCCAAATTTAGAGTCCCCAGGCTATGTTGTCTCTGTTATAATGTTGACATATTGATAAACATATGCAGGCTGCTGGCAGCCAAAACAAGAGAGTGTTCATAGGAGAGAAAGGCTGTTCAAACTCCCCCACCCAAAGCCTAAATGAATATGCAAAATAATTCTTGTGATGGGTGCTTGAGCAGCACTATTACGACCTAATTCCATCAGCTGCTGATGACTGGATAAAAAGTGCAATGTATCTGTAATGGACTATTACTCGGTCATGAAAAGGAATGAAGTTCTGACACATACTACAATGTGGCTAAATCTCAAAACCATCATTATGAAAAAGCCAGACACCAAATACCTCCTAGTATATGGTTCCATCTAAATGAACTGTCCAGCACGGGCAGATCCACAGGGACAGAGAGAAGCCTGGTGGTTGCCAGGGGCTGGGAGGCTGAGGGGGTATGGGGAGTGACTGCTCCTGGGTTTGGGGATTTACTTTGGGGTGATAAAATGTTCTGGAACTAAACAGAGGCGGTGATTGCACAAGCCGTGAAGGCGCCACAGGCCACTGACCTGCACACTTTATAATGGTTCATTTCATGTTTTGTGCATTTCACCTCAAAATGGTTAGAAATGTAAATTTTATGTCTGGTTTACTTTTAACATACACACACACACACACGTTTGCTAGGGTGTTTCAAATATGTTCTCCTTTTAAACCCCCTCTTGTCAACATCCTTCAAGGGTCCTCCTACAAAGCCTCTCCAGGCCTTAAAAGCACACATGGGGAAGAAAGCAAAAACAACAACACAGAGCAGGGTCTTCCCCTAGCCCTAGAGTTCAGGTTCAGCGGCCTGGAGCAGTACAGTCGCACTGTCTGTAACTGGCTGATGTCTCGGACGTTTAACCAGTGGGAACAAGATCCGCCGCGCTAACCAGCATTGCCGCGCTCTGTCCAGTGCGCCAGGGGCTCCTTAGAACCCGAAGGAAGTCAACCTGAGGCCCCTCTGGTCCCTCACTGCACTGTCAACCTACAGTTCCAATTACATGTAAGTGTCTCCTCAGGTTCTGTGCCTTTGGAAAGCTAAGCTATCAAGAGTTGGGTTCTGGGGAGCAAGTTTTCTGGAAGGGGGTCTTTGGCCCCCCATGTACAAATTATTACAACAATAATAACCTTTCTTGTTTTTGAAAGAAAAGGGGGGTGGGTTCTCTGAAGGTCTGAGGGAAGAGGTGGTGTGACCCTGGAGCTGCTGTCTTCACCCGTGTCCCCCAGGTGCTGCACGTCCCAGTTACGCTCAAGGTGGCATTAAGAAAGTCCTTAGTGTCTAGAGTGTCCTGTCGACTCCTTGAGGGTGGAGACTGGGTCTCACTTTCCTGCATCCTCAGGGCCTAAAGAGTGGCCAGAACAGAGAGGCGCTCTGTGGCACTTGCTGTGACTCAGCGAGCAGACGAGCCAAGGGGCACGGAGGGATGAGCAAGTTGGGTTTACGGGAGCAGCAGAGAGTAACCAGCCAGAACAGGTCCTGGGCCTCCGGGCGCTGGGCAGACTTTCCAGAAAGGTTGTGTAAGGCAGATGCCTGTGCTATGCAGTCATATCACCTTGCCCCAGGGGCTGAAAGCCTGGTGATAAAGCTATGTGACCGACCTGGCCAAACAGCCCTCACCTGTGGGAGTGGCTCTCCCCTGTGGGAACTGCCCTCATCTGTGGGAGTGGCCCTCACCTGTGGGAGTGGCTCTCCCCTGTGGGAACTGCCCTCATCTGTGGGAGGGGCCCTCACCTGTGGGAGGGGCTCTCCCCTGTGGGAACTGCCCTCCCCTGTGGGAGCTCCCAGCAACAGCTGGGAAAGCAAACCTGGACGGCCAGACACACACAGACTGGAGGTACAGGGTGGTAGATCCACCTAGAAGCCTTCTTACCACCCAGGTAACTGCCTGGGAGGCCGGGGTGCCCACTCTTTGGGTCAGAGCTCCACTAGAGTGCACGGCCAAGTGCCCCATTTCAGAAACGCCACTGCTCCAGGCCCGATGGGGAGCCTGGCCTTTCAGGTTTCTTTCTTTTCTTTTTTAGCTCAAATTTTTTTATTATCTGATTCAATGAACACAAAGTTAAATTTCAATAAACAGAATTAGAACAAACATAAAAAGGAAAGAGAAAATTAAAATTAAAAAGCTATTCACATTGAAAATGTGTATTTAAGAGTAATATAGAGAATTTCTATAACTCATTTTTTATTGTTCTTCAATTGTAATTGAAGAAATTATGAGTGAATTGGTAATTCTCTAGATTAGACCATTTTATGCATACTTTGAATAAACATTATGCATATTAATACAAGGTTTTAATGTGACAGGTGTTGTCTCTTTCTTGTTTAGCTGTCTAATCCCAATCAGACTGGCAATAACACTGCTCTTGGGAATGATGTGCATCTAAACTGCTTCTAGGCTCTGTTTTGTTTTTCGATTACAGTTTACATTCAGCATTATTCTGTATTAGTTTCAGATGAATATTGAGGGGCCACTCTGTAAAGTACATAACTGCCATTCAGGTTGGCCATTCAGGAAGCAAATCAGCAAGTGGCCCATGAGCCAATCACACTAAGGGACATGCAGAGTCACATGACCAGAGTGAGGCAAGGGCTTCAGATTCGCTCATGTGGTGGGCATGGTGCCTCCTCAGACCCTCCCAGCCTCCCCCACACTTACCAAGCCAGAGGACAAAAACACAGTAAGGGGAAAGCCATGCTTTATGTCTCTGGTAAAAAGTGATAATGACAGAAACACTAGAATGAAAATGAGAGAGTGAGAAAGTATGAGCCTGAGAGAGAAATGGATCCCCAGGTGATACCCAATCGAGGAAGGCTAATGAAGAGACAGAAGGCCAAGAGTGAGGGGTGGAGAGCAGCTCTAGATGACATGCGGCCTGTGGTGCGGGGTGTGTCACCCTGGGCACTGCTGACGGGTGGGGTCGGCTCCTTCTCTGTGGGGACGTCCTGTGCATTATAGGGGGTTTAGCAGTGTCCCTGGCCTCTACCCACTGGATGCTAGGAGTACCTCCACTGTGCGTGACCTCGAGTATTACCCAAAATTACCAAGTGTCCCTGGGAGGCAAAATCAGCCCCATGAGAACCACTGCTCTAAACAGTTCTACAAAGAAGGCTGGCATAGCCAAGGACCCACTATTTTCGCTGTAGTCTTCACACCACTTCCTCCCTTCACAGAGATCAAAAATGTTTGGTGTACATATATTCAAGTTAAACATATAAGCCAAAATGGGGTTAAGGTAACCTCATGGGCAGTTAATTGTTCCAAGAACGTGTAAGCTCCACTTTCCAATAACCAACCTTCTCATTAGGAGAGGTATTCCTTTTATTATTACTATTATTATTATTACTGATTTTAGAGAGAGAGAGACATTGATTTGTCGTTGCACTTATTTATATATCCATTGGTTGATTCTTGTATGTGCCCTGACTGGGGATCAAACCTGCAATCTTGGTGTTATTGGAGCGATGCTCTAACCAATTGAACTACCCTTCCAGGGGAGAGGTGTTCCTATTTCCAAACTGCCTGGGAAACATCTTCCTTATATTAAGTATTACGTCCTCCATTAAACATAGGCCGTGCAGTCCTGAGCAGCATACAAGTGAGGTAGCTACATAATTGTTTCACTTTTTGAAAAACACAGCTAATGAAAACTTCAGATTACATGTATAAAATCCACTGTACTGCAACATTGGGCAGTAAAGATCATTTTGCTCTACAAAGAGTCTTTAGCATCTTTGAGATCAACACGAAAACTAATTTACACATAGTAACTCAAATGTGGCACTATACTTACTATTTATGTGGTCCATGTAATAAATTCCAATTTGTTTATCATATACAGTTTCCCATCCTAAAGGAAGTTCATCCCCAACACAATCGGCAAAGGTCAACGGCTTTGTGATCCTGCAAAATAAAATTATAAAAAGCAAATTTGAAAATCAGGTCAATTTTGTGTAAGTTTACTGACTGGACTCTAGAATCGGGTTTTAATATGAAATACACACTGGTAAATACACTCACTGCAGCAGCACACCCATGGCAGCCAGCTTCTAAGATGGTTTCCATGCTTCTTCCCCCTGGTGTTCCCCGGCTTGTAGGATACACGGGAGTGTGTCCTATTTGGGAGGATGTTGGTGGTATGTTTCACTTTCTGTATATTTCTGTTTTGATATTGACTCTAATTTCTTAAAAGCATATGTTTAGATTGAAGACGAATTCTGATCGGTGCCATTCTGATGGTGTTCATCAATTTCTAAATGCTGCTCGGAGAGACAAAGCCTTGCTATTGAACCAGTTTGAGGGAATAACATGTTCATAATTTATAGTGGTCTTGTGGGGTTTGGCTCTGGTGTTACTTTCCTGGGACCAGGGACTTAAACAGAGGATGTGGGAGGATTGAGTTAGTGAAATTTAGGTTATCAGATTCCCATGCATGCCAGTCAGTGTGCATTTATAGAGACTACTGAATAAATAGCTGCCCGGACTCAGACAATTATAGGTGTGGCCTGTTTAATACAAGAGCTGTCTTGTCAGTGTGATCATGGGGTGTGGGGGAGGGGGCCGCTCTACTTAAAGAAGCCCATCTGGAAACCTTTCTTTTATTTATCTGTGTCAAGCCGAGATTTTTAATCAACCTCACTTTCAAGGAGAGAGGTCTGTAGACAATGTGCTTTTGTTGTTTTTCTCTAGAAAACAAAAAGGACCATTTGCGATCTTGATTCCTACTGTATCGGGCACCCAGGCAGCACTGAGCAAGCATCTTCCTGTATTGTTATCATGCTTGTTTGGATTTTTGCATTTGGTCAGTTGTTACTGTTTAACTCCTTAACTCATGACCAGTGTTCATACAAAGGTTACATTTTGGACAGTTTGAAGCTGTAAGGTACGGGAGGTTGGGAGGGGGAAGACCTCGCAGGGAGCCGGAGCCGGCGTATAGCTGCTGTCCTGTGGAAGGGCCACATTCCGCTGTCAGCAGCTCATTAAACACACTGCTTGGAAGAAGATGCTTGTCTTACCTGTTTTGTAACTTTCAATATCTGTTTTCGCTGGTATTTAAAGTTGCACTTTGAGATAGCAATGCTTTTAACTATGAGTGTACTGATATTCTTACTGATTATTACTTAGGCAAAGCCAGTGATTTAATTTTCCAACCAAAAGTTGGGGCAAACCAGTCACTTAGATAAGATGATATATAATATTATCACACTGAACACCATCAGAATGGCACCAATCAGAATTCGTCTTCATTCTAAACATATGTTTTTAAGAAATTAGAGTCAATATCAAAACAGAAATATACAGAAAGTGAAACATACCACCAACATCCTCCCAAATAGGACACACTCCCGTGTATCCTACAAGCCGGGGAACACCAGGGGGAAGAAGCATGGAAACCATCTTAGAGGCTGGCTGCCATGGGTGTGCTGCTGCAGTGAGTGTATTTACCAGTGTACAGATGAATCCAGTGAGCGGGCTTGTGTGCTCCTCGCGGCTGTCAGCTGTCCTCTGCTGCATGGGATCCCTCTCCCTGCCATCTAGTTTACCCCTTCTGTCTTAGGGAGCTAGAAAACTTCTCACTGTCCAAGCTGCTGTCAAGTGAGAATAAACGAGCTCACAATGGACAGCCCTTTGGACTGATGATGCCAACAGCAAGGACTTGGTAATTTTTCTGTGGGCAGAGACCAAGAGACATGACTCCTCATCGGTTCACTTCAAGGCACTGATTCTTTGGATGATCGTGCAAACTCTGTGCTTTGTTTAGAAAGGAAGTGGGATTCACCAAAATGGTAGATGGATCAGTTTACTTTTCAAGCAAGGGATATGGAAGTATTGTTATAATTACCTGCATTG